>NC_086231.1:14330000-14930000 GCF_036321145.2 Pelmatolapia mariae
GTCAATTCTCTACTACAAGGAAATACATTTATGCGAATTCCAGTGAATATTTATATTTTCACATATATCCTAAATGTGTGCCCAGTATGCAGAGGAGTCCAACACTTCTGCATGCCTCAAGCTATTTGTTGTCAAAAATCCCTCCTTTTGACTACGATTACAGCATTTCACCAGCTCAACTGCATCAGACAATGTTCCATTGTGAGGCCTTTGGACCTCATGCAAATCATGACATGCCTGTATTTTGTGTTGTCATAATTCAAGCTATGAAATATTACCTGGTGAAGCTTTAGTGTTAATGAGGCTAGAAGGTATCGACAAAAAGTGAATTAATAAACAAACAAACAATCTTTATTGGTGGCTGAACGAATAAATATAACTGTGAAGTTAATGTGTGAAATAAAGCTTTGTGTGTGCAAATTATCCACAGCTGATCTTTTAAGTAGCATTAAACATTAGAGCAAAGTGGATGCCCTTTATTTATGCCTGTATCTGTAGCTTTGTGTGTGCGTAGCTGGCTGACTGGCAGGGCTAATGGACTGTGACTGGCTACAGCAGGCAGAGCGATGCTTATCAAAGTAAACTGGCCTACTGGGAAATTCAGCAATTATACTGTCATTAATCACAGGAGAGCGAGGAGGCTCTTAAGGATTGTTTTGAGTCGACTGTGTGGGAGGTGATCTGTGACGACCACGGAGAGGACATCGACAGCCTTACCACATGCATTACGGACTATATTAATTTCTGTGTGGATAACACCGTACCTACCAGGACTGTACGGTGTTTCTCCAACAACAAACCTTGGATTACCCCGGAAATTAAAGCTGTTCTCAAGCAGAAGAGGAGGGCCTTCAAATCCAAAGACAAAGAGGAGTTGAAAAGGGTGCAGAGAGAGTTGAGGGGACTGATAAGGAATGGGAAGGATAGCTACAGGCAGAAGATGGAGAACCAGCTTCAGCAAAATAACGTTGGTGAAGTCTGGAGAGGCCTCAGAACCATCTCGGGCCACAAACATCAGAACTCTCTGCCTGGGAGGGATGTGAGGTGGGCAAATGAACTGAATCATTTCTTCAACAGATTTGATTCAGCCATGAGGCAGTCTCCAACATCGGCTGCAGACTCAACCACCCCCACTGCTGCTGTTCCACCTCTGACACCTCAGACACTTCACACCTCCTCTATTCACCCTGCTCACTCCTCCCCACCCCCAACAACAGCATCCAATACACAATCAACACAAGGCTCCAGACTGTCTCTCTCAACCACCCAGGTTAGGAGGGAACTGAGGAGGATTAATGGCAAGAAGGCAGCGGGTCCAGATGGCATCAGCTCGAGGGTCGTCAGGTCCTGCGCGGACCAACTGTGTGGTGAGATGGAGCACCTCTTCAACCTGAGCCTGAGGCTGGGAAGAGTCCCACAGCTCTGGAAAACCTCCTGTGTTGTACCAGTGCCAAAGACTTCACGCCCCAAGGACCTCAACAGCTACAGGCCGGTGGCTCTGACATCCCACCTGATGAAGACCCTGGAGCGGCTGGTCCTGGCTCAGCTTCGGCGCCTTGTGAGCTCATCACTGGACCCACTTCAGTTTGCCTACCAGCCTGGCATTGGAGCGGATGATGCCGTCATTCACCTCCTACATCGCTCCCTCGCTCACCTGGAGACCGCTGGGAGCACTGTGAGAATCATGTTCTTTGATTTCTCCAGTGCCTTCAACACTATTCTTCCCTCGGTTCTGAAGGACAAGCTGGAGAACTCTGGAGTGGACCATCACCTCACTACCTGGATTTTGGACTACCTCACCGACCGACCACAGTATGTGAGGACTCAGGGCTGTGTGTCGGACAGGGTCGTCTGCAGTACGGGGGCCCCACAGGGAACGGTTCTGGCTCCGTTCCTCTTCACCATCTACACTGCAGACTTCTCCCACAACTCCACCCAGTGCTTCCTGCAGAAGTTCTCTGATGACTCTGCTATAGTCGGCCTCATCACTGATGGGGACGACAAGGAGTACAGAGGACTGACTCAGGACTTTGTGGACTGGTGCCAGCTGAACTACCTCCAGATCAATGCCAGTAAAACCAAGGAGCTGGTGGTAGACTTCCGCAGGCACAAACATCCTCCACTGCAACCACTGAACATCCAAGGTATGGACATTGAGACTGTGGACAGCTACAGGTACCTTGGTGTTCATCTGAACAACAAACTGGACTGGACTCATAACTCAGACGCCCTCTACAGGAAAGGGCAGAGCAGGCTGTACCTGCTGCGGAGACTCAGGTCGTTTGGAGTGGAGGGCCCACTCCTGAAGACCTTCTATGACTCTGTGGTGGCCTCAGCCATCTTTTATGGTGTGGTCTGCTGGGGTGGCAGCATCTCTGCTGGGGACAGGAAGAGACTGAACAGGCTGATCCGAAGGGCCAGCTCTGTTCTAGGATGCCCTCTGGACCCAGTGGAGGTTGTGAGTGACAGGAGAATGGTGGCTAAGCTGTCATCCCTGCTGGACAACATCTCCCACCCCATGCATGAGACTGTGACAGCACTGAGCAGCTCCTTCAGTGGGAGACTGCGGCACCCACGGTGTGGGACGGAGAGATTTCGCAGGTCTTTCCTCCCCACTGCTGTCAGACTCCACAACAAAGACTTTAACTGATCATACACACACATCCACAAATGTGCAATAACACAAATGTGCAATACTCTTTCTGGCACCATTGTATTTTTCACTCTGTTGTATATAGCATTTGTATTCTATTTTTATCCTATTGTATATTTTATTCTATTTTATTCTACTGTATATAGTATTCTATTTTTATTCTATTCTGTACAGTTGTGTACTGTATTTATTCTTATTTTATTTTATTCTAATTGTCCTTCATAACTTTTGCACTGTCCACTTCCTGCTGTGACAAAACAAATTTCCCACGTGTGGGACTAATAAAGGTCATCTTATCTTATCTTATCTTATCTTATTAAACCAAGCCAGCTACTGGACAGAATTAGCCTGCGTCAGAACATGTGCAGCTTTCATGTAAAACGACGAGAATACAACAATGACCAGAATATTTTATTATATATTTATGAAGTTCTACGGGATAAAAACCCAAGGGACCACGAAAAGCCTGGTAGTGTTGTTTTGCTGTAAAGTAAAACCTTGGTATTTCTCATAATCAAAGCCCAATATGAATAATAATAATGATAATAATGACATAAGATCAATAAGCGGTAGAGACAATCTTTTACATTATAAAACCCTGCAGTGGTTAGAGACTCTGACTGAGAACCTGTGTGGAGGTAAAACAAACCGAGCATTGTGATCCATTTGTGACATTCTCATGTATACACCTTGACCTTACACTCTAAAAATCACCTTGGACGTTTAAATATGCTAAAATAATGTATTTAACAATCGAATCAAATCCAGTACAGGCATTAGATCATGAGTCAATACATTTCATTTCCTATGAAGTGGTTTGCATGCCCAAATCTGGTAGTGTTTCATCTGCAACCTAAAACTGATGTCACAACGACACAAGACAGGATGCGGTTGAACTGTCACCGTGGGCAAATATTTTCCATGGAAAAATGAACTGAAAGAACATGACTAAGTATTTGGCAACATGCCATCCAATTATAGATTAGGGAAACTGAGAATCTTCTTCTGCTGAGTTGCAGGAGGATCAACAAGATTTTCTGACTGATAAAAGTGTGGCGGGGGCGTGGTTTGCTGGCCTGCTGCAGAGGAGGGGTGACACAGTGAGCTCTCTGGGCGGCACGGAGGCGGGGAGGGAACAGGTGTAAAGGACTGTTTTAATGAGGGAGATGTGTCTTATGTGTGTCCGCAGTGAGAAGGAGCAGATGATGCTGGGAGAGAGTCGGAGTGGCTGCGTCCGAGGTGGGTGCCAAAAACCGCAGATTATTTCTCAATAAAAGACAGTCTAAGCATTAACCAGTCGTGTGTGTGTGAGGGTCCTGTGTTACAAAAAGATATCAAACAGTCACATTCCTATTTTAAATAGGGATGGTCATGACCTTCATATATTTAAACTATGAAGTTATTGAAAAAATTCTGGTTCATTTAGCATTTTTTCCCTTTTAAGATAAATAATTTCCCTTACTAATAGGGTTGGGCAGTAGAAACGGTATACGGTAGAAACGATATAAATTTGGCCAACGGTAGAGATTTTGACTATACCGCTCTACCGCGATAGCGCATGTTGATGGTGTCATCAAGCTGCGCCTGTTTTGGTCGAAAGCATCGCAGCAGCTGCAAGCAGTACCATCTGCAAATTATGCCAGGCGACACTAATAGCGAAGACAGGAAGCACGTTTTGGAATACGAGGAAAGCCAAAAACTTCGCTTGAATGTTGAATTCTCTCGCAGCTGCTCTATTCCCATGTTGTTGCATTATATTAATAACTAACCTCGTATTGTGGATGGATTATCTCAGTTGTTGTCCTGACTGAAGTTTGGTCCGTTTACAGCATCCTGCCATGCGATTGCATTTGACAATCACATTAACTTTTATCGAGTGGAAAAAAGTTAGCGTTCATCCTCTAGCTTCACTGTTTATGTTACACTAACATAGCTGTGTCGCTAGCAATCACATAGCACATCATTATATACCAGCTAGTCCAACTTCAGTAACCCTACAAAAGTCACTGCTGTTTCGTTTTCTGTCTTTGTTTATGTTGGAAGTGATAGCAGAGCTTTACGTTTTATTTTTTTCCAGAAACCTCTCTGTCAGAGCATGGTAAATCATGTTTAGGTGGAAACTAGCGAGCTAACTTCCTGCTAACTTCTAACTCCGTTAAATTTAATAAATTCTGTTTTCATGGATGCCTGGATGTTAAACTTAATTGTTACACCTGGTAAAGCAGCGACGCTGATGATTTTATTAAAGGTGAAATAATTTAGACAGTTTTTAACGCTCAGTGATGCCGCGGTGTTCGTTTGACTTAGGGACCTAAAGCAAACAGAGTTTTGGACCCAGATTACTCTGCGAGGCTCCTGACTACGGTAGCCATAATGCTCCGACAATCCATCAGGCGGTGTGGCTTTGTAGTTTACCAAAGTCGTAGTAAAACATTTTTTGATAGATTTTTCAGCGCCATGTTCCACATAAAATTGGTTCGAGGTCAGTAAGCACAACCAGAATTTATACATAAGGCACACCAGATTATAAGGCGCACTGTCGATTTTTGAGAAAATTAAAGGATTTTAATTGCGCCTTTATGGTGCAGAAAATACGGAAGAAAAAAATATATCGCTATATATATCGTTACCGCACATGCTTCAAATTATACCGCGATATGGATTTTAGGCCATATCGCCCAGCCCTATTTACCAACACCAAAAACAGTTTGCAAGTCACTATTAAACAAGAAAAATATAACAAGAAAGTGTTAACTACTCCATGTTGGAGTGGTAGTGAGAGAATAAATAGAGGAGAAACATGCAAAACTGTTAAAACTAACATGTCACAACTGTGATACACTTATGACATGTTCAACAGCTATTTGACTTGTCTCTGATGATTTGATGAGTGGTTGAAAACAGTATCTTTGCGTGAAACGGCAATATCTGGTTTTATACAATAGGTTATGACCAAAAATTAGTGATACAGTTAGGAGACCTCATCTACAGGTTAATCTGCTCTACAGGTAAAAATGTTTCATGTTAATAGTGAGCTGCTGATTTAAAAACACACACAAAAAAGGGGTTTAAATGTGCCTCTTACCTGAGCTGTGACTGCAGTTTATTTCCTTTGGATACAAAGTCCTCCCATGTAGGATAACTGGCCTGCGGGGGAAAAATGAGAAGACAAATGACGGCATTAAACATCTATAACACAAGTCAGGATGCAACAAGATTCCTTAAGTCTAAAAGAGATGTTAACAATATTTCTTTCACAGCCATAATCCTGAAGGAGTTGTAGCCTTAACGAAGGGAGAAAGGGGCATTATTTAGGTATTAGTATTAAACCTGCCAGACATTTGTCTGCACAGGACTGGAATGTGCAGAAAACAAATCACACAAAACTGAACAGAGACGCGTAAAGCTGAAACATTTGACCTATTTTGATCCAACAGGAGCATTCAACATCAACACTTTGTGAAACAAAAAGAGTGAAAAATGACATACCTAAGGGGAGTTCATATTCCAACAAACTATGTTAAGAGAAAGAAAGGCACTACAGAAAATATGATGTCAGTGCTTCAGCAGAGCATTACAGCTGCAGTATTAAATCCAGTGAGGATTAATGGACTCCACTTAAATGAATTTGGGATTGGATCAAAATGAAAATCAGGATGACAGAAAGAGAACAGAGGTCTGAAATGTACAAATGCGGGGAAAAAAGCATGAAGGTATTAAAGAAAGTAAAACATTTAGGTCAAATGAGATGGAAAATCTAAAAATAAATACTGAATATAAGTGAAAGGTTTGACAAAACCTTGTTTTCTATTTTGCTGGATAATTAATTGTCAGTTTTCAGTTAGCTAATGACAGATTTAAGCAACAAATGCAGCTCTTAACTGAATCCTAGGGGATCTAACATTCACATATATTTAGAGTTCTTCAGATTTTCTCTAAAAAAACAAAAAACAAAAACAAAGCAATTATCAGCTGTTTGGCATGTTACTTTTTGCTTCTAGATGCGTGTTATGACAGAGGATGGGGATTCTGAGCCTGACAACTAATGAGCAGAAACACCCGAGTGGCACTAAACATGAGCAAACTAATGTTGTTCTTATGCAGATGTTGCTGATTCGCCGTGAAACTGCAGTTCACACTCTGAATCCATCACAATGTTCATGATGTCAGTTTTAACCTGCACTTAAAAAAAACAAACACTGAAAACATGAGAAATTCAACTGATTAATCAATTAGTCACCTAATCCCTAAAGCTTTAAATCTCCTTACCAATTTAACACACCCTAAGGGCTCAACAAAAACAAAAGATGGCATGAACACTAGGGATCTCAATGCAAAACCTACTTCACATGACGTCATCAGTGCACTAGCTGCTAGCTGGAAAGCCAACATATTAAAATACCGAAGTTAGAAAAATGTTAGTAGTTTGGAGACTTGTCATGGCTACTTTTTTTGTTTTGTACAAACCCCTGGCAAAAATCACGGGAGCACCAAATGTGCTTACTTGCAGCAAATAAACACATCCCACGTAACAGGCAAAACTATTTTTTTGTGAAACATACTTCAAGCAAATCAAATTACTTTAATTAATTGCATCTTTAAACATATATATCATAATCAGTACTTTGCTCAACAGCCTGAACTGCTCAAGAAACTGACTTCTTTTTTGAAAGGAGTTGTATAATGCATTCCAGCTCTCTTTTTGAGGCCATGCTTACTTTCGATCAGCCAGGTCCAACAGCTTGTCAAGGTTTGCAAACAAGCTCTGGTAACTGATTTACATATTCAGATTTATTCGAGTATTTGTTTTAGAAATGTGTTCAACTGAATTTGCTTCAGGGATCTTTTACAAAGCCAGAATATTCAGCTATTAAAATAGTTGTATGTCATATCTGTGATTTATTTACAATTTAACTTTTTGTACAAACCGGATTCCAAAAAAGTTGGGACACTAAACAAATTGTGAATAAAAACTGAATGCAATGATGTGGAGATGGCAAATGTCAATATTCCATTCAGAATAGAACGTAGGTGACAGATCAAAAGTTTAATCCGAGAAAATGTATCATTTTAAAGGAAAAATATGTTGATTCAAAATTTCACGGTGTCAACAAATCCCAAAAAAGTTGGGACAAGTAGCAATAAGAGGCTGGAAAAAGTCAATTTGAGCATAATGAAGAGCTGGAAGACCAATAAACTCTAATTAGGTTAATTGGCAACATGATTGGGTATAAAAAGAGCTTCTCAGAGTGGCAGTGTCTCTCAGAAGCCAAGATGGGTAGAGGATCACCAATTCCCACAATGTTGCGCAGAAAGATAGTGGAGCAATATCAGAAAGGTGTTACCCAGCGAAAAATTGCAAAGACTTTGCAGTTATCATCATCAACTGTGCATAACATCATCCGAAGATTCAGTGAATCTGGAACAATCTCTGTGCGTAAGGGTCAAGGGCGTAAACCCATACTGGACGCCCATGATCTCCGGGCCCTTAAACGACACTGCACCACAAACAGGAATGCTACTGTAAAGGAAATCACAGAATGGGCTCAGGACTGCTTCCAGAAACCATTGTCAGTGAACACAATCCACCGTGCCATCCGCCGTTGCCAGCTGAAACTCTACAGTGCAAAGAAGAAGCCATTTCTAAGCAAGATCCACAAGCTCAGGCGTTTTCACTGGGCCAGGGATCATGTAAAATGGAGTGTGGCAAATTGGAAGACTGTTCTGTGGTCAGACGAGTCACGATTTGAAGTTCTTTTTGGAAATGTGGGATGCCATGTCATCCGGACCAAAGAGGACAAGGACAACCCAAGTTGTTATCAACGCTCAGTTCAGAAGCCTGCGTCTCTGATGGTATGGGGTTGCATGAGTGCGTGTGGCATGGGCAGCTTGCATGTCTGGAAAGGCACCATCAATGCAGAAAAATATATTCAGGTTCTAGAACAACATATGCTCCCATCCAAACGTCATCTCTTCCAGGGATAACCCTGCATTTTTCAACAAGATAATGCCAGACCACATTCTGCATGAATCACAACATCATGGCTGAGTAGGAGAAGGATCCGGGTACTGAAATGGCCAGTCTGCAGTCCAGATCTTTCACCTATAGAGAACATTTGGCGCATCATAAAGAGGAAGGTGCGACAAAGAAGGCCCAAGACGATTGAACAGTTAGAGGCCTGTATTAGACACGAATGGGAGAGCATTCCTATTGCTAAACTTGAGAAACTGGTCTCCTCGGTCCCCAGACGTCTGTTGAGTGTTGTAAGAAGAAGGGGAGATGCCACACAGTGGTGAAAATGGCCTTGTCCCAACTTTTTTGGGACTTGTTGACACCATGACATTTTGAATCACCATATTTTTCCCTTCAGATGATAAATTTTCTCAGTTTCAACTTTTGTTCCGTGATTTATGTTCTATTCTGAATAAAATGTTAACATTTGCCATCTCCACATCATTGCATTCAGTTTTTATTCGCAATTTGTTTAGTGTCCCAACTTTTTTGGAATCCGGTTTGTATAATTTATTATAATGTTTGGTATAATTTTTTGTGACTTAAATAACAAACTGTGTTAAAGTGTGGCAAAAGAAAAAAATCTCCCTGTCGACTTCATTCTCTCTGTCTCATTGTCAGTACTTTTAGTTTAACACTTATTAGGAAGCTTTTATTGCATTTGCACTACCATAACATGTTGGAGTCAACTCCACTCACATCATTTCAGTTCAACCTTTTATACTTAACTTCCAAAGTTAGGAAAGTGATGTTTAAGTCGAACTTGATGTTGATTGAGACACAAGAATAATTGCTCAGTCACTTCTTCAAAGTGCGGAAAACAGCTTTTAAATTTAACACTAGTATCACACCAGGTCTCTGTAACAAGAAAGAAAAATAAAGAGACCATTGTTTTGGAGCTGGAAAAAAAACTGAATTATTAACAAACCTCATATCTATATTATTAACATTTACCGTTGAGGGGTCAAAGCTACTTCTTTATCTACATTTTGTAAAAGCAGCTGAATGATTATGTAATGTAACGCTGGTTCATGCAGGCTCTGACCTTGGGTTATATCTGAAGGAACAGCTGCTGGTGCAGTGTCCTGGTTATTGAATTAAAACGCAGGAAAGCCCTGCTCGAACAGAGGTCCGATTCCACTTTCTCTCTCTTTATTTTCATGAACCCAGTCACCCTGTCTGTCCTCTGTCTCTGCTGGTCCACCAAGGAGAGGATAATACCGATTTAACCCCTAACACAACACCATTAGCCTCTTAGCTCTACACTGCTAAAGCCGTTAGCCAGCCCCCGCTTTACAGCTAGCCAAGTATGCACGCAGCATGGGGCTGACAGGTTTACTAGCTGCAGGGATTTAGCTGTGCATGATGAAATACTGCAGGTGGTGGGCAGAATGTCTCTGGTGAACATCTAACAACGAACCTGTGATGAATAGAAAATGAAGAAAATTAAGAGAAAAGGAAAGACTACACTCCAAATCCATTTCTGACTTGTGGGTGGAGGAGTGACAGGATGAACTTGGAGTAAATTTGTACTGGGGTTTAAGAAAAAGCTTATATAAGCTTATGACAATTGAAGTTGACTTAATTTGAAAACTTATATATACTAACTTATATATAAGTGAGTACGTTTTCAAATTAAGTCAACTTTAATTATCCTATCTCTATCAGCATTAACAGTACAGAGTTGATCTGTGGAGAAACAACTTTATATATTTATTTATATTAAAGTATAACAGCAGTAACCAGTTGGTTTAACAATGTTTTGATGCAGCTTTGACTAACCGGGGCTGCAGCACTGATGGGCAACCACACCCTTCCTTCTTTCAGTGATGGGAGGTTGGAAATGAACAAGGTACAAAGCAAGCAGATGGCAGCTGAGCAAACCAGCACCGTTTCTGGAATACCTTGATGTCAAAAACAAGCAGTCGTATGTCGCCTTTGTCAAGGTAAAATGATATAACCACTTGACTGAAGTGCTGCCTAACCGTTTTCTCCATAGGCGTGGAAAATAGAGGGCTACTGGTGCTAGCACTACTGTTAGGCACACTCTGTACACTAATCTGGCATTGTGTGACACTCATTTCAGAGACATTTAAAACATCTTAAAACATTACAATTTTGTTATCAAATTGTTTTAAATTTAATGAAAGTTTTTTAAGCAAAAATATATATGGCCAGTGTTTAAACATGTCCATTTGATTGTGCTCAGTTCTGATTATTTTCTGAGGCTTTTCTGCTTTTATATTTTCCAAGCTTAATCAACTAATAAATTGATCATCAAGAACACCCCTAATATTTCCCATAACCTCTCCAGAAAAATGGCTCCAACTACCCTGTTGATTCCAGAGTAGTGCTGTGTAGTGCTGTGTCTCTCATTTTGGACATTTGTTTGAGGACATTTTCTCTAACTAGACCTCCTTAAATTTTAACAGAAGACCTATGCTCTAGATTATTCAGATTTATTCCCAGTGAAGATTCCCTCCACTGACTAGACAGAGTACAAAAACACTGACTTGTAAAAAGGCAGTAGTCCATTGTATGCTCTGGAGATACTCTGCAAATTTAGGACCAGCCTGGCCAGAAACTGTAGCAGGTGGAGAGCTGCCAGATGCAGTCCAAAGCAATAGATTTTGAGTTTCACATGGCAAAATATTCAAAGAGAAACTTATAAATTATATTATTTGATAGGTAATTTAAGAAACTATACTAAATCTGTGGGAAACATTGAAATTGATGTGAAATTAATTTCTAGCATATAATAGCATGATGTCTAACCTCTTGTATGTGGGTATATGCATGTTTTGTACTGTATGGTTGTTGAATTGTGGTGCTGCAAATCTCTGTGATCATTTTTGGGTTCGCATATGCTTACCCAGGTTTATTAGCATTCATATAAATTTAATCTGGTCAAACTGACATTTCTTTCCCATAGATTATGCTAAAATTTGCTTGAATTTCAAAGTAGAAATTATGACCAACGTGCCGAAGTCAAATCTAGTCTTTCTTTTATACTGCCTACAAATCTTGGTAATCCATACTAATTAAACTTGGAGTCCTTTTTAAAGACGAGCAGACACTGAGCGTCATCCTGGACAAGAATGTCAAGCTACAAACCAAGAATGCGTACCATAAAAAGCATATCCCGCTGCTTGTATTTCAGTCTGTGCAGCTCTTGGAGGCCTCTTCTTGTTCCCCTGCCACCTCTCGGCTAAACCTAAAATTCTGCCTGGCTTTGTTGTGACTGCCAGGAATGTCACAGTCAGTTGCAGACAAAATATTCCAGCACTGGTTCTGCAGCAGGCAGGGCTGAAGAGACCGCAGACAGCCAGAGTATCAGGGTCCACTGCAGCTTGATACTAAGAGGTTTCGAGAAGTGGTTGCTAAATTAGGGTCCCAGGACCCACAAGGGTCACTGATGATGTCCAGCGGGTTCCCCGAGACAGCTGCCGATGAAACAACTGTCTACTCTCATCTGGCTGGACAGCTATTTTTACATTTTAACTCTACTACATTTCTGGAGCGTTAGTAGAAAATGGAAATGGTAGTGGTATTTACTGTTACTCCAAAATGCCATTTGGATCTTTTTTTAGTTTAAATCCAAATCAGAAAATGTCCATTTCTAAAACATCAAAGAGATGCACCTATTGAAGCTCCCAAAACTTTTCCAAGAGTGGCAAATTTAATTAAACAAAATGGTAACTCTTTACACTGCTGTTGTTAAGCGCATGGGAATATCACAGCGTAGAAATATGAGCCATCTGTGTGAAAGAGCCTTGATTTGGAAGCTTTCTGGTTTCCATTCGTAGTCCACTTTTAGTCCAAATTGAAATGAATTACGTGGAAAACAAGGGGAACTGCATTTGACGAAATATAACATGGAAACAATAGCCCTTTGTATGCTGATTTATCTTTTAATTCGCTTTTTACATTTATCTATCTGCTTACAAAACCAATGAGCAACATCTGGAACAGGAACTCAAGCACTGGGTAGCTGTTGTTTGCTATGTGTTTACATTTTCTTTCCTGATTTCACCAGATGTCCTGAAATATTGACTGTTTCCCCTCACATACAAAGTCAGCAGATTAGCCAAAAGATTTCTTGATTGGTCAACTGGTAATGGGTATCTACAGTAAAAAAGCTCTGATAGTTAAAACTCAAGGTACTCTTAGTAAATGTTTGTTTATTTAAGAATCTATTTTTATATATGAATAAATATTTTGTCTACAATTTTTTAAAGAAAATCCTAAATAAATTATTGACCTGGTTGCAGGGCTTTAATTTCAGTTCTGAATTGCAGGTATTGTACACAACATACCTGCAAATCTAGCAGATACAACAACTGGCAATAAGTGCTGCAGAGGTAGACTAAAAATCTCCCTTAGATGTGAATGAACCTCTCTGCTGTTTCCTAAACTCTTGCCAATGTACACAGATAGAATAGAAAAGAACAGAACAGAAAAGAAATATCCTTTACTGTTCCTCATTGGGAAAATTCAGGTGTTCCAGCAGAAAAGTGGCAGACAGATGGAGCAGGTTCAAACGTGCAAACTCCAAGCTATTCAGTTAGCTAAAATGCAAATTAACCAATGAGGAAACACCTCAGCAAAAAACGACTGACTCTGGAAGGATTAGTTCAAAAGTAAGTCCCACTGAAGCCAACGTTTACGATGTGAATCCTCAAGAAAATTACATAGGTAACGGCAAGGTGAACCATTAGTCCAAACATATGTTTCTTGGTTAAATAGCTTATAATATGTTTATGTAAATACTGTTTAAAAAAGCTGTTCAACTTGTAACCAGTGCTGAGGTGCTGACGTGATGGGACAGAGGGGATCAAGAGAAAAAGCAAAAGCAAAAACAAACAAAGACAGAAAAGAGGATGACAAAGCACAATCTGAGATAAGCATAAGACATACTGTACTTCCAATCAGTAGTATCCCTCCCCTAAAGTCTATAAATAAGATTAAAGGAAACATTTAAAGGGGAATTCCCCCAATGTTGTAACCTAAATTTAATCCCTGAGTTGTTTTAAAATCAGTGTTAAGTTTGGTGTCTGATAATTACTATACATCTTCACTTCTTTTAATCAAACAGCTTTTATACCTGCTTGAAGCTCTGTCCAAAGAGTGGAAACTGTACGTAACCCCCACTGGCACTGACACAGTAAACTCTATTCACACAGCCTAAGCTCTCCTTGTAGAGAACACACATACATACATACATACATACATACATACATACATACATACATACATACATAGACAGACACACAAACACACACAGGGCTGTTATCCTATCTGCTTAGTCAACCAGGCAGCATTAATAGGTATAGAATTACCTCGGTGTGTGTAGTCACCTGCCATTAGCATCTAATCCTACCACGGTAATCCTGACTTGCTCTACTGACCAACACAAAGAAAGGATGCAGCGAGAGAGAAGAGAGATAGGCGTGACATCTCAGGAAAGTAAGTATACTGCCCTGGTGACCTTCCTAGAGTCAAGGATTTATTCAGCCACTCATTCAACTAGTCAGCCAACCACTGAGCCAAGAGTTCGTTGGTTCATTCATTCATTCATTCAATCAGCCAGACAGAGATATAACATGAGGTTCAGATACCAGTGAAAAGCACAATTACTGGTGCAACATACTAATGTCACTGGGATTATCAAAATAACAAAGCCATGTCAGAAATACTGAAAGAGGTTATGCCTCAATGCCAAAAATATTTTGTAACCAAACCCTCCTGAAACCCTATGCCCCAACTTCCCCAGAAATTAGACTACATGTCACCTCAGCGAAACCCACAATAACTGCGATTGCGTTTCCTACCTCCTATGCATTTCCAAAGATACTGCCAATATTTGAATTAACTGGAAGAGGCCAAACTCAGCACCAAGTATTGTTTTGGTGGCAAAATTGCAGAGCAATGTACACACACCACATATGTAAGTATAAATAAGTATAAATGATGCTTCAACACAAAAGTGTAAATTAACCATAATGCTACCCTAAGCTATGCGAACAGTTAATGTTTCAATTACACTTTCTCCACTTGCAAGTTCACTACGGTCTGCTTGAGTCTGACAGACCCGTGAGTCTTTGAGGTTTTGTTTGTTTTTTGCTGCAAGGATTCGACAACAGAGATTTTACATTACACTGCATGAACTACGCATTCTGTCCATGTGGTGGACTTCCAAGAAGTATAAGAACAGGATATAATAACAGGAATGACTATTTGGCCGTCATGTCTCCAGCTCTCCGAGAAAGTACAATCAAGGCATCAAGTAGTCTGAGACGTTCCCAAAACAGTCTGGAAAAATAGCTAATAGTTGCTAATACTTCTGCAGTGCACAGCAAAAGCGCTAGAACAACAAGAGATTAAGAGGAACAGAATCATATATGCATATATATATATATTGCTTGGTTTATTTACTATGTATTGTCTACGTAATAATTCGAGGAGTACTTAAAATAATCTTTAAGCTTTTCTTCTGCGCTGTGTAGCATTTTCCATTGAATTTCTTTATTTGTCCATGTAACTGCATTTTGCTGCTGTACAAATACAGTTAAGTACTTTAGGTCTTACTTGCACTTGTGCAGCCATGCGTGCAGCTCACTGCAAAGTTTGTGCGTGTGCTTTTTGTGCTCTCTTTTAGTAAACACAAATAAACTGATAAGAGTTTGTGTAGATGTGGGTATTACTGACAGACAGGAGCTGTTATTTTCCAGGACAAGCAGGTTTCACATGAACTTCAGCTAACAAGCTTAACCTAATGAAAGGCTGACATTAAGGCTAAACCTCACTTCTCTATTTGTATCCATCACTCAGCACGCAAAAATGCCATTAATTTATATAAGCAAAAAATAAAAAAATAAAAATAAGAATTTTTAAAGAGATTTTATGGAAGAGGCTTTGACCATCCTCCAAAGGAAAATCAGACAGCTGTAATAAAAAATATATTCAAGAGGTTAAAAAAAATTAAAGTTTTTTTTATTTGAGTTTCATTTTGATGAAATGTTAAGGTGACACAGGCTCATCAGTTCAAATGTGGACTAATCATACTTGCATCCATATTCACTCCCCTAAAAGGGCAGTTCTGTACGGGGAAAAACCCTGTGTTTACCCCAGTGAAATGGATTAACAGGCATTGTTTGGTTTCCATCTTTCACATAGGAAGCTGAATCAACCAATTGTCTTGCTTCACCAGCAGGGCTGAACAAAGCATTGCTGCAAACTGCCCAAACAACCCACAGTTACCTATGACCTCAGTGTCTTTGAGTACACCTAGAAGATTACTCGCTGCCACTTTCACCAAGTCACAGATTATCAGATAAGAATGCAGAATGGTCTGTTTAAATGTTAACTTACTCATCGGAAACTAATCACTGTTTGAGTAAAGCATCAATCTACTTAAAAAAAAACCCAACAACAACATCTGGTCACCTGATGCAAGCCTTCTAATCTACCATTTTGTCTTTTACTTCTAATTCCACAGTTTTATTAGTGGAAAAATCCACTCTTGACATGTGTGGGTCTATTGATACACACCTTCTCATAAATCACAGAGTGTCACACCGTGGAAAAGTTATTTGCTAAAACAATATGATGGCTGAAATTCCACAGAAACCAGTTTGAAAGCGAAACCTGGCGATTACGCACCACTAAGATGTTTAAGTTTTACCTTCATTTCATCTTCATTTCATTAACAGAAAACATTGTTGTAGGCTTTTTGGTTGCATTTCATTCTCAGTGTTTCACTGACCTTCTGGATAATGCACAAAATGTTCTAATGAGCTCTTACTCTGAGCATCATTATTTTTGTTTGTTTTATATTTTTCAATAAATCTCCAAAACTCTGTTAAGAAACTGCTGACCGACCACAGTCCCCACAGGTTAAAGATGGAAAAGTTACCAGCATCACAAAGGGGGCAAATTTCACTGTCTGGCGGGCTGATTGTGCGTTTTTCCCTGGTAGCTGAGGGTGAGGATCTTAGTCAAAATAGTGCAATTTATGCAGTCTATGCAACACAAACTGTTCAATAAATTAGATTTTTCGGGCATGAAAATACTTGCAGACGGTGAAGTTAGGAAATTTTGAAGAGTCCAGTTGTTCTTGATTGCAATATTGCTTGGCTGCTTTTTGTACGCAGCCTTTTCCTTCTGGAAAATTCAATCTGAGTTTGCAGCTAAATAAATGACATTTTAATTGCTTGAACAATTTATATCTCTGTGAGTTCATTATAAAGAACTTGTACCGTTTATAAATATCAACTGAACCACAGATTCCCAAAGTAGTATGTCAAGTATGTCAAAAACTAATCTGGCAAACCATCTGTCGATACAAAAATCAGTAGCAATAATCCAAAAGCTCACAAACTATAAAGCACCAGGGGCAGCGGATGTTCACACCTTGGGAGACCTGCATGGTAACAACAGTGCAAGTGAGGGATAGTCAAAGCCATCAGTCATGGAAGTTGAGAGACCCTGAGTAATTTGGAGAAAAATGCACCCTTTAATAATCCCACCCACATAAACCTTTAGAGTTTTACTTTCTATCGATTTGTCTTGTATGCCACAGGCTTTCCTAGTCTTCTTGACTGGAGCCGAACTAAGATGTGAGTGAGCTTTAAGTGAAGAGCAAAAACACAAAACTGTAAAGAAAGGAACGGGATGTGCTTGATTTTTTTCTTTAAATAAAAGACTGATTCATAGCAAGCTATTGGAAATAAAAGGCCATCATCCACTGGCACAACCCTATTTTGGTCGCACTTTTAAGGCACAGGAATATCAGTGTTTGTTTTTGAGCTTGTTCATTCAATAATGGAAGGGTATGGCGATACTGAAATAAATTTTTTTAAATAAACTAGAACATAACCACAAAGTTTTCTCATCTGGGATAAAGCACAGCTGAAGCTTATAAGTTAACTTAATAATTACTACGTTAGCTTAAATATATATATTTGGAAATATAAACTAGACATTTTGTCCACTGGCCTGCCAATTATGTCGGAGGCAGTCGGCGCACTCAAAGTAACTGTGCTGAAGGCATCAGAAAGCAAAGGGGAGAGAGGGTGAGACTGTTCAAACAGCACATTGATAGTTTGTTTGATGTTATGTTTGAGTAACACTGGTTGACTCAAAGACAGAAGACTAAAAAGGAGTGGGGGTTGATGGAAGGATGTGTCAACGCAGAGTTAATGGTTTGTTCTATAAAGTCTACGTGGTCCACACTCAACAGTCTGATCTTTTATCTGAATTTTTTTTTCATAAGAGAATGGCAGGGGAAAAAGGGACTACTTCTTTTATTATACATTCCTAGATGTTACGCAAATATTTTTTCTTTCAGTTTGCTCCCGTACACTTTGTTGTTCTCTCCTCTGTTTCATGATTTTTTTCTTTGGACTGCATCTTTCCCTACTTTCTTCATATAACATTTGTAATACCATAAAGTTGGTCACGTAGTTTGCTATATTTAAGAGCCAAAAAGGTTACTCCTTAGAGTCCACAAACACCCGCCAGGCTCAGTCAGTTGATTCCAGACTAAAAATATTATGCTGAACAGTTAAAAGTACAATAGGAACTAAAAGAGATGAGAGATAATATTTCTCTATTCACGCTCTTCCTCTTCATTTATACAACAGTGGCCATTTTGCATCAGACACTTCAACTCAACATTGAATTTTCATATCAGGTAAGCTGTGACTCCAAGATAGAGCACTTCTATTTTTCCATCTCTCCAACACAGTCCATGGCCAGTTTATTTGTGCAGAATGTATCACTCTCATTTTGGAAATGTAGAAATGTAGTTTTCTGCTTCATCCCCAAAGAATATCCTGGTTCATAGTCAGTCATACTCCAACTCTCCTCTCTATAACTGAAAAAGTTATTACTAGATATGTCCTGGTTAGATCCATCAAACCAGGACCCATAAGGCCGCAGAGCAGAATAAGGACAACCATCTGCTTTCCAAAACTGCGATAGACTAAACCTAACCCCCGTTTGTGTATGGCTTCTCTTTTACCACAGGCGAAGTCTAATGAGAATGAGAATAAAGAGTCAAAAAAGTTCTTTAATTTTGGTGAGATGAGACCCCAAGCAGGCTGTTTTTGCTCAGATGATAACACGGCAGATCAAAATATAATTGTTGCTGTCCCCATTCAGCCCTGTTTAGTAAATGGTAAATGTACTTTTTTTAAATTGCTAATTATAGATTTACAGAAAGAAGGATGAAATCCCCAGGCTCAAGAAGTCTGTTATCTACCACTTTATGAGTCAGCTTTGGTTGATATCATAGGCGCTCGCAGCTGCCCTGCAACAAACAGAATATAAAACTGTGGAAAAACATTGTAGTACTTTAAACTCTTTACTATATTATTTTAGGCCCATTAGTTGATGTACTTGCAGTTTCTTTTAACTCCAGTTACAGAAATTCATTAACATACGTTTTGCATTGTAGAGAGACTGAACAGATGCCTTGAATGTTTTCTGAATATGTGGCTCCTTGTAGTTTCATGTTGAAACGCTCAATATTTCATCACCTCATGTTCTCAAACCAGCAGTTAAGTAATTTTCTTGGCTCTTTCCTTAATCTTCAGTTGTCGTTTTCCAAAGTGCTGACAGGGGTTCCCGTTAGGGTGGAGAAGAGGAAGTAAAGGACAGCAGATCTCCATGTGACCATTTCTTTGCATATGATTTGAGTATCTCTTTCTCTTCAGTCTTGCCACTTAATCTCCTTCTGATTAGGCATCCATTTCTCCACATCTCATAAAAAACATTAAGCATTACAGAGCTACAAAAATAAAAATGATTAAAATTTCCAGTTCTTGAAAGAAACTTTCGACTGATTTCCTGCACCTGATTAAAGGTTCTGCATCAAGAACTACCAAATAAGTATGTAATGACTACTGTTCATAGGTAATGTATGTAATGATATCCAGGTGTTTTTTAAGTTAAATCCAACACCCTCTTTTAAGCTGAACTCATCCGTACTGCCTGATCACCTCCATCTGTCTTCACCTGTTGACTCATGTCCAGCCGACCCTCTGCCTTCCTTCCAAATTTTCCATGCACAGTCAAGTCTGTTGCTGTACACTGATTCACGAGCTGAATTCTCGTGAGGTTGCGTTTCTGCACGTTAGAACAGATCAGCCTAATCTGAAAGGTTGCAGTAAAATCTGAGAAATGTAGTCTGTTTAACTGAATAAGACGGGCACGACTAGTTTGTCTTCACAGGACTTTTCCTGCTCAAATGTGCCTTCAGGGGTGATTGTATGCTTAAGCATTATTGGTTCAAATATAGTTAAGGCAATGAGGCTAGGTTAGTTTACTCAGGGTTTAAACCAGTGTATTGCAAGCTCAGCAGCCTACATGACCTAAGCTGACCTTCCACAGAGCCTAATAATATTCTTTTTTTTTTTTTTTTAATAGAAAAGTTATAAACTTATTATCTTACTGCTGCCTTTAACCATTTTACACATAAAACAACTTTTTAAAAAAAAAAACAGTAAGTTTGATAAAGAGATAATAAATAAGGTTAATGTCATACCTTAATACTGCAGCTAATATCTGTCCACTTGTAAGTTCAGTAATTATGGAATAGAATATGCTAGGCCAGAATGTTAAACACATCTTAGTGCCTCATAAAGGACAACTTGAACAGAAGTAGACAACATGAATAAAAGTCCTGGATAATAACATTAAAACCTTTTTATTAAGGTGTATGTTTATTATTTTTTTATTATTTTTAGTCAATATTTTCAATGTTGTTCATTTGTTCAGTTATTTATTAACTTCAATATCATATACTTACTGAAATTTAAAATTTACTTAACTTTTAAATTACATGTATATTTACACTTAAAAAAAAAAGTCTCTTGATAAAATTAAAGGAGATAAAGGACAGACGGAGGAAAGAGAGGTCTAGACTGCTCACAGGGATTCACAGGGATTTGCATGGTAGCCATGAAGACAGCAACGAAGAGCATACACCCAAACAACACTTCAGTCATGTGCTGACAAAATTAGAACAGGTAATCCTCAAGACAAAGTCAGCTGCAGACAACCTTTCTGAAATTTTGGCTGAATTAGAACTACCAAATAAGTTTTTTTACACAGCACAACTGTAAAGGGATATTGAAAGAAAACATAAAAAGTATTGTTTTTTTTTTTATCCTGATTATCTAGTTTTCATAACTGATGGAAGGCAAAATTGTTCATGAAATTAAAATCTTATCAATTCCCCAACTCAACACGCAGTTATACATTTCTTAGTCCTGACAAATACACTGGTTTTTGGCAAAGAAGGAAACATGACACTACAATTAGCTTCAATTAGCTAGCTTATTCTCACATTGGCACAATAAAACATCATTTTACCCTTGTACTCAGGAAGCTAGCACTCTTTAATGTGCACAGTTTGTTCACTTTTCTCCTTACAGCTCCATTGAGTAATATCTGGAAAAGTTCAGGGTTGCAATGAACTCTGCACACTAATCTCTCATATGCTTAGAAGAAAAATCACAACAGTGTAAAGCTGGTGAGCACTAAGCTTTTCTCAGCAGGATTTTACTGTTTTTTTAATGCGCTAGAGGGCAGCTTACTGATAACAATGATCGATTTAAAAGCACCTGAATGCATCATAGCTTTACTTTGTATGATCATTTTATCCAGGGAGGAGGCTCAGGTCTTTGTTCATTGTCTCAACTTTAAAACATCACCTGAGGCACATCTCTTCTTTCATTTATTTTTTTCTTTTTCTTCTTTGTCTCTTGTTTTCCTAATTATCCATTTCTCACCCTGTTATTTCTAATGTCCCTCCTTCAGTTCTGTATTTGCTCTCATTTTAATTATTCTTTCTCCTTCCCTCACAACATAAACACACACAGATGACACACCTTTACATGTGAGTTTGTTTGGCCAGTTCTGAAGAAACACATGCTCATTAAGAGTGTGTGTCCTCGCCCACATTCACCTGAGGCTGCCTATAATCCTGTCAACAGCAGTAGACTTCCCTGAAATCAGCCGCTCCCACACACACTAAACTATGAGGAACCATAAACGTTATATGAGCAATGTGACAAATGCAGTGTGACGTCACCAATAAAGACTCTAGTTTAACATTTCTGTGTGTGCGTGTAAGACTCTCTTGCTCACCATGCATTCATGCACAGTTCAGTACACATAAGGCTCATTGTCAAATATATTAACACAGTCTTGAGGGTTGTTTATGATTTTTCTGGTGTCCTGTGTGTCTATGTTGAAATTGAACACAGCTAAAGCTTGCTTGTTTAAAGTTATTTCCTATTCAAAACACACACACCTCTGCTGTGTTTTTCTCAGTTCACCTTCAGTACATAGTGCAGGGCAGAACATATGCACAAAGTACACGTGTGTATAAACACATAGTCAAACAAGTAGGCAGGAGAAGAAAGAGGGGGAACAGAGGAGGAAGAAGAGAGGTGTGCATGAAGAAAAAGTGTAAGAGAGAGAGAGAGAGAGAGAGAGAGAGAGAGAGAGAGTGTGAGTGAGTGAGTGAGTGAGTGAGTGAGTGAGTGAGTGAGTGAGTGAGTGAGTGAGTGTGTGTGTGTGTGTGTATATGCGTGGGGGGGGGGAGGGGGGGATACAGTCAGAGCATGAAAACAGAAGTACTGAGCATGTCAGGATGGAGGGATAGATGTGAGCAGAAACAGATGAGTGTGGGAGGTCGATGGCTCATAACGCCACTCCTGATATAGCCGAGACAGAAATCAATAATCCGTCTGTCTCTCTCCAGGAGAACTCAAAGGTCTCATGAAGCTGCAGCAGCATGGATTTTCTTTTGATAGGTAACATGTCTTTGCATCAAACAGGAAGTTGGAGGAGAATATAATAACTTAATGAGTTGAGATTAAAACACAGCTGACCACTTGTAAGCTCTATAAGATAATTGCATTATCTTATAGAGCTGCGGACTGGAGCATCAATTTAAGACAGCACAGAAAGTCTGCTCGCTAAGGAGTCTTAAGTGAATAAACACTGAGAGCCTCTTTAGCTCTTGGACGCATTTCCACACATGCTGTTAAGACAGTCCGTGTGTTAACTGATGATGTAAACATTCTGCCGAGCTCTGTCAGACACAAGTTCGCAAAACTATTCAACAGTTATTCTCGGCCTCTCCAGCTTTTTTACTCGTGCTATTAGAACACTTCAGAAAATATTCCCCCTTCGTCAGACTAAAATTTCAATGTGAACATTAACCTTAGGATCGGGACTTTACCGATAGCAAATAATCCAAATGACAAGGAAACACTTTAACTACTAATCTTGTATCATCTCAGATGATTTCTTGGCTAAAGTTTGGTCTATTTTTTTTTCTCTCTTTTCTATGATGCCAATTATCACTGTCCATCAAGGACCCTCAACATAGACATTTACTCAGAGAAAAAAAGAAAAAAAAATTACCCTCATCCTCCATTTTCCCTGTGCTATTTTTTTTATGTTAGCCTGACCATAACTTGCAAGACCTCGAATCCTTTTTCTCCCCCCATCTATGGATGTCTGAATGTTCAACTTTATTGTAACACCTGAAGAACATACACACTGATTATTTTATTAGAGGTGAGAGAGGAAGACACTAACTCTCAGCAGCGTCTCGGTGTTCGTTTACCAATGGGAACTGAAGGACTATTCGGATCTAAAAGTTCATTATGCTTGATTCAGCATTGTAATAATGTGGGGAAAACACACAATCCAACACATTTTTGAGATGATGGTGAAACATCAACCACATATTTCACTGCAATCTATAGTCCATTTAAATTAGGCAACATCCGGTCCTGGGTGTGGGTGTGCACGTTAGTCAAAGCTTCCAATGCTGCAGCCCTTGATCTCTCTCTCTTAATTGTAAACGATGATGGCCAAATGTAAAGCAGACGGCAATGCCACTACCTAGCACAGTTAAGCTGTATTTAAATATAGAAATTAAATTGCTGTATGCAAGTTTGTGCTGTGCAATTTTTTAACTCAAACTTTCACGACACCGTTTCCTTTGCTTTTGCTACTCTGTGGAGGTCCAAGTTAACGCCCTGGCAGACAAATTTAATTAAGGTCATATTCATTTATTTTGTTGTTTTCATATAAATTATGAATAAACTTCAAGGAAATCCACTGAAATGCAATGAAGAGTTCAATCAATCCACAATTTCTCCAAAGTCAGTGAGTAATTAATATCAATCAAATAATCCATAACCCAATATTTCTCAAAATAATTGTGTGTAAGAATTTTGCTGTAAGAAAGAAGAATAAGAATAAGTGTAAGAATAACCACTCCACTGGAGCAGCGCATAACCACATCAGGACAGATGTGTGGACACTAGCCTGGAAGGAAAGAGGGCTGTTGGTGCTATTATGATTCACTCTGCTGGGCTATGTCATGACACACCCATTACCTTTTTCTGAGGACTCCATGGGGGAAAAAAATGAAGTTATATTTACCATTATTATCTACTTAATAATCCAGACTGTAACTAGATTAAGTGAACTGGTTTCTCCTTTCCATTATGTAATTTTTTTCCTGGCCACCATGAGTTGAAACACTGTCACTTTTTTCCTAGCCATCCAATGGGGAGAGGAAATGCAGGACTACTACTGCACCAATCAACTCTTAATTCCCATTCGTACAAGTGCCAAAGAGGGAGAGAAGTTTCATCTAAACACATAAGTGAGATGTGCTAACATTAAATGACAACAGCATCCAGTATAAAACTCTCACACAGAGCTGAATTGACACTAGTGTAAATAAATTAGGTAAATAATGTAAATACATGGTTATATTTTTTTATTTTATCCATCTTGGTCCTGCTAGTTCCTGATTGATTCTCTTACACAGGAAATAATATTCTCATGTTCTTCCTTACAGTCTGATGAAGAGCATAATCTACATTGGGATAATGCTGACTATTAACACCGGTACTGGATCAGTACTCAGTAACAGAACTGGAAGAAGTTGGATCAGTGCATCACAAAATGACCTACAATCTGCTAAAAGCATCTGTGCCTCCCTGCCTATTGGTTAATTCAGAAGTGTGAGATCTTCACAGGCATGTTATGATGCCCGGAGGAGAGATTTATCTGAAGAGAGACTCTCTACTTAATTAGACATGACTCTATGTGTGTGTGTGTGTGTGTGTGTGTGTGTGTGTGTGTGTGTGTGTGTGTGTGGCAGATGGTGGTAGCAGTGCCCCTATTGGGTCTGTGCCATGTTGGTGAACCAGGATATGATGCCACACACGCACGCATGTACACTCCATCATAACCATTCCTCTTCCTTGTTATCTGACAGCAGAAGTGACTCATGTGTACTGCTTGCTGTTCTCACCACAGGACGTCTGCAAGTTCCATCATGTTACACGCAAAACGTTTAACTAATTTTCCTCAGATTCTTCATCACACAGAGATCCAGTAACAGACAACAAACACTCACTCACTACAGCAACATGACCCCTCTATTAGAGATGAAGGTCTGCTTCAATCAGAGGTGTGTTATTCAGTCCAGGAATGTGCATTACAATGTTGAGAAAAATAAAAACTGCTCAAAGGAGGGCTGCTATAGCTTCCGTGAGTCACCCGAAGATCCATTGTTACACAATATCGCTGTATTTCTGAAGACTGAATCATCTGCTTTAGGTCGCTTTCGTAACAGGACACCAGAAAAGTGTACAATGAAGGAATCCCAACAAGTTGCTTCTGTTCATCTGCACGTAGCGAAGAAGTCACTTGGATGAGTTATCTGGATGATTGAGCACGCATAAAGATACAGTGAAGCAAGTTCAACACAAACAACCTTTTTTTGCATTACCAGGCTTGACAAAAGCTAAAACCCCCAGTTGGAGATGGCGGGTAACACAACGGTGGTTTTCAACTTCCTCTGTTAAGCATCTGCTTCAGGCTCTGCGCACTCACATGTCATATAACAAAATGATCCCTATAAGTGCCACCTACCACAACATTATTTACATAATGATGACCTATAAGAAACATAAAAATGTATAACAATAAAATGCAACACTGTTACAAATAAGACAAGCTACTGCAGAAAATCAATACTCTAGTAAAACATTTCAGTTTTCATTATTATTTTATGGCTGAGTGTGTGCTTTTAACAAGATGGTGGCACATTAGAGTTCTGGTACATTAACCAGACACATTTAAACATTAAATGTTACTGTCCCATAGTATAATAAAGTAGACAATTAATTAATCTCACCAACTGACTTGGTATTCTTGCTGTTTGTTCTGTGTTCTAGCACCTGCAGAATGAAGTATTAAAACATGTACACATTTTTTGCATCACCAGCTGAATCCTGCACATCTCAGTGAGAATACAAAGCAGTCTTTATTCATCAGGCTGCACATTTTAACATTTCCCCAACAAACAATCTATATTGCGCACAAAACATGCTATGAATAAAGGAAACAGTGAAAACGTGGCGCTTGCAGGCGATTTCAAACCAGACTCTGAACATAACCTGCTCTGGTTATATGTTCAGCAGAAGTTATGATGGTGATTTAGCCAGGTAAGGAGAGAGCAACTTTCATGACACAGAAAACTCTGACTTTAAGCTTTAGAATACCTTGCTAACCTATTAATCTTACTTCTTACCACCCCCTCTGACAATACATAACAGCAAATACTGACAGAGAAAAAAAAAATGAATGTTATTATTGAAGAAGTCTATCAAGAACAAGGACATTTGGGCTTAAAAATAAATAAATAAATAAATAATAACAGGTGCACTCAAGTACACAGCCATGCTCAAAAAGTGCAGAGATCATCCCTATAAAAGCCAAGAACAGGACTGAATATACATCCATTACTCCCTTCATGGTCACCTCCTGGTCCAACAACATGGCTCAATATGCCTCCCAGTATACAGTTCATCTTTTAATCTGTAATTCTATGGTAAAAAAATGTAAATGAGAAACGTAAACTGCTCTAGAAGACTACTAAAATTACCTTACTTAATAGTAAGCTATGGATTTTTCAGTAAATTAAAGGTCACTTAAAAAAAAAAAAAGTTAGAAAAATCTTGGTGATTTGGTAAACAGACTGGTACTTATATAATGGTACTCCTTCTACAGGAGGAGCTAGGGATTGATCCGCTGACCTCCCATTGGTAGACGACCTGTACTCAACCCAGCCTCACCCAAATACAGACATTTCTCCTTTATTATGACAGCACACTCATAATACAGTCACAGTCAGGCAGGAAAGCTGGGAACTAGGATAAGAAGTTAATCACCAGGGGCAGATTCAAACTTGGGCTTCTGCAATAGACTTAAGACATAAGGGTCATCTGCCCAATTGGCACACCAATTGGGGCGGACACCTTTTTTTTTTCTTAAACATAGCACAATGGGATTATCCTATGTTTTAAATGCATTGCATACATTACCTTCATTTTGACATGACCTAAAAGCCCAAACAAGCACAGCAGGCTGTGCCGAGTTTACTTCAGATCATATTTATGCATCTATTTTTATCAGCCGAGTTAAATTTAAAGGAAATCCACGGTGCAAAGTAAAATTTAAAAACTCCCAAAGTCTGATTAACAGATTCCAAAATATCAACAAATGGTTAAACCTGATCAGTAAAAATCACCCATGCCCATGCCAGTGCCAGTACGTGAAAGGCCAGTAGAACCAGAGCCATTTGCTGCCTATTCTGGACCAAGGGGGGGAAAAAAGAGATGAGATTGGAAAAGAGAAGCTGCTAACTATGAACATCTGAGAGCAGTGGAACTCAGACAGACAGGCAGCAAAAGGGCAGAGTGCTTGACAAACATCAAAGGGTGCACAGCTGGTAAAATCCACCCCCATCCAGCTCTCTTACCCTCTCAGATGGCCCACTTCCAGTTTTAACCTCTGCTCATTCATTACCTAATCAACATCAGCAGCACTGCACATCCAGAAATCCCATGTCAAGCCTTTAATAACCTAAATTTCAAGCTTGCTCGTGCTTTCCTGAGACTCTATATTTTAAATTCCACTTTGTTTATGCATTTTTTTTATATGTTATGTCCAAATCTGTCCCAATCAAACAGCTCATGACAGTCATAATTTTAAAAATATATTTACATTTTTTTAAAGTGTAAGTCTCACGGAGAATAAAGAGAGCTGCCAAATCAGCATTGCAAGGGTCAAATTTTCATTACAATATTACAGGCTGCTGCCATGAAGTTACTTAATATGAAGCAGATATGACTTTTGAAGGCTGATATTACAGGTAACCCAATATATCGGGATAAGTATGTAAAAAATTAAGGGGGAAAAACAGCTTGATAAAAAAAAAGGATGTAGAAATATGTAATGAGATGACTTGTATGTCCATTTTTTTACCTTCATGTCGTTCATGATGAGCTGGAAGAGCCCTCCCAAGGCGCTGCATTCTTTCTCTATTCCCGCATCCATTTTTTCCACAGGCTTGGAAAAATCCTTCTCAACTTCCCAACAACTTTTTTTTACCTCCTCCTTGAAGAGAAAGAAATAAAAACTTCCAGCCAAGTTTTGAGAAACTCCAAAAGAAGACTCAATTGAGGCTTTTATTTAATATAGGGAGCTGAGTTACAACACCCCGAGGGCAAAGTCCGCTTTTAAAAAAAAACTGTTTAAAAACAGCAGTAGAAAAGGAAGAAAGGGGGGGGGGAACACACATGAGTCCAATCCGAGGTACTAATGCTGGGCTTCAGTCAGCCGATGCTACCAGCCGGCCAACTTGACAAACCTCCGAAAAACCCGCACATCATGCCTGAACCAGCAGCCTTCTGTCTGGAAAATGTCGGGCACTGTTTCTAAACTTTAACCCCGCTCTGCGTTCACTCCCAGCGGACGGAAAGCCCAGCTAACCACAGCGAGCTAGCAAACCCGGCTAACTCCGCTAGCAACCTGTGTGACTGCGCGCGCGTGTTTGTGTGTGTATGTGCATCCAAAGGAAAACACGCGCGCACACACAGTCCGGGATCAATCCGTTGGCCCAAAAATAAACCGACGCGGTTTTCGGGTGGTGTGCTGCTCAGGTTTAACGATCTGAAAGTCGTTGTTTCCAGGAGTGTATCCGAGTGATTTGACGTTTTCCTCCTGCGAGTTTTAACGACAGACGCTGTCCTGTCCTTCTCTCCTTACTCCAGTGGGAGTCCTAACCTGAAGTGAATGAGCGCGTCCGCGAACTGCGCATCAAGGTAGCCGAAATGACAGCGCCCACATCCCGTCAAGAGTTTCACAATAAAAGCCATCAATCTAAAATTTCAGTCACTGTAGTTTTTTTTATTAGTATTTATTTTTGTGTCATTTCGAAATTGCGTTTTCACGTTTCGACGAGTTATAATTAAAAAAAAAAAGGGCCAAACTCACTCACAAAGCGCTTGCTGTTTTCTTATTTGCTTCTTTCATGTTTTTACTGGCTGGGGAAAATGTGCTCAAAATTTTGAGATGGACATTTCCAGTTCCCATTGAAATCTATACATGTAACGTTAAACAGTATATAAAAGGCACTTTTTGTTTCTTATTTTACAGGAAATTTATACATTAAAGCAAGGTAAGTTTTTCAGCTCTGCAACTTTACTTGATTAAAATTACCTGCCTGTTCCTGTGTGGAGATGATGCTTTAAAACAAAATGCATTTTCAGACTTTGAAATAAAAAAATATTGTACATGGAGGATAATAGCATACAATCCCTTCTCATATTACTAATTGCCTAACCACACTCCAGCAAGCACCTGGAGCCCACTGAACTAGTTTATGGACTGGTGATTTGAGATTACTTTTAATTTAAGATGACTTCTCTTAGATATTAAAATTTTAAATAGAGCTGCTCCATCAGTACTTTAGGAGTTTGTGACTGCATCTACAGATTGACTCATGTGGTCAGTTTTAACCGCTAATTGTTGCATATTATTATGGATAACAATTTTTTTGACAGTCAGCACTCTCATCTCAAGCAGTTCTTGCCTGGAATTTATTACCTCCAAATATGAATATATAGCCTTAAAATGTTTCCTATTGAACAATCAATTAGGTCGCATGATCTGACAACAACAGCAACAACATTTATTTGTTTGGGATAACTTTTATATTTTTATTTTGTTTTCTTTTTGCTATTTTATTCTAATAAAACTCTTTCCTGGCTGGGGACTCCAAGTGAAAATTAGTCTTCTTGGCTAAATGTGATAAATGGATATTTTGCCTCTGTGTGAAGTTTATTAAACCATTATACTTTTACCAAAGTTCCAGTGGCAGCAATTCATTTTTCTTTTGTAAGCAAACAAATAAAATAACTCACTTTATTTTTGTCCTTAACATCTTGCACAATCCCTTATTTTATATACAAGAAATTATCTTGAAAAGTTGCATTTGAAATGCATTGATAAGTAGACCTGAGTGAAAATGTGTTTTTAAAGGTTTACTTTGTTGGGGCTTTTTATTTGTAGTGCCACGTAATTTCCTGTCGAGACAGCGTTCGGCTCACTTGACGCTGCTGTCTCCGTGCATAGTGGAGGTTTGTTGTGTGTTGAAGACGCGGCAGTCTGCCGGGGCGGAGCTACGAGCTGTGACTTTAATGCGACTTTACTGGGAGATGACAATAAGAGCTAAACTAGTCATCAGCCAGTTTAACACGAGTGGAGTCTTTGCAGAAAAACGTATGTGTGTCTGTTTATACAGACAAATATCATCACTTCTGACAAAACTGACTTGTAGCAAGTTGTCTCTAAAAATCTGAGAATCGCACTGTGTAACAAGGTATTTACTCTCACGGCTTTACCTTAGCCTCCACTGACACTGTGAGGAACCTTGGAGTGAGTTTGGAGTAGGATATGTCCTTTAACTTGCATATTAAACAAATATCTAGGAATACCTTCTAGAGCAGGGCAATATGGCCAAAAATATTTATCACGATATATATTTGAACATTTACGATAACGATATAACTGATGATATAACTGACGCGAGACAAAATACTTTACAACTTCACAACTTTATTAGTGCAAAAAACCCCATCAATGTATTTTCAATTAAACAAGCAGCTATTTTTATGTGCATTAAAACTATATAAAATGTTAACAGTGCAAATGCAAATTCCTTGCTGACAGTTTAACCAAAAAGCATTTCCAGTAGAAATGGGCCAACATATCCTCAGCATAACCATGTATAATATCCACAAAACTTAAAAAGAGGTCATACACATACAATACGGTAATATTATGTTGAAGCACAGTACGTATTACTCCGCAAGGCTCCTGAAATGGTAGCCCGTGATGCTCCGACAATGCATCAAGCGATGCGGCTTCGTAGCTTACCAAAGTCTATTAAAACTAGTGCTGTCAGCGTTAATCTTGTTAAAATGACATTAACGCCATAACCGCGTTAACGCTGCAAATCTCGCGTTAGCGAGTTAACGCAGATCGCCCCATGTGTGGGGCTGGACAGCGCTAATGCGTTGACGCTGTGCAGCCCCAGGTTTTTTGGCCGCTTGGATGTTCTACCAAAAATTTGCTTTGGTAGGTATCTGACGGACAAAAACCAAACCAGTTCAACACCACTGAAGTTGGCACCATTTTTACAAACCAATTCAGGTTTATCTGTTTCATTCAATGATCCGCTTTCGCCCTTCTCGTTCCCTGTCACCGCCATGCTTTTTCCGCCATGTGCGTATGAAAACAAAGGCACTGCGCGTGCGCATTTTACCCATATTCTATCGCGATATTTCATTTTCTTATCATTGCCTAACATTATACCGGTATTACTGTGAACGGTATGATATGGCCCAGTCCTAATACCTTCTATCATCTGCACATTATTGTTAAAACAGCATTAAATTAAAATGATGCAGAAAAATAAGTGCATTTGTTACTTTTAGGGTGGACTGTTGTACTTCTTTATTGTCAGGCTGCCTTAACAGCTCACTGAAGAGCCTTCAGTTGATCAAAAACATGTAAGTGAGAGTACTAAAGAAAAGAGATATCATATTTTTTCTCATATTAGCTTATTTTCATTGGCTCCTTATTAAACCCACAATTGAATTGAAAATCCTCTTTCTCACAATCAGATCCCATCATATCTTAGAGAACTCATAGTACCATATAATCTTAACATAATCGCTGCATAATCACTATCAGATTGCAGGCTTACCTGTGGTTCCTAGAGATTTGAAAAGTAGGATGGGAGGCAGATCCTGTGGAACCAGCACCGAGTTTGGATTTGGAAGACAGACACCCGTTTTACTTTTAAGATCAGGCTTAAAACTTCCCTTTTGATAAAGCTGGTATTTAAGGCTGAACCAGGTGACCCTGAACCAACTTTTAGTGATGCTGAAATAGACTCAGCAAGCTGGGGGACTTCCCGTGATGTAATCAACACTTTTTCTCCACTCCCTTCTTTTCACTTCCTATGTGTTTATATGCCTCTGTTTGAGGTCTCTTCCTGTTTATAAACACGGTTCTTTGTTCCCACTACCACCAAGTGCTTGCTCATAGTGGATTATAAGATTGTTGTAGTTTTTCTCAAATATTGAAAGATCTTTATTTATTGTATTAAGCACCTGAAGACGACTGTTGTGAAGTGGTGCTGCATATGAAATTAAATGAAGTGAAATTGAAAAAGAGGAAATAGTTACAGTTTACAGTTTCCAACACCTGGTTTGCAGTTCAGTGAGGGCCACCTGATGATTTGCTACCAGGTTTTGCTTATATTATTCTCTAACGCTTCACCTCTGAGCTGTCTTTTCCACATTTGTCCTGATGATTATTTAAAAATTTGGGAGTTGTGTGAGTTGGACTACATTTATAGCACTCTTGTCTGTGAGGAGCCACAGATGCATTTAGCTTCAGAAATCTTTGTCTCTGAAGGGTTTAGTGTGCTCAAACCATAATGCCTGCACAGGAAAAAGGCGTCTCAAGGGTCATGTTATCTTACAGGCCACACTTGCTGTTCTTATTTCTTAAAAAAAAAATGAAATTAATCATTTGGAGTGATTTGTTTTCTTGTAATTATAGTGGTGTCCAGCTGTTTCCTCTTTATTGTCTGAGTCCTGCAGCTGAGTGAGACTTTTTTTTAGATTGCAGCTTTAAGAAACAAATAACCCAACAGTCACATCCAAGCCATGGACCAATTAGCCAGATGTGAAAGTAGGTGACTGAACTCTGTTTTTTCATTTTTGACGCAGGTCTTTTGATTGAGAACAGCCCAGAGGAAAGCACCATAAATGCTTTAGAGGAGAGACTTTCTGAAAATGTGGCTCTTATTGCCATTTATGGCAGGCAGGATTTTTGTTTATGAGTGCAGTACAACATTTAATAAATGCTAATATTTATAAATGGAACTTATTATGGTTTTCAGTATTTTTTATATTGTCATGTTAGACATTCGTATTATGTACAAAGTTTCAGATACTGAGATCAGCATATACACAAGTAAATATGGTAAGTACAAATTCAGACTTTAGACCGGTCCAGCTCTATCTTAGACAGTTTCTTTCTACTCTTTGCTCTTGATGATGTCACAGAGACCATCTTGTCAGGACATTTTTGCTGTGAGGTAACAGTGATAACCACTACCCCACCTTGCTGCCCCCTGTAGAAGAGTCCAATGATAAAAATATCAAGATTGAAATGAGCATAAAAAGCATTAAAAGCATAAAAAGCATTGCAATGTTACTGTAACTGGTTATAAGTAAATAGTACATTTATTTTTCTTACCTTTAGGGTTCCACATTGTAAATCCAAACTCACTCATTCAGCTCAAAAGTTTATTGCAAACAGCTTTCACAAAATCTTTACTTATGTAGGGTTATGTATAAGTTTGAGTGCATCTTGTTGCCATATGTTTTTTTTAATGTGGTTGCTGTTGTTAGTATGAGACAACAAAAAAGCCACACAAATATTATTTTATTACCTACTAAAAATAGGCCTCATGAGCAATGCATGCTTGGCTAGTGAACTTGAACAAAGCTGTATAAACCTTAAAACCTTAGCTGACTTCACATAGGAAATAGAGTCAGTGTTGTGTGGGATGTGAATAAAGATTAAGCTCTGATGTCATGTTGTTCTTTTTCAGCATTTTGGTCAACCGAACTTTTTTGAGCATTCTCCCTTTTGTGAGTATAAAATTTTGCTCCCCATGCCCAATGGAGGGTTAATATGACTTCTTAAAATGACTTCTTTTAGTGTTACCTTTGCCCCCAGGGCTAGGGGGTGGGGTCTTTCTGTGTGGAGTTTGTATGACTTTAGTTGTAGGAAATACTAAAAATACAGTCTCCTCCCAGATTCAAAATTAGCTTTGGATGTGGGGCAGATAAAATTCATAGAACAAAACATGCTATTAATTTGCAAATGTGGCTCATAGACTACAGAGCTTTGAATATTCAGAATCACTTATCTTTAATAGTAAAACTATAGTTGATACTTGTGTTTATGATGTGGTGGCTGCATATTTTGTACTATGTACACATGTACCGTTTTTTGCATGTCTCAAAGATGACCCAAATTTCAAGTAGTCTGCGTAATGAAGGAAAATGCTCCCATTTCTCAATGGAGACAGCTGTTGTAACATAAAAGAGGTCTTTATAGAAGGCTTTTTTACATTAATGAACATTTAAAAATGTCCATATATGTGGTTGGTTATTGTTGATAAATGCTAAAGCCTTCTCAGATGTCCCATTTAGTTCTTTTGTGTTGGTCTGTTCCGGTTTTAAGCACCACTAGAAGCGACAGGAAACCACCATTAAATGACTCACCAGCAATTATGCGCTGTCAGTTCACTTTATCAAACATGCAGGCTGTTCACATTCACTCCATATTTATTATGTGGCAACGAGCACATAATAAACAAAAAAGTGTGTACGAATGTTTGTGTGTGCGTGCATCTGTGTGTGTCTCAGTGTATTTTCCTGATTCACCCGGCAACAAGCTGAATCACCACTACACCAGCCTTCCTACCAATCTTGTTCCCATGGCTACCAGCATGCCACAATGGTATGAGCTCATGTTTGAAAGTAAGTAAGTAAGTAAGTAAGTGTGTGTGTGTGTGTGTGTGTGTGTGTTTGCATGTGTGCCTAATCACTGACTACCATATACCAAACACAAATGTGGTTTACATGGAGACCAAAACATCTGCTCAGAATAATGTAACAACAATAAAGCAGCAATTGTTCTATTTTTAAACCAGAGAGTAGGTTCACGTAGAAATTTGATCAAACATCTGCAAACACTGACATCATTGTGCATTTTTCAAAAATAAAGTTAGACATTTCAGAGGTAGCACATGAGTTACACAGAACAAAAAAAAAAATAGTTGTGGAGAAAGAGTTCAGATTCTGTACTCAAGTAAAATAATCAGAGAAACAAGGAAAAACATTCAAAATGAATTTTAGGTTGAAGTATAAATGTGTTGAATTATATTTTAAGGCATTTTTTAAACCAGTTATTCATATCAAATGATTTTTTTTGTTGTTTGAATTGTACGAATGAATACATCAACACATAAGGTTGAATACTACAACATACAAACCACTATTGTTAAACTGAAGGTTTTTCTAATGAGCTAAAAAAAAAACAAAAAAACCTTTAGGTGGATAACCAGCAGCAGATTTACTCTCATTATAACCACTTGAAGTGATGCTGCAGGAAACATTTGTTTGTTCTCCGCTGCAATGCCTGAAACATATTTTTACATAATACACAAACTCATTTGATGTGTGTATTTTATACCTATAGTCTAAACCGATGAATCTACAGGGTTCAATGTTTCCTTTGTCAAATATCATGTAAGAAAATTATTGTTAAATTTAATCTACAGTCACAAAACCACAAACTGCTGGCTGTTCATCTCTGGTTGCATCTTTAAGTTCAGTTTGTGTTTGTCTCCACCTTGTGGTCAATTTATTTTACTGCAAACCAGTTCACTCCAACAGAAAAATGTTCTGACAATAAAACAATAAAATCCCGACTTTGTGGGTGAGTTAGAGTCTCCAGAGTTTGTCTGTTTTTTTAGTATCACCTGATGATGACATCAGTTGCTGTCTCTATAGACTGTATAGAGTAATGCCATGAGACTGAACATGGAGAAGAAATCACTCAGTTGTTAGTGAAGAAAAAGCACCAGGAAATTATTTCCCAGGTGGCTCATTCTAATTTGATGGCTGGTTAAATGAGATATGATAAAACTCAGGACAGAATAATGACCTGGGCTGTGTTGTATTGTGCTTATATGTCCTGAATTACAACTAGTTAATAAGCTGTTAATTCCAAAAGATCCTTTGCCATAAATAGAGGTCTCATTTGACCATTGTAGGATGGGTCATCTCACCAAAATGTGCAAAAATGATGTTTTGTGCTGGTTTTGCTGTGCAACGGAATGTCTAAAAGCAATCCCTTTACACGACATCTCTGCAAAGGTAGTGACCCACATATGAACTGCTGGATATTAGACAAAGCATGTAAAATTCATGACTTGTAGGTTCATACACAATGATGAATGCAGTGGCTCAACTTTATGTTGTTTGCAGTGCAGGAGTTGTTGGTGGGTTCCATGGGGGAAAAAAACCCTTGTTGGCTGCTTTAGGAAAACTGGTAGGGAGGGCAGGGGGAAAATTAAATCCAGTATGTTCTGGCTCTGAGAGTTATCAAGGTAGTTTACACTGCACAATTTGCTCCGGGGCAAGAAACAGCAACATTACAATACCAAGCTTAGAAAACTTGCAAGGGGAGATAGTTATATTGCTTTCATCTCTATCTCTAAATTGCTCACCAAGTGGGACGCACCTTCTGTGGTCTCACAGCGAATGACACAAACATCATAAACAGTGAGACTGGGGGAGTGAGACTCATCTGTATGTGTCAGTGCAATCAACATGCTACCAGTTCTTGCAGAAAATAAAAAAAAGAACTGAAAGCTAATCTGAAAATACAAGATGGGTTGTTACGATATTCTTATCTAGCCTCATTGTTCTTGTGGTTAAGAAGATTTGGTCTGTACAGTTCTGTGTGGATTTTGTCAGGTGAATGACTCAGGATTCAGATTAATCTCCAGGTTTTTCAAACCCCAAAGGGACATCCAAACAGGAGCTGATTTGCTCATCATCCATCATTTTGTCCCTGGCGGTTGGTTGCTAGAGTTGATTGAAGACTGCAGTTGCCTAGGTAACCCTGTAATATATTAACATATCTATCATATGTCAGTCAGTTGTATCCTTTGTTTTCATTGGTAGTCGCTCAGTCACTTGCCTCAAAGTTGAGAGAAGTTAAACTTGGGATTTGCCTACTTTCTATCACCAACTTTTTCTTCACCCATCATTGGTTGACTTTCTGTGGTCTGTGGTGATGTGATCACCTCATCGCTGCACACTTCCTGTGTGAACTCCCTTTAGGAAAAAAAAAAAACTTACCAGCTCGTGACACTTAAATTTAGGTTTCCATTTAGGGTTACATCACCTTCCAACGCTTTATGGACCAAGTGCCTCCAAGCTCCATATGCAGCCACCTATTTGGATGATGTCATCATTCATAGCAACAGTCTGGAGGAGCGGGGCTGAAGTCTTTGAAGCAACATGGGCTCAAGGCCAAAGTACAGAAAGGTGCAGTTAGAAAGAAATACAAATGGAAATCTGGATTACATCAGTAACATACTAATGTTTAAGGTAATAAAAGGTGGCAGCAGTAATTTCACAGCATAAATGTACTGTCTTTTTCTAATTTGCTCCTATTTATAAATCACAGACTACCAAACAGCCAACTTTGAAGAAATGAAAAGACTGACCCAACAAACATGCTCTGATAAACCAAATGTACACCTTAAAATGAAACGCATCTCTGCTGTGATGATCTACACAAAATAGATAAAACTCAGGTCTGAGAGCTCTTCTTCTGAGAAACATTTCAGGGGAGCATGAGAAGATTCATCTAAATAAATACAGAAAATCACAACTTCAGCTGATAGATGAAGTACTGGTATGCTGAATGAAAATTACCACTTCCACCTTTGGCAGGCATTAAACAACATTTTTTAAATACCCAACTAAAAGTTTCGTGTGTTTTCAGCCTCACTTGGAGAAAAGATCTCTTTCCATTCTGGGGAGGAGGGAGTCTCTAAAGAACTGGTGGGAAGAGGAGAAACAATGGGAGTTGCCAGTTTATAAATTTTTAAAAAACCCTCAACAACCTGATCCACATTCTTGGTCAGACTTGGTCTTGAGGAACCTAGCTGAGGCCATCAGGAGTCAGCATGTATCATCTGCTGAGATTCAAGAGCACACATCAACCACAAATTCACAGACCCATCAAGGAGGCTGCACAGGATCACAGAAAGGAGCTTCAGAAAACCCTGAAAACATTACAGTAGGTTCTAAAATTCTCTCAAATAAGTTAAAGAAAACTGTGCTAAAAGAGCACAACACATTAAGGCCCAGCAGGCAGCGAAGGAGATAAATAAACAGTTTAAAAAAGCTTCACTGGTTTCTAGAAGGCTAGGCTTGAGGGAGGGAAAACGATTTAAAAATACAAAGATTTGGGATCTGAGCAGAGAGATGCTCAGATTTGCTCTAGTGCTTGTTAACAGCCCGACTGGCCCAGAGGAAGAAGTTTTTTGTGATTGACCTGAGGCGCCGATCAGAGGGCAGCGGGTCAAACAGGTAGTGGGTGGGGTGTAAGGGGTTTACCTGTGATGGCCCTGGCTTTTCTGACACAGGAGGATCTGATGATGGCCTCCAGGGTTGGCAGAGGTGGATCCATGGGTCCAGGTGAGATCAGCAGACATGTGTGTACTGGCCTCGTAGAACCACTTTCTACTATCCAGGAGTTAAACACCTCCACACAAAAGTCACTGACGCCAGAGTGGGTTTAGACTTCGCTTTATATGGCAGGTGTGAAACTGTAACAACAAAATACAGTGAATATGAGCGTCAAATTAAAATAATTACTTGAGGAGCTGCGTGACCAAGTGCTAATGCTAACACCAAACAACTGTCTACAACCATAAATTAGCACAGATAATACAGCATCTAAGTAACTACTATTAATCAACAGAAAGTGCCAAACAATAATGCATACTCACAGGGAATGCCTTTTTATCAGCCTTTCACAGCATAGATCACATTAATCAGTCGATTGTCTGAGTCTTTTACACTTCCCCTGTCCGCACACAGACCATGCCTTTCTCTTAAAGGGCCAGTGCACTAACCAAACAAAACATGTACAATTTTGACAATAGTCAGAACACTCCCCGCCTGGTATCTTAGGGATACCACAACAGATATCTAAACATCACTAGATAACAGAAAAACCATTTCAGAAATGGGTCTATAATAAGTCTTAACATTTCCCTTGGAAGCAACTCTAACTTCGGCCTTTCTGATGATTCCATCTTCACTCGCAACTGTCTTTACGATTACGCCCATTGGCCACTCATTTCTTCTTGTTTGTTTGTCCTTGAGGAGAACGACATCTCCCTGTTTAATGTCAATGTTCTTGTGGTGCCACTTTTGACGAATTTGGAGGCTGTGCAGATACTCCTTGCGCCATCTGCTCCAGAAAGTGTCTGCAAGGAACTGAACCCGCTTCCAATGGCTTCTGAGCATTTCTTTGGGTCCTACATCATCACAGATGGTGGGTACAACTCCAGTCTTTTGTGTCAGCAGCATCGCCGGTGAGAGAATGTGAGGATGTTCTGGGTCTGATGATACTGGCAACAACGGTCGTGCATTTAATATAGCTGTGACTTCTGCAAGAAATGTGGTCAAAATCTCATGAGTGAGTTGAACATGACCAGTTTGCAGCAGCATGTTATCAAGTATTCGCCGTGCTAAACCAATCATCCGTTCCCATACTCCCCCCATGTGGGAAGAATGGGGAGGATTAAAAACCCAGGAACACTTCTGATCCTGCAGAAAGTGTTGCACTTTGTCCTCTGGTGCATTTGTGGCCATCTCTTTGTGAGCACCAATGAAATTAGTGCCGCAGTCCGAGCGCAGTTGTTTTGCGGGTCCTCGGAGGGCGAAGAAACGCCTCAGTGCGTTAATGAAACTTGAAGAGCTCATCTCCTCCACTACTTCAATGTGGACAGCCCTTGTACACAGGCACGTGAATAATATTGCCCACCGCTTTCTGTTTGCTTGTCCCCCTCTTGTTCGCCTTGTAGTTACTTCCCATGGGCCAAACATGTCCATGCCCACGTAAGAAAAGGGGGGCTCAACTTGGAGGCGATCTACGGGCAAATCACTCATTAATTGCTCCTCAAACTTCCCTCTCAGCTTCTTGCATGTCACACATTTACTTATGACTCTGCTAATGCATCCTTTCCCTCCTACAATCCACAAGCCACTTTCTCGGACAGCGCCCTCTGTAAAATGCCTGCCTTGATGGCTTACTTTCTCATGGTGGTGGCGCACAAGGAGGGTAGTGATGTAGTGACTGCCTGGCAAGATTACTGGGTTGGTGTCTTTTACTCCCAGCCCCGCGCGATTAATGCGACCACCAATTCTCAGCAGATTGTCACTTCCAATCACAGGGTTTAGTTTTACCAGCGGGCTGTTTTTAGGGAGGTTCTGTTTTTCAGAGATCCTCTTTATCTCGTCTGCATATGTCTCAAACTGCACATTTTTAATGATCATTGTCTCTGCTTGATCTAACAGTTCTGGGGTGATGGCCGTTTTACAAATGTGCCATCCTTTACAGTTTGGCTCAACGTTTGATTGTGAAAAGCATTGTGCGATGTGAATCAAGTTTGACATGGTTTTCCGAAGTGAGCGCCATGTGGAGAAACGCTCCCAACGTCCTGAGCCCAAAACTTCCTTTGTTATGTTAGTGCAAAGTGTCTTTACCTCTGGGCGCACCTCTGTGTCGTTGTCTGGGTCCAGCAATTTGTAATCAGTCTGCTCTAGACGGATGTATGAAGGGCACTGGAGAAACGCTGGACCTGTGAACCATGTCGTGTGTTCTAACTCAGCAGCTGGAACTGATCGTGAGCCGTGGTCAGCAGGATTCTGGTCGGTCGTAACGAAATGCCATTGCTCTGGAGTAGTTGACTCTCTAATACGACACACACGATTGTTTACATAGACATAAAAACGTCTGGATTGGTTGTGAATATAACCAAGAACCACCTTGCTGTCTGTATAGAAACTGGTTTTGTCTATAGGGTGATCAATCTCTTCACATATGACCTCTGCCATTTCAACCGCCATTACTGCGGTGCAGAGTTCGAGCCTAGGTACAGTGAGCTCTGGCTGTGGAGCGAGTCGTGCCTTACCTAGGGCAAACCCAACCTCTGTCTTGCCATCCCCAGTGGTGACCTTGAGGTATGAAACTGCACATATTGCCTTCATGGACGCATCTGAAAAGACACAAAGTTCTACACATTTAGCCTGTGACAGTGACATTTTAGTGTAAGTGCGTGGAACGTTGACTTTGCTGAGGCATTGGAGGGACTGTTGCCATTCTATCCATCTGCCTTTCAGATCCTCTGGGAGAGGTGAGTCCCACTCTGTTGTCTGTAGCGACAACTCTCTTAGAAGCAGACGTCCTCGAACGGTGACTGGGGCCAAAAACCCGAGCGGGTCAAACACACTGTTCACAGTTGAAAGGACTCCTCTTCGTGTATATGGCTTTTCAGCGTGAGGAATGTGAAAAGTGAAATAGTCCTCCATTATATTCCACTTTACTCCAAGACTGCGCTGATCTGGGAGTTCATCCTTGAACAGGTCCAGATTTTGGAGATCCTTGGCTCGGTCTTGAGGTGAGAATGCGTCCATCACTTCAACCTTATTTGATGCTATTTTTAAGAGGCGAAGGTTTGAGTCTGCTAGCATGTCTTGTGTCCGTTTCAGGAGGTTGATAGCATCATGTTCGGTGGGGACAGACTTTAAAGCATCATCAACATAAAAATCACGCTCAATGAAATGGCGAACATCTGACCCGTATTTGGCTTCTCCCTTTTGCGCAGCCCTCCTCAAACCATATGTGGCTACAGCGGGCGAGGGGCTGTTTCCAAATACATGCACGCACATCCTGTAATCCACGAGCTCTTTCTGTGGATCATTGTCTTTGTGCCAGACAAACCTCAGTACATCTCTGCAGTCCTCGCGCACCAGGAAGCAATAGAACATCTGCTGGATATCTGCGGTTACTGCGACTGGATGTTTTCTGAACCTTACTAGCACACCTAATAGACTGTTGTTCAAATTAGGTCCTGATAACAGCACTGTGTTGAGCAACATACCTTCAAACTGTGCGCTGGAGTCAAATACCACTCGAATTTGTGACGGCTTTTGAGGATGGTACACTCCGAAATAGGGCAGATACCAACACTCTTTGCTCTCTTGTAATGGGGGTGCGAGCTCCGCGTGCCCATTGTCCAACATTTTCTGCATAAAGTCTATCAGGTGAGCTTTCATTTCTGGGTTTTTGTCTAGAGTTCGTTCAAGTGACTTGAGGCGACTGAGTGCGTAGCGGCGATTGTTAGGCAGCAATGCTCTGGGCTGGCGGAACGGCAGTGGAGCCACCCAGCTTTGTGACTCATCCTGGAAACACTCATTGTCCATGATATTCAGGAACTGCAGATCTTCCATGGAGGGTGCAAGCTTATTGTCGTCCTTGGTCTGGCAGAAAACATTGTTTCCTATAGTTCTGTTTTGTGTTCTGTCCTTTATGTTTGAACCACCAAGTACTAAGTGTCGATTTAAGAGACTGGTGTCTGGCTTGACAGTAAAGTGGCTTTCACACGGGGAAAAATGAGTTGGCCTTCCATCCGATAGAACATGAGTCTTAAACGTAGAGACTTGGGAAGGCTTATGAGTATTGCCTAAGCATACATCTCCTATTATCACCCAGCCTAAGTCCAGTCTCTGTGCGTATGGTGCATTGTGCGGACCATTGATCTGACTGCGCACTTTATGAACTCTCAAAATGTCTCTTCCAAGCAACAGCAAAATGTCTGCACCACTGTCCAAGGGTGGTATTTTGTGTGCTATGCCTTTGAGGTGACTGTGTGGATAAGCCGCGGAGGGAGTGGGAATTTCCTCTCTTTTGTTGGGAATCATGTTGCACTCGATTAACATGGGCAGCTGAATAGCGAGGGAGCTATCGATTGCCTCTATCATATACCCAGAGGCTCTTCTGCCAGAAGTGAGACCTATGCCACTGCATGTCTGGAGGGTGTATGGCTCTGCCTTACCATTAACCTCGAACATGTCAAAAAACTCAGAGCGTGCTAGTGAAACGTTACTCTGGTCATCTAGCATGACATACATTCTCTGGCGATTACTAGGATCGTTGGCAGGGTAAACATTAACCAGGCATATTTTTGAGCAAGATTTCCCAGAAAATCCTTCCCCACATACCTCAGTGCAACTTGAAACAACTGCAGTCTCTTGTAGTTCTTGTTTCTCCCCGCCGTGACTTGCTGGGGGCTGAAGAGCTTTGGGAAAGCGAGGAACATCTGAATGCAGAGCTGTTGGGTGCTTATCACTGTTACATTCAGAGCATTTGATTTCTGCTTGACAGTTGCGAGCTACATGTTTGTTAGAAGCGCAGCACTTGAAACAGACGTTGTGTTGCTTTAATATTGCCTTTCTTTCCTGAATTGGCTTTTCTCTGAAACTTCTGCACTGTTGTAAAGCGTGAGGTTTGTTGTGCACAGGACAACATTTGTCCGGTCCTTCCTCAGATATGGCCGTAATGTTGGTTTTATGCACTGAAACTGACCTGCGGTTGTTGCTGTAACCATCTCCAAGCTTGTCCCTTTTAACTCCAGAGTTGCAGGTTGACAGCAGATTGAAGCTTGGATCGTTGCGTGCCTTTGCTTGTGTCTGTATGAACTGTAAGAAGAACGTGAATGGAGGGAAGGTCACCTTGTGCCGCTGCTTGTAGTGTGAGCCTTCCATCATCCACTTGTCTTGTATCCCATGCGGCAGCTTATCCACAATGGGAGCGACACCTCGCGCTGTATCGAGATAGGAGAGTCCATGCAAGTACTCTTCTTGTTTTGCTGCATTTATCTCCTGCAACAGATCACTAAGCTCTCTTAGTTTTTGATTGTCTCTGGGCCCTATTTTAGGAAATTGATCAAGTTTGGTGAAAAGAGCACTTTCAATGGCTTCTGGCGACCCATAGATTTCTTCTAGCCTCTCCCAGATTAGCTCTAATGCCACAGCTGGGTTTGTTATGTTTACAGCTTTAATGCGATGTGCATGCTTGGTAGATTCTGGGCCAAGCGATTTCACGAGGAGGTCGATTTGTTCAGACGCCCTAAGCTCTAGAGTGTCAATGGCGTTTATGAAAGATGTCTTCCAAGATAAATAGTTCTCAGGCTTGTCATCAAACTTGGTGAGTTCAGAGGTTAACAACTGACTTCTCATTAAATATTTGGCAAGCTCATTAGAGTCCCTAGAGGAATTTGGATCTGGAGGGTAGTACTGAAAACGTCCAGCAGAGGGCGGTGTAAACCCTGGTGAGACATGGCTGAGGTGCTGCTGATAGTTACCAGAGTGTAACTGTTGTCCTTGCCTTTCAGGTGAGTAATGTCTTTGATCAGGGGGTCTGAGGGAGCCATGGTCCTTTGGTGCTGAGGGCAGTTCATCCGGTGACATGTCCGGTGGCTTAGGTCGATTTGCATACTCGCCTTTTTCTATTTTGACGTCCTTTGATTTGACTGAATCACTGCGTGCCTGATGCATATTGACATAGTCTGTAGTTCGCTCATGAGAACTCTGTGTCTCCTTTGGTAAGCTCAGGTGCTCATTACTCATGTCAAAATTTGCAACAGCAGACTCCAAGACAGCTGCTTCAGCGGCTGCGGCCTCAGCTTCACTTTCTTTTGCTAGAACATCAAGCTTTGCATCTAATTTGGCTCTTTCTATTTTAAATTCAACTTCCTTCTTTGCAAACTCAGCTCTTTTTTGGGCAGCTTCAGCTTTAGCACGGGCAGTAGCGGCGGCTAACATTACGCTAGCAGTGGAAGAGCGGCTAGATTTCTTTGACGTCGTGGATCTTACTTCATATCCTTCTTTCTCCATCTTTAAGCTGATTGAATGTGCATTTATGCTGACTTGGTGTCACTGCGTCTGTCGTGCTGGTCTGGATACAGCGTGTAACAATGCAGTCTTCATCGTCGTTGTAGTGTGTCCCTTTTCACTGTACTGGCCTCGTAGAACCACTTTCTACTATCCAGGAGTTAAACACCTCCACACAAAAGTCACTGACGCCAGAGTGGGTTTAGACTTCGCTTTATATGGCAGGTGTGAAACTGTAACAACAAAATACAGTGAATATGAGCGTCAAATTAAAATAATTACTTGAGGAGCTGCGTGACCAAGTGCTAATGCTAACACCAAACAACTGTCTACAACCATAAATTAGCACAGATAATACAGCATCTAAGTAACTACTATTAATCAACAGAAAGTGCCAAACAATAATGCATACTCACAGGGAATGCCTTTTTATCAGCCTTTCACAGCATAGATCACATTAATCAGTCGATTGTCTGAGTCTTTTACACTTCCCCTGTCCGCACACAGACCATGCCTTTCTCTTAAAGGGCCAGTGCACTAACCAAACAAAACATGTACAATTTTGACAATAGTCAGAACAATGTGGGTGCCCAGAAACCTGGACTTGTAATGTGTTTATTTTACACATCATTAGGGATGGGTATCGAAAACCGGTTCTTGTTGAGAACCAGTTCCCACTGTTTCAATTCCTTGGAATTGTTTGCCATTTTTGCAAACGATTCCCTTATCGATTCCAGTCGCCCCGAATGACCGCGTTGCGGAGCGTCATTTACCTGGCAGGAAACATGGCGGCTCAAACGCTAAAAAGTTTGGTTATACTTTACGAGAACGGATGACAACAGGGCAACTTGCAATACTTGCAAAGTAGATATTTCATTTAAGGGAGGAAACACTACGAATATGCAAAAGCATTTGCTCACAAAACACGCGATGACCTTAAATGAATGTCGTGTTTTTAATTCCGCTCCGGACTCGTGAATCTCAACCCAGCAGCAGCAGTAACGTTTGCACGTCCTCTCCCATTAATGCGGCAGGTAAATAATCAACTAACAGTGCATATTATGTTAGCGCGATCTGCCTTATTACAAAACCTGCCATTACTGTGCATTTAGGTGACCATGATGAGAGAGACAGAGTCTGGCTGGCTCAGATGCTGGCAGTTTTCGCTGCAGTCTACCGGTAGCGTCTCCTTTCAGGCCAGAATGTCACCGAGCAGTGACTAAGTTTGTGGTAAAAGGCATTTGCCAGACTAGATGCCCCCGATTTTCGGTAAGTGAATGTGTTTAATTGTAGGCAGGGAGATTACTGGATATTCTTGTGTAATTGCTACAGAATAATTTATGTTATACTTTGTTATTGCTACAGAAGAATATTTATTTTATTATTTTACATTTACAATTTTTTTCCCCGGGGACCCTGTGACACCCCATTGAAGAGCCGTAGGCTGTAGATCTCGTAAGATCACACTGTTGGGTTTGTAAGGCCACGTTACTCCTAAATTTCTATCTTGTTCAAAGAGAAGATATAAAACAAAGTTCTAAGCTAATCGACCTTAGTGTTCTCCTTTTTAAAAAGAATCGATAAGAGAATCGATAAAGAATCGAATCGTTAAACAGAATCGAAAATGGAATTGGAATCGTGAAAATCTTATCAATACCCATCCCTACACATCATCACTTCTGAGCCGAAAATTTCAAAAAACAAAAAAAATCTGTTCACCATCCAGTAAATGTTCTCTCTGACTGCTCTACTGTACTTTTAACTTCTCTATCTAGTGGTTGATGAGATTTACTGCAAACGTTATCATGTTGCAGAAACAGGTACTTGTTCAATATTCAATTTTATTTTCCAGTTAAGAACTCACTCACCCCAAAAAGCACCCCAGCGTGACTCCTGTGAGACCACACTGAGCTACTGTGCTGCCTTCTTTTACAACTCTGTTTCCAAGAGATTTAATTTAGATTACCACCAAGATTCAGCAAAGCACCTGCTTTCTAACACTACTGCTGTTTGACCAATCAAAGTTTAAAAAAACTCTGCAAGTGATTTTTTTTTTATATATATTTAATGTGTCAAGTTATCAAATAATTGCAATATTACACATGTTTTAAACCAGGGTTGTCATCATTGTTGACTGTATAAAGTAAAGATGAATTTTAGCTTTACTTCAACTCAATTCGATGATGCAAATTTCAGAGTTCATATTTGATGCATTCAAGAGAATACGGGGCTGAAACATGAGTGGAGGACTGCATGACAGCAGACACTTTATAGGTTTCTGCATCATGGTTCTCTTCTTTTCCAAGATTTTTCTAGATTTCCTAACAGCCATGAATAAATGAGTTTGTTGGATTTCATTTTAAATGACACAAAATGAAACACTCATCAGTTATCAGAATCGACTCGTCATTCTAGTTTTGGAGAGCTTTTACTAATATTTTGCTTGGTTTAATTAAATACTGTCATGTGTAAAAAAAAAAAAAAAGTTTTTCAAAGGACTCTCTGCTATCCTGTGAAAAGTGTCAAATCACAACAAGAGTTGCCTCAAAGTGCTTTATATTATAAAGTAAAGATCCTACAATAATACAGAGAAAACCCCAACAATTAGAGGACCCCCTATGAGCAAGATTTTGGTGACAGTGGCAAAAAAACCCTCTCTTTTGACAGGAGGAAACCTTTGGAAGAACCAGGCTGACGGAGGTGCATCCATCTATTGCGACCTGTTGAGGGAAGGTGATTGCTGATAATAATTGTGATTTGCTGTTAATAAAGTGCATTTAATTAGCATCACATGGTATCTGGCACTTCCCCTCTTGATTATTTTTAATATGACTAATATACTAAAGTCATTGTACAGAAATAATTTTAGTAAAATTATATTGGATTGATTGTGGAATGATTTATCCGTTTTTTTCTGTTGTCTTTCTTTATTCTTGCCTATTTCCAACAACAAAAAGCTTTTAACAGAAAAACTCAATTGCCAAAACGCATGTGTGAGACTTATTTTGAAAGGCAGGGCCTCCCGTTTGCTCAACATTTGCCAAAAATTTAGCTTGTGACTAAAGAAAAATTAACTCCTTGCGCATGTTAAACAGTTAAAAGTGCTGGGCTCAAGTAGTCAGCCAGAAACTTGTGAGGAATTTTATTAGTTGATATTAGTGCCCACAATGGTATCTATTTGCAAACACACAGGTATGTAGGAGTTGAAAAACAGGGAGTGTCGTGTTTCCTGGCGTTCCCCAGCGTTATCTGATCCACAGCTCATTTCCACAGTGAGAAACTGATCCTGCACAGCTCTGCATTGAACAAAAGGTAAACTATATTATATTTAACAATTATCTTTTGCCATTTGTTTATACTATAAAAATATAATCTGCTGTTTTATAACTCTGGTAGGATATGTTGTTGTGACTTTTTCATTGATTGTTCTTATGGCAAGTTTGTGATCGCTGTTGTGTTGTTTCTGTGGAGCTGCTGTTGAAATAAAAGGGACTCAAAGCTTCAGAGCTAGCTCCAGCTTATGAAGGATCAAAAAATGGACACAAGATAATTAAATTAAAATACACTATTATTTGTAAGTATGAAAAGTTGTCCAGACAGTGACATTTGTGATTTATTCGCATCTTCCAGATGTTTGGTATTGTGATTCTGCTCTTTAAAACTCAAAATTAGGGCATTAACATTATCTGAGAGGGCTTCTTTTTATGTGTTAACTATTAATCTTTCAGAAAAATAATGTCGGAAGCAACTTGTGCGTCTGTGTTAGCTGTTCTCACACTAAATTTGGCTTTCTGGGCAGGAAATGCGCGACCTGCTGACGACTCAGAGCCAGAACTGTTACAGGGAGCAGATCCAGAAGGAGATGTTGACCCGTTTAACCTGGAGGAACCGCTACGCCAAACTCTACCCATCCTGCTACAATCCCAGGAACAACAGCAGAGAGCCCACACAGCTGCCACAGCTGCCAAAGCTACCTGCCGACCCTCAGTGAGCCACTTCATTTATATTAAAGTGAAAGAGTGAAGATTCAAAACCACGCGTTAGTTGTATTGAGTATCCACATGTGCTCAGCTATCATTTGTTTTCATGGTCTGGGTAAAAGTAGATTTAGCTGATGTTACTGAGACCCACATAATTAGACTAAACCTACTGGAGGTAGCTAGGCATGAATGTGACACTAATATTAACCAACATTGTTGATGATTGCTGTGCAGCACTTTGGTCAGCGTCTGTTGGCCTTAAATGTGGGACATAAATAAACGTGACTTGATTTAACATTAACCAAGAGTCCAAACCTCAGAAACATGACAGATCCCAGCGACCATGACATTACACACGCATGAAAATAAACATTAACTTTCTGTTTATCTTCCATCAGGGCTGTTGTGCCTCTTGTTGCCAGGACTACTGAGAAGCAGAGCGACCTTCTTCCTCGTCGTCCTCCTCCTCCTCCTGTGTGCTCTGTGGGAGGTGAACAGCAGCTCAGTGTGCCTCCTCTAATGAGGCCGGTTTCGCCCCACACCAGAGAGGCTCTGTATCAGGACTCCTCTCACCATGTAAGAATCACTTTGACAGTCAAACCCTCTTTCATAAAATTAACATTTAAACATTTAAATATAAATATCATCACTTTTGCTTTCATTCCATAGTTGACTGAAGAAGTGTGAAAGATTGACATTTTCACTGTTTCTGTTAAAGAGGGTAATATTTAGCTCAGTGGCAGAGCAACTTACGCAACCAGCAGTGAAGCCCATAAGGAATTATTCACAAATCCATAGGTTGGATTTGAATAGTCTGTTTTGCTTGAGTGTTTCTTTTAGTTCAGTCAAACTAGAATAAAAACAGGAGGACAACCTCATTGCAATTTGGAAAATTTGGTGATTGCCCAGTAATTATAATAAAAAAATGTTACATTCAGCAGCCATATGCACAGTTACAACCACCAGTTGACTGGCCAGAGGGGGAGTGTGCAACACCCTCGAGCACTGGGTGACCGCCTTCATTCTCAAGGTTACTGCACAGGCCCCCTGGTGGGAGGAAAACAGCCTCCAAACAATCACAGACTGACTCTCAGACAGTTTGGTAACGATTCACTTTTAACTGTCAACTGCTTGTATTCTGGTTATGTTCTGGTTGTTCTGGTTATAAAAAAAAAAAACCCACCCATGTTATTTTGCAGTAAAAATGCTTTTTTACAGCAACTATGTCACTATTTGTGGAGTAATTTCTACATTTTTGTTTCAGAGCTACAAAGTTTGGCTGGATTCTGAATCTAAGTAGTCTAAGTAGTATTATCACAAACAGTTTACATGTAATTGCCAACTTGACCCCAGTCAGTCAGTCACAGACTGATGGCAGACTGACTCCATCTTGCTGACAACACATAGAAGACAGCAACTCATAAGTGGTCACAGACCTGTCCCTGTGCTCAAATCAACCGTTTCAAAGGCAATGAGACTGCAAGTTCACGATATTTTGGTTGTGACACAATTTTCAGTTTTCTTCAGTGCGACTGTAGCATAACTGAGTGAAGTGAGCTGCAAGTATCTGCTGTAGCAGGAGCCATGATGAATTTCCTCTTTAATCTTTTTAGATACTTAGAAAAATAATTAGCTATAATAAAATAAACCCTGCCATTTTTTAATTTTAGTAATTTTATTCAGTATATCCCTATATTCCTACATTTGTGTAAAAGTGATGTTTTATGTAATCTATGTGTCTTTTGCAGGGCAAAGGGAGAACTCTGTACTTGCACAGACGTGGACACATTAAACCTGAGGAGAAGTTTAACTTTCCCCTGCTCTCCTCCTGGGATTATGGCTGGAGGCTTGGTACGATGGAGTCACAATCTGCCCCCTGTGGTGTGGTGACTGTAAAATGATGGATAAACTTTAGAAAGATAAACTTTGTTGAATCAAAAATCACCATTAGGTACTAAATGTACTATAACCTCGGTAGTAATCCTGTGTTTTAATACCAGGAGATCCTGTAACAGTGACTGATTAAACTATAGTCACTATTTGGAATTTAAATAAATTAAAGGTTACACAATGCAAAATAAATAAATAAAAATACACTTACAGGTGTTTTGCAGATGTCAGGTGTTTTTTTCAGTCTGATTACAGTCAGAGGTATGTGCCTCATATTAGGCATGTCCCACCTTTCTCGCAAACATCATACAGATCCAAGAGGAGGGGGGGAAAAGTAAATTAGAGTATTCAGAGCTGTCTGAAAGCTGAGGTTTTGATGCAGGGAGATTACATGTGCATGTGCTGTACAGATTATTTGAAAGTCTGGCCGTGATTAAGATGAACATCCACCACTGAAACAGTATATATGTATGATGAAAATAAAGAAAAACTCAAGGTCCTGCCTTAACGTAGAGAAAAAAAGTTAAAGCGACAATCCTTTCTGCACATTTTTTTGCTAGTTTACCTTATCAGCTTCTACTCATACAAAATCATATTTTTCAGATTTTTGTTATTAGGTCAATTTCTTCCAGTTGTAGTAATAGAAATTGTTGAGTTTTTATTAATTAAATGTTATTCAATGCATCACTGGGTCCAGCCTGTGGAGGTCACTGAGCCAGTGTCAGACTTAGTTTAACTGAACAAGATTCACACCATGACTGTGATTAACTCAGACATCTCTGGTTTTACTGTGAATGTGCTCAGTTCCAGTCTGCCACCACAGATTTGTTGCTCTGTAGATGCTTTCCGCTCAGATTTGTAATTCTTCAGATTATTGTAATCTTCCTTTATCCACAGGTGACTACACGCTAGATTACAGAACTCCATCCAGCGCCAGGTCATCCTTGGTGAAGAACACCTTCTATGCAAAGAATGGGGTATTCAGCCGCCCAGCAGCCACCGACACCCTAGGCTGAAGTTCTGTTACCCCATACCAGAGGCTGCTCTTTAATGAGGGTAAAGAGCACTTCAAAGGCAATCGTGCCAACAGATGTCCAACTATAACCCCAGGCTAATGTGATTTGGGGATTTCCTGGTATTATAAACTCATTTACTTAAAAAAAATCATATTTTTTTCTGTTGGTGATGGGAATAAAAAGTGCACATGCAGCCCATCAATCCATCCAGAAATCCAGTACTTCCTGTAATGCTGTCTGTTTACGATGCACATGGCTGTAGGGTTAAGTGTCTAATAACCTGATACCAAGTGTTGGATATTTAATGAGTATCTTGCCTGGAAAGAGTCCGGAAGAAACAACTGACCTTTATACGCCTGAAACCTGAGTACTAGGTGTATTCCAATGAGCCACCAGAGGAAATGTTACACAGCACAGGCTTAGTATTGATTCCTAATTAAACATAATTATTTAAAGACTATATTTTCTGCTCATTTCGAGCTTCATAGTTTTGCTCTTGGACTGTACAAGTAGTGCATGACCCACAGTACAACATAACCCTTCTTTAACTTTGGGGTTTGGTGCAGCTCCTCAGTTTATCATCTGTCTGAAACAAGTTGTCCAGCTCCTCCAGCTTAAAGGAAACTTTCCTCTGATTTGCTGCTGCTTATAAACAGAATGTGAGTGGAGCTTAAGATGAACTGACCATATTAGTGGATCTTATCTGTTATGGCTCATGCTAAGCCAAAATTACACCAAGCAGGCATTTAGAGCAGTCTGGCCATGTTTAATGTAAGAGCATCTCCAAAAGTTGATTCTGTTCATCTGGACGTAGCGTTTTCAGTGGGAGAAACGTTTTGTCACTCATCCAAGTGACTTCTTTAGTCTCAGCTGACTGCAGGTTTCCTATAAACAGTACATTTGCATAATGACTGAAACCAGCCCACTGAAGGAACAATGGGCTGGGAGGTCAGTTCCTTCATTATAATTATGTAAGAGCATATATGACAGAAGAAAAAAAGAATAATAGATCAGTATAATTTCTAGCTAAAGGTCCTTCTCTGAGTGTTTTGCAACTGAGGCGTTTGTGTTTCATAAGGTCACCTGTGTGTGTTTTTTGTTAATTAATCACGTACATTGTTTGATCTTACAGTGAATGTTGTAATCCTGCAACTCCTGTCACAAGTGCATTAAATCAATTTCACAAAATCACTTTCACCAGTTGTTTTGTGGAGGAAGTAGACTTTATACAGAATCTACAAAATGCAGTTTTTAAATTATGATTTCACTCATGGGGGGGGGGGGGGGGGGGGGGGGGGGGTAATAGGGGCGTAATTTCCAGGGGGTTAGGGGGGTTATGCCCCCCCCCCCTCGCCAATATTAAGACCCAACCAATATAACCCCCCAATAAAATTATGAATTATCTTGCATAAATAGGCTGTTGATTTTATTTACTAATTTCAGGTATTACCAGCAAAATAGCTGCATGTTTAATCATCTGGGAATTTACCCAGATTTATTTACTTATTTAGACAGAGATCTTGCTTTCTTTCTCATGGCCAGAAGGGGGCGACTGCCAAAAGAAGCCTGAGCATTTAGACGTCCATGAGGGAATGATGCTACGGCTCAGCTGATTTATGATTTCAATAAACACTTTTATGATGCGTTTGTGGTCTCAATTGCTAGTTTTAGGTCTCACTGAATTCACTATTATTGTTTTGTTTATCATTAGTTGTAATTATGATGCCCACGAGAGCTGGTACTCACGTATTCATTTTAAAAGTACAGCATCCCTCAGTTTCACAGAGGGATCCACCTTGAAGCTTGACTAATGCCACAAAAGCTCCATCATATATGTAGTCAATGGCCAGTGCCTGATGTCACGAGTCATATCACTGTAATTAATATCAAGCAGCTAACCTTGAGAGATAACTTGTCAAAAAACACTTACCCAGATTCAATCAGCAACAATTTACTGTTCATCATTTACAGTCACTTATGCAATTATATAATACTTACTACTATTTTAAAATAAGTTTCCATGTCCCCATCACCAGCCCAGAAAGAGAGAAATTTGAGAGTAATAATAACCTTATAAGAACGAGTCAGTGGAGCTAATTTTATAATTGTGTTGTTCAAATTGTTGTTCAAGACAATGACTAGTAGTAAGTACACTGTGAATATTAGCTATTTGTAGAGCCAAAAGGTTTAGCCAAAGTTTTATAATGGTATATAAAAATTGAAATAAGAGCCTGGATTTAGTTTTATGGTGTGCATTCAGGTTCCCTACCAGCCCCACCTCGAGCTGAGGACGCCATCATCTACCTGCTCAATCGTGTCTATGCCCATCTAGACCAGTCGGCGAGCACAGTAAGAGCCATGTTTTTCGACTTTTCCAGTGTATTCAATACCATCAGGCCGACCTTCCGGAGTGATAAGCTGATAGTGATGCAGGTAGATGCCTCTCTGACAGGAAGACCAAGATATGCGTCTTCAGCATTGTGTGTCTGACAAGGTGATCAGCACCCTCTTTCCCCTCTACACCACAGACTTAAGCCACCGCACAGAGACCAGCCATCTTCAAAGAAAGAATTGATTGTGGACTTTAGGAGGACCAGGAAACCTGTGACCCCTGTTTCAATCCAGGGGGTCGATACAGACATTGTGGAGGACCATACATACCTTTAAGTTTACATTGATAATAAACTGGACTGGGTTAAAAAATACCACTGCACCTTAAGGTAGGAGAGGCGGATGTTATCCAAGAAAAGGACAATGCTGCACAATACCTCCCACCCACTCCATGATGTGTTGGCCAGTCACAGGAACACGTTCAGTGAGAGACTGAGATTACCCAAACGCACCACTGAACGACACAATTAATCATTCCTGCTTGTGGCCATCTCCCTGTACAAGTCCACCATCTAATGCACAGTACACTTTGCAATAGTTACATCCTGTGCACATCCTCTACAGTGAGAATAACAAATGACAAGTTTTACAGCTTAGAGTAAAATGTCAATCATACATATTAAATCTCTGTGATGTTCTGGATATGTATAATTTAGTAATTTGTATATATTAGAGCTATTTCTTATATTTTGTATAATTGTAATATATTGTGTTATTCAATTTAGTTCAGTCCGTTACTGTTCTTATTGTCTTGAAGCCACTGTAACCAAATAATTTCCTTAAGGATTAATAAAGTATTCTGATTTTGATTCTGATACATTTAACAAAATTCCTTCTGTCTTAAGATGTGTCACAGTGGACATGAAAAACATTTGCATTTGAGTGTTTACATTTGACCACAAGAGGGCAGAATTTGCTAGTCATGTAAACCTGTAAAATATCTGATAATAGTAAAACATCATGAAAGTAACATTTAGTAATTTTATGAGTAAAGAAAGTTAAACTTTGAGGGCATGTGAAAGAAGAGTTTAAAATTAAATGTGTTCATAGACTTAAACTTATAATTAAACAAAAGAACTAAACAAGCTTAAAACACATTATTGTAAGATTTCCATATCAGTCAATGTGGAAGCAGTAAACACTGGACCTTTAACAAAACACTACAGACACAGTGAAGTAAAACTGGGGGATTGTTTACTGTGTTTCCGTACTCTTGTAAATCAGTGAAAAATGCATGCATGAGTAAAACATGATTTGTGGTTAGTGTAATGGGATGAATTCTGCAACACAGAGCTAACACATGTGGATAGTCTTTGCTCTGTTAAAGAAGACACAAACATCATTTAGTTCCTTTAACTGTCCCAGAAGGTTTGTAATTAGACTGTGGAGACTGCAGATTTAGGAGGTTGGGAAGATCTGGAAGCCAGTGAATATGGTGCTGGCACTGGCCTGGCCTGTCAGGATGGTGTTCGTCTTGACTGTCTTCAGTGAGACCACGTCGCCAACTTCCAGCTCCAGAACTGCCGTGCCAGAGACGACCAGAAACCCATTATACTGGTCACACAATTCCATGTCACTTACACCATTTTTCTCCAACTTCAGGCACACCTAGAGAATCACAAGTCACACACAGGAATCTTATTTATTATAAGATTGTAAACAAGCATTCCTTATATAAGAATTATTTCAAGAGGTGTGACTGCATTTTACATAAACTTTACTAAAGTTGTTTTTGTAAGAATCTAAATAATAAAAAACAAACAAAAGAACAAAAACAAAAGGAGAACAAAAAACAAAAGGAAAACATAATTAAAAATATTTAGAATTACTAGCTAAACACAAACAAAAAACAATATTGTAAATAATAGAAATCATGAAAATCATCGCAACTTTATATTCTAAAAGATTTGTGTATTTTACATTTATTTTCCAACATAATGAGGAAATACAAAAATATACAAGACAAAGATTGGCTTAAAGACAGGCAGAAATAAAGTAATGGAGAAAAAAATCCTTTTTTTACAGGCTTTTTCCAAAATGTTTAACAATCATTGCTAACAATGAATTTTACAATCAAACCTATCAAAATGTATGAAATGTGATCACTGGAGTTGTTGTAGTTCCCCCTCCCTGATAATGCATATTAATTTATAGTTTTCTGAATATTTCCCAATTTGGAATCAAAATCCAGAATGAAGTATTTATTTGTTAATGTAGAAATATTTAATTTCAAGTAAGAATTCAAGAGATATTTAAAGATAGTGAGGCAAAAGTAAAACTTTGATATCAATGTTCTCATTGTGGATACTGTTCCCTTTTACTATCAGGTGGAATTATTACGAGGCTTTTAATATTCATACTTTAAGTTGTAAGTACTGAGCTTGAAAGTTGAGTAGGATACATGACAGCAGTTTAATCTATACAATACTGGAACACTAAAAAGGAGAAGGACAAACACGAACTTGGCAGAAACAGAAAACACAGAGCAGTTTTACGAGAATAAATTATTCATACTCACCTTATACCTTCCTGAGATGTGGTAACTGAAGAAATATATGCCTCTGTTGGTGCAGATGTACGTTGTATCATTTGTCAGGCTTTCTCCTCGAAACAGTTCATTCTCTTCAGCCAAAATTGGTCTGTGGGAGATTTACAGATCAACAACAATAGTTTGTTTTTTTTATTTTTTTAAGTTTTGGGTTATGCTAGTTCTTACAAAACATAACAGCCACTGGCTGTTATGCTATTTATGTGATTGCCAGATGGCTCAGCAGCAGCAACACTCTTCTATTTGATTCCCCAAATCCATGTGGGGAGTTTCAGCTAAGTTAATGAGTGACAACTACACAAGCATTGTTTTAACCTTTTTAACCGAACGTTAATGTTACTGTGTCAACAACCTATTGTCTAAATTACAGAGCTAACAGAGCTACTTAAAGAGAACGAACACCAGAGCACCCAACTGCAGACGTCAATGATGCAGCGCAATTGCATAATCTCCCGATCTTCGCGAAAGTTATAAACTGGAACCCAGTTAAGGTACAAAAATATCGATTCAGCAAAAATTGTGATGCAGTTCACTCTTTTTTCGCTCAGCCGAGCCTTCTCTGTTGCTGTGTGGAGCAGCCCGTGTCAGTCACCTCTTTCACATGTCACTCACTCATCTAGTCATGTTCTGCGGTCTCATAAGGAAACTCAGGTTTTTAATATAAAGTTTTTCTTGTTCCCGAACACAAATATTTTTTTAAATATTTGTTCAAAATAAATATTCGTAAAAAACACATTATTTGTGCCTTTCCGAATACCGTAATCGGGTTCGGCTCCTCCTCTAGTGTGTATTACTCTAATTAAAACCACATTTTAAAAGAGTAACATCTTGTTGGGTTGAATAAGTTTAAAAAACACTATTTGAAACAATAGCCACCCCAGGATGATGTTTAATGAGGTCATAAATCGAAGGAGCTGAGTGTCGTTTTTCTATTAATCTGATTTTTTGGACCAGTCACCCCCTGCTGGCCAGTAGAAAGAATGCAAGTTTAAGCAGTGGCTGCACTTTTCAGACCTGGAAGCTATTGCCATCTTTCATATACAGTCTATGGTTCAACTAAGATTACACAGTGTTGATGAATTTGTTACTGATTGTTCATGTTTTTAAACAAAAATCTAAAACTTGTTATGTGTGGAGACTTTACTATATGCCGCTATTTTAGTCAGTGTTTTTTAAATAGATTAACTAAGTTAATCAGGTGCTCAGTGGTCACTTTATCTGTCATCCAATCAAACAGTTTTTCCCTTTTTGTTTCCTTACCACTAGCTTTGGGTAGTTTCTATATTTACCTAGCAATCCTGAAATAAAATACCACTCTTTTTTCACTCTGAAGATTTAAAACTTTCAGCGCACTGACCCATTGAAGATGATGGGAGTATCTGCTGATGATGATGTCATAGATTTCAAGGAGAAATAGGATTGTTGTTGGCCGAAGGGGCTTCCCTTCGGCCCAGGTAGACCTGGTAATCCCCTACTGCCTGGTTGGCCTGGGTCCCCTTTCAGTCCAGGTCGCCCTGGAGGACCCATTGGACCAGGTTCTCCTTTCTGACCCCTGATGGTATGATCTGCCTCACCTGCTCATGCAAAAAACACAGTTATTACACAGCATAAAAATATCAGTGGAAATTGAAACTGAAGTACAAGATAATCAGTTATTTTTTGGCCAGTGTGGCAAATGCACCAATGAAGTGTTTTTAAATCTGTTAATGAAGAAGTCCTCTGACTAAATAGATGTTTTAGTAATAGGAATCAAAACCTGCATAGTGTACAGTTAATATTGAGTATTTATTCTCTTCATGTGCAGTCTGCGCTCACCGGTGTCTCCCTTCTCTCCTTTAGCACCATCATTGCCGTTGGGCCCATGAGTGCCTGGTATCCCAGGAATCCCAGGGAATCCCCCATTGCAGGACTGCATGTCAGCTGGGGTGATGTGAACCAGAAACAGCAACACTGCAGTACTGCAGCTCAGCCACTGGAGGGCCTGATCACACAGAGATGAGTTACCTTTCAAAAATATTGGCCCTCATATAAAAAAAACCCCCATAAAAATTAAATAAAATAAAGCTTTCAGAAGCATTTCCATCTAAGTACCCAAGCTACAAACTGAAGATATAATTTTTTAAAGATTGTATTGAATCATTACAAAAATAATAAAATAAAATACAGAAAATACAGGAAAAAGGTTTAGGATAAGTACATTTGAGTCTTTAAAAAGAAATCTGTAAAAGACAAGAGCTCTAAAACATTTAACTACACTTAAAAAGTGAAAGATAATTGACACAGATTTGAATCCAACATGAACAACCATTCAGCAAAAATGTGAGGAAACCCAACACTTCTGTACGAGTCTGTACATGTTTGTCTGGCTAGCTTTTTTAGTATCTGTCAAAATCATCTCACCATTTGCAGGTAATAAAGTGTTTCTTGCTGCAGCGGAGCGATAAGCTGATGTGGAGCGGAGATGTAGACTTTTCGTCGTGCTTCACTGTGACTGCCACAGCTCAATCGGGTGAAAAAAGAGGAAGTGAAACTTAAGAGAGCAAGAAGAAAAACTATTGGTGTCACTATGAATCCTTTCTGGGGTACAACACTAATTCTTCACTCTGTAGGGACTTACAGGGACAAATCCAATCTGTGGCCCCCCTATTGGGTTTTGAAGATACTGCAGCAGGTCTTTAATAGGCCGTTTAGGTCAGCATAGAAATATAGTCTGGTCTGATTATTAGGGCTTTCTCTGTATTGCTGTAGGCTCTTAACCTTGCAATGAAAATTGCCTTGAGATGATGATGTTGTTGTGATTTGGTGGTGTGTGAATAAAAGTGAATAGAATAGCTGGGGTACCTGGAGAGAACCCATGCAGAAATGGGGGAGAAACTCTACACTGGAGTCCACAGACCTCAAGATTAAAACCTACGGCTGTCTTCCTGAAGAAGACAGCCGTAGGTTACTAACCACTGCGCCACTAAATATACTTATTCAAAATGAAACACCCAATAATCACGAAAAATGAATGAAATAAATGTTACATTTAATTTGACATTGGTTATGAACAATACCAAGGAGGAAGCGCTGAAATCTTAAACGGAACAAAGATTTATTGTTTTTGCATCATGAACATCCAAAAATGATTTGCTTTTTAACTATATATATATATGATAGTACATACTCTTAACTGCATGTTTGGAAATGCTACACTGATTTTACAGTTTAAAAAAAAAAGATTGTGAGGCCATGTCTCTTCTTCAAGCTCTTATGCTACATCTAAAAATATAACATCAGTTATTCGATTTTATTTTTTATTCAACACTGGTTTAAGACCATTTATTTATCTTGGAGGAATATAAACCAACATCATCACATCAGATATCATTTTACAACCCATGTGACACTGATTGGATCCATGAAGCAAAAATAAAAAATTTTCTAGGGAAATAACTGTTTTTTTGAAAAGAGGTGGCAACTTTAGAGCTGAAATACATGATACAAAAACATTTTGGCCCCTTCTTCATAACAGCTCAGGGTGGGGGGAAATTTTCTTAGAACTCATCCACCAGGATAACTCAGTTAGGATGATGTTTATTGACAAATGTCCTGACAAAGACAGCTGTAGTTGATCAGTGTCTTTGTGTTTTCATGTTTTTAAGTCCAAATGTAACCAATAAAGAACTTTTGAATTAAATGGCTCAAATATATAATGTTATTAAAATATTGTGAAGTGAAAATATAGCAAAACAAAATGGAAATTACATCCATCAGTCTTAATAACAGTCTACCAATAATTTCCAGCATGTTATATATTTCAATTCATCTACCTTTTCCTGTTTGTTCTGTTCTCATTTGATTCTTTATGATTATTGCATTTGGTCAGTTTTACCCAAGAAAGTATTTTTTTTTTCTGAAACCTTCTAAGGAAGTGAAACTGTTTCAGATAAGGTCAGAGAAGTCTCCACCAAATGAAGAATTGATGATGAAGCATCACTGAGTGCATCTGATTAAAAAAATCTTTCCTCTAAATTAACATTTTGTTCTGTTTTTCAATCAACTTCTTTTTTATTGTCAGAAAAACACAGTGTTTCCAGGCAGTGTGCGGCTGAACTCCTAACCTCAGTCTGGATGTTGGTATCTGTTCCACAAAATATTTGATTTCCTTCACATTATGTAGCTGGTGTTTATTTTTAATAATTGCATCCTGTTAATTTGCTAGTTTGGCATTTTTTCTTCTCACATCCTCTTTTCATTTCTTGCATTTTAGATCGCAGCTGCAAATCATCCACGAAGTGGTAGGACATAATCACAGAGCAGTGTCAGCAGATGCTGGAGTCTAGAGCAGTGACGATGTATTTTTTGGAGTGGCGAATCACGCTTCTCCGTCTGGTAATCTGATGGACGAGTCTGGGTTTGGCAGTTGCCAGGAGAACTTTTCTCCATTGTGCCACGTTTGGTGGAGGGGGGGCGGGGGGCGGGGGGGGGGGGGGGGGGGGGGGGATTATGGTGTGAGCTTGTTTTTCCCAGTGGCGCTACAGTGCTCTGCCCCTTAGCTTCAGTGAAAAGAACTCATGTTGCTTTAACATACATATTAACATACTAAATTTTGGACTATTTCATGCTCCCAGTTTTGCGGGAACAGTTTGAGGATGATCCCGTCCTGTTCCAACGTAACTGCACATAAGTGCATATAGTTAGGCCCATAAAGGCATTGATGAGCAGGTCTGGTGTGGAAGAACTTAACTGGCCTGCACAGAATCCTGATCTTAACCTGATTGAACACCTTTAGGATCAATTAGAGTGGAGACTGTCAGGCCTTCTCATCCAACATCAGTCTGACCTCACGAATGCACTTCTGGAAGAATGATCAATAATTCCATAAAAACAGTCCTAAACTTGGAAAGCCTTCCCAGAAGATGTGAAGCTGTTATAGGTGCAAAAGCTCAACTGACATCATATCGGACCCAGCTGATTAAAAATGGAATTTCACTGACATATGTGTGTGAAGGCAGACGAGTGAGTGCTTTTGCCAGTGTAATGTATGTGTCCACTCATGGTCGCTAACTATGGTACGATAAGTCATGCATAGCTGCATGTAAAGAAACACCTCCACATTCATTCACTTCATACTGGGGAAACTAACTCCCTGATTGTCTTTCTTTTATCAGCAACAGCAACCGAAGCAAATCCCCTTTTTCTGCTCTGGTCATGCAGTTGAGAGTGTGGAGGATAGATATTGTTATCTTAATGCACCACAGTCATCTAAATCTATTCCACAGGTTTGATTATTGAACATCACATAGTACCTGTCATCATCCTGGGACTCCAACTCAGTATTTTAAGGTTTTTTTGGTATTTGGTTTTTTGTGTTTAAGTTTGTTTTTTGGTAATATTAGTATGTTGTTGTTTTCCCAGGTCATGTATCATATCCTCTGTTTGTAGTCTGTTCATATCCTAGTTTGTTCTCTTTTTGTGATCCATTTCTGTATCCCCAGTCATGTCCCTGTGTCTCTCTGGTCCCAGTTGTTTTCCCAGGTGTGTCCACTCTGCCCTAATCCCCTCCTGTGTCTGTCTCCCTCTGTTCTTTGTCGTATCTTCCCTCATGATGTATGTAGTCTCTGACAGTCAATTTTACTGCTAGTTTGTTCAACTCCGACTTTTTTTTTTTTACTGATTTTGTTCTCTTTGCTGTGTGTGTGTGTGTGTGTGTGTGTGTGTGTGTGTGTGTGTGTGTGTGTGTGTGTGTGTGTGTGTGTGTGTGTGTGTGATCATTGAAAGTGTGGTCATTTTTGAAGTGAACAGAAAAGGAAAATATATAATAAATGGAGACATTAATTCAAAGAATCGCAACAACACAAAGGCTTTTGGTTGATGCTCAGCTCTTTATTTGGTTTGTTTGTTTAAACTATGTGACAGCGAGGCACGGAGCTGATGGGACATTCTGTACTTAAATGTGAACTCGAGATAATGATGGAAATTAGAAAAATCAAACTGTGTTCGGAAATACATTTAAAAATCACACCCGTTAATATCAACTGAGTCTGCAATATAAAACCAACTTTATGAAACTGAACAAGAGAAAAAGAACAGAACCATCGACAGTCAGTTACAGACACAAACATCTTCTCCATTTGAAGTGTCAGCTTTTCAACTGATAGGAACTCAGAGCTGATTCAGAGAATAAAATGGTCCACGTTGGCTGTTGAATATAAATGAAAATGACAAATAAACAGTCTGTGCTTTTTACAAAGGTAAATGGATCATTGTGAAGAAAGAGTAAGAAAATGATTTCATGTTGTTTCAGTCGTTCAGCTGTCAAACTGTTTTCTGTTTCCTGTCCTGGGGGTGGTCAGTGAGAGTGAAGCAAGAAGCCAGAGAAGATGCTGTATCCGTTTCGTGTCCCTCTCATCGCTCTGTAGTCTTTAGTCTCCAACCAAACCTCTTGATCTTTTGACACGTACACTGCCAGGCCACCAGAAGTCACCTAGAATCAGTGGAGTTTGAAAATTAAATGGAGGATGTATCTATTTCAGAGGTTAATACACTCTGACCCAATAACAGGAATTGTTATCGTCTGATGCTTGTACCTGTCTCCCCGTCTGCCGATGATCGCAGAATGATGCCAGCAGCATGTTGTCACGCTTCAGCAACACACACAGTTTTTCATCTAACGAGGCATGGTACACAAAGTAGTACGTTCCTGGGACCCGACACCTACATGCGACACAACAACACAATGAAGATGATTCTATACAAGTGGATTTGTTTCTTATGTCTTATGTCATATTGGGCAGAATTACTTTGTTCAAAACAGCAGAGTTATCAAAATGTTATTCACAGTTAACTCTGGAATATTTGGTAACAAGGAAATTTCAGGACTGGGCTTCCACAGGTGGTATCCCCTCAGTTCAGTGATGTGGATGGGTGAGTGATTATTTTTTTTTTGCAATGTGGTGTGTCTCAGCAACTACAAGGTGAGACCATAAAGTTTCAAGACTTTTGATGCCCGTTTCAATTCAGTTCCTTTGCTTCTGCACATTTGGACTGCTTTCCAGAGCAATCAGTAGAAGACCTAATCTTACCTCAAAGTCTTTGTTGTTAAACCCTTAACGTCCTCTGGTAATTCTTTGTTTTTACATTCATCAGGTCCCAATATGCCAAAATATCAAAGAGAAATTAAATTAAAAATGCATGCCATGGAAGAGTTGGGGTCTTAGGAGGTTAAGATTTTCGAGAGATTTTGGCAAGAAGAAGTCACAGAGTGCTAAATCTGGGGAATTGAGTGGATGGGAAAGACGCAAAGACTGGATGCAAAGACTCTTGGTGTAACTCATGAAGCATGAAGAACATGGAGCTTGATGATTGAAATTAACTGTGCATGACCCTGTAGTGTTCTGATAAATGCAGGTTTATACACCACTCTGCTTTTAATCATTACTTATTATTAATCTGTGGCTGCCTTCCACAGTTTGTCTTTTGTCCTGTTTTCCTCCCCTCACCCCAAACTGGTCATAGCAGCTGCCTGCCCCTGCCTGAACCTTGTTTTGCTGAACGTTTCTTCCTGTTAAAAAAGAGTTTTTCCTTCACTCTGTCACCAAGTGCATGGGGATGTTTGGTTGTTGGGGTTTTCTCTGTATTACTTTATGGTTTTTAACTTACAGTATAAAGTACCTTGAGGCAACTGTTTTTGTAATTTGGCGCTATTTAAATAAAATAGCAGACATGCTCATGTGCAGTCCTCCAAAATCCTAATTATTACAGTGTGGATTGGTCAAATGGTGATTGGCTGACAAAGGGAAGGGAGCAACAATGAAGCTCACCAGGAATGATAGAAGTGAGTTGGTTTTTTTTGCAGTTTTATCATTTTAACATTCAGCCGTAATAACTTCACTCTTCCCCTATGCCGTAGAAGTTGCACACAGGCTGGTTGTACAAGAGCTGCTAAATCATAAATTCCTCGAGTTGTAGTTGTCATCATTAGTGATGATCCTGGACATGGCAGACACATCAGTTTGAAGGAGAAGTTTGTTAGAGTGAATTGTTAAATGTTTGTCATTTTTATGCTTACCATCCATTTCTACATTGTAAAGCAATTCCACAGTCCCCCTCCCCAGATTCTTGAGTTTTTGGGTGAGGGGCTGTAGGTTTGATTACAGACACATCCTATCTGGAAGGTCTGTTTGATGTAAGCTTCCTGCCCAGCAGGAGGTCTCTCACACACACACACACACACACACACACACACACACACACACACACACACACACACACACACACAGTGCCTCGTCTTTGTAACCAAGGGGGGTTAAGAGGGGAGGTACGTGTTGTAAACTATTGTGTGAACTGTAACAGTTTGTCAATAAATAGCTGCGAGGGAAGCTGCTCTTTGAAGGACTTTGGGCTGGAGACAGGTTAGGAGCGTGAGCTCCAAGAGCTGGTTCTTGACCAAAGGCCTCCCTTGCGCAAGTAATCGATCGAACGCTGTTGCCTTGTTTTCTTTCATGATAAATAAGTCTCTAGAACTAGCGGGGTTTGTGGGAACAGACCCAACATTTATTTGGTCCTTCGAGCCGGAGCCCAACACATCGCCTCCACCGCGAGGAGAGGGAGAGGACGCCACCGCAGTCTGCTAGCAGCCATCGTCTGGGACGATTGACGAAAGCCCTGGTACTTTGCTTTGTTCCAGGCCGGACAGTTTGCGCCTGAACTCCCCACGGGATGGATGGCGATTGACGGGAACCAGAGACTCTTCCCATGAACGGAAACAACACGAACAGTGAGTACAGAAGGCCTTAGAGAGCGGCTACGTGCCCGTGCGTTAAAGCAGGTACGTGAGTGCGCAAGCTGTGCGTGTAGACGCAAGCTACCTGGCTTCTCCGCCAGTGTTTTTGTTTTTGTTTTATCTTTTTGATTCATTTAAGGAGGTTTAAAGGGGTTTCTCCACCGAATAGAAGGAGGGTAAGGACGGTTTCTCCACCGAAAGGAGGATAGAGCTCTATAAAGATAAAAAAAGGTTCTCCGCAGTTAAGGGCGTTGAGTGTATGGTTTCTCCACCAATGGTAAGGAGGAAAGAGCTCGCCGCGGTAAGGGGGATTATAGGCCTAAAAAGAGTGTGAATGAGCGTATATGTGTGTGAGTGCCAGTAAGTGAACGCAGCAGCACAGAAGTTAACCTAAGCGGTGTTAATGGAATTCGGTGACCTGTTGTGTACACGTAGCCTGGGTTTTGGTGTAAGTCGCGTTGCCAGTTGCAAACTTAAAAGAAGCCTGCCTTGAAAGAGAATGAAATACACTGCAAAGTTTTTATTGGGCAGAACGTGTTGTGTGGATCGTTGAAGAATTAAGTGAAATTGTGCTCTAAAGCAGAAGCGATGGTGAGTGTGTCTGACGTCACGGTGTGTGTGACACGGTATCCAGCTGGAGCAGACGTGATTCTGCAGGTCACCTGCCCAGCGGACAAAGAAATAAAATAGTTGTGTGGTGAATGATAGCACGGAGAGTGTTTGGTGTTTCTCAGCCTGAAACAGCTGTAATGCTATTTTCTGTTTTGAAGGAAAGGACAGTTTAAAAAACAGAGAGAGAGATGTGTGTTGTTTTAAGCAGTGATGAGAATAATGAAAATGTGATGAGAGAGGAACACAAAAACATACAGAAAATACATCAACCATACTAACCCTACATGCATACACAATAAATGATACTCATGAAGACCAGACAGCATCTTAAGCATGAGATTCTGTTTGTCATCTTGTCCAAGTCACTAGTAAGATGAAAGTGATACATAGACTAGTGGACTGAATATTATAGGAGGACAGATGACTGCATCATAGAGGAAAACAGAATGCTGATGAGGGGTCTTAAATGAGTGAGCTGAGTGAGCTGATTGTGAGTTTCTGGTGTGTAAAGAAGTTTTACCATGGCACACATTTGGTTACATGAGAAGAAACTTATTATGTGATGAGACAACAGGGTTATGCTGTATGTTGTGTGTGGCTGATTGGATGAATGTTTGAGATTAAACTGGCTGTTGATTTGTCTTTTGTTACTAAGTTGAGCCTGCCAAATGGGTTGTTACAATTTATCCCCCTGGCATGAAAAACACGTGTCATGACTTAACAAGGCCTTTCTTTCCTTTGCTTTCCTTTATTTTCTTTCCTTTCTTTTTATTTTGTTACTTTCATGGTGCACTGAAAGTTTCGGTTGATGATGTCTGTTTGAGCAGAGATGCACGATTAGAACAGAAGCGCTATACGACTCGTCGTCAAGAAAACTGTTGCAAAAGTGAGGTTCTCCAAAAATTAAAATGGGCTCAGGAGAAAGCCACTTATTTGGGACAATCAGAAAACAAGTCCCTGGGAACTGACTGACTTAACACCATTGTGTGAAGTTAACCCCCACCTGACAAAGGTGTGGATGTATCTCTGTGTGTGTCTTCTGTTGCAGGAACAGAAGGAGACCACAGGAGGAAACTTGGGTCACATGACTATGTGAACTCTGCAAATTTAACCTTTTAGTTTAAAATTTCCTGTGTCTGTGAATTCACCATGGGTGTGTTATTCACTACCTTGTGTTGCTCACAGAGATTACTGTGAGAAAGAGTGTATACACCTGCGCAGCGCTAACATTTACTTCTTTTTACAGCAGAGTGTTAACTTTATGACCTTTTTACAGCATCTCTGGAATCTGGATGGCCGGCACCTGACCACCAGGATTGTTTATGTGTGTTGTTAATGTTTGTTTTTCTAAGAGTGCATGTAGAGGATTCAGCAAAAAACAGACAATGACATGAGAAAACAAATAAGAGATGCAGTGTTTATGGAATAGTTTAATATGGGCTCACTAGCTGGCCACTATTGAGCTCATAGTAAGTGGAGTGACAAACTTTAGGAAAGTCACCGATTAAATTGTGGAATAAATTGGGATGATTCATGATTTGGGACAAATTATGATAATAATAATAGTGATTTAATGACTGGAGAAAACCTGCACATGATATTTGTCTTTTATGCTGAATACTTTATTACTCTTATGATCTATAGTTGGTTGAAAATGTGAAGTTTGATTTAACAGACGTTGTCTTCCAGGATACAGGCTCCAGGTGGAGCTGGGAGTTAGACAAGCTAAACATTTAATTGCCGACTAATGTTTTACACAGGGTTACAGGTTGGAGTGAAGCTGCTCCAAGGGACAAACCCTGGAGATTGTTTTAGGGAGACTGTGCAACATTCTTGTACATGTCTCGTTGGGGAGTTGACACATGGCAGAAGCCATGTGGCGAGAGGAGTGTCATTTTAATTTGCAGATGTCGTGAGGTACCATGACGAGAAGGAGTGACTGAGGAGATCGTCCACAAGATGGAAGCTGAGGCCTGGAGAGAGTCTTCAGGAGGATCAGAGATCGCCTACAGCACAGAGAGCTGTGCTACTGAGCTTCCAGGAGATCGTCATGAGGAGACTCTGCACAGCAAAATCTTAAATAAGATGAAAGAGTTTCGACATTGACGTTGAGGAAGACAACTAAGGTGTACGACGTGCTCTGCCTTTAAAATCTTCAGCAACGTTGAATCGTGAGAACCTGAGGGAACGTGCCAAGCTCCAAAAGTGACAGCGCAGAGGAGGTCCAGTGATGGACTTGTGGTTCTGTGAACAGCACAAATGCCAGGTGACTGCGAAATACCTAACACCACTTTTTCCACAAGTGAAGCCAGTAACTTCCTATCCTAAAAGATTAGCTCTAGTTGCTTGTGTTTTACCTCCATGCATGAGATCAGTATGTGCAGCAGCTTAAGCTGTACAATGTTTCAGGATATAGTTTTTCACCTTTTTGACACTGTTAGTTCCACACGAGATAGATGTCTACTAATGCAGACTAAAATTACATTTCTGTCACCTACAAGACGCTTGTCTTTAATGTTACTGTTACGTCAACCCTTTTTGCCAACAAAGGAAGAGGGCGCTTCTCATGAGTGTAGACAGCGCGTAGAGAGGGGTGTAAGCCGAGGGATGACTTAACAGATGTGCCACTTGGTGAGGGAAAGGTTTGGTTTGTTGATGGTTTGAGTTTTACAACAGCAGAGGGACAGGCTAAACCAGGTTTTACTGTAGTAGACAGTGAGAAAGTTATCTGTGCAGGACACCTAACAGGTTCTATGTCTGCTGAAGCAGCAGAGATAGTAGCTTTAACGGAAGCGTGTAAAACTGCAGAGAAATAAGATGTGACGATATACACTGATAGCCAGTATGCATTTGCTACATTATATTTCTTTGTGATGCAGTGGGTGAGACGAGGTGTGACAGCCTCTACAGGGAAACCTGTAGAACACGCCAAACTTTTGCAAAATCTGCTGAAGGCAGAGTTATTATCCAGTAGAATTGCCGTTTGTAAATGTGCAGCACACATGTGAGGGAAAGATCCAGTTGCATTAGGGAATGCTTTTGCAGATAGGATAGCAAGAGAGGCATCTTTAGGAGCACATGGTGTTAACATTTTAGCAATGCAACACCAACAGACGTTGCCTATTATGCGAGGTGCACTGGCAGCCATGCAGGGCCACTCACCTACTGCAGGAAAACAGTTGTGACTTATAGAAGGAGCGAGCTTGCAGGATGGTGTTTATTATCTGTGTGATACACCAATACTACCTTAGAATTTGTATAAGACTGTTGCTATTTTGCGCCATGGGCTTTGCCATGTCGCAACAGGAGGGAGATGATGACAGCAATAGTTTATACTTTAAGATTAAATACCTGAGCATATTAGCAGATTAGATGCTTTAAATGTTAAAAAATAAAGAAGTCTTGAGAACAAATGATCTGCCAGATGATTCTGTTTCTCCGCAGGAGCAGAATCTGAAGTCTGGAGATTGGATGTTGACAAGGCCATGGAGAGGAAGTGCTGGTCCAGTCCACGGTGGGAAGATCCATATCGGATGCTGCTGACGACGACCACAGCAGTGAAGATCGCAGAAAGGAACACTTGGATACATCAAGCGCACTGCAAGAAGGTAACACACTTCCTGGCCGACTCTGGGCGATGGTGAAAAGGCCAGCGGTACAAAGGGGGGAGTATATCTCTAGGACCTCTCATCTCAATCCTGGTGAAGAAACCAACGGATCCTGAACCCAACTTAGAATGGCTGGGAATGTGCTGTTCGCCTTCTTGTGCCTGTGGACCCTGAGTGGGATGACAGGAGCGCACTGGGACAGAGCAAACCACACCCAGTACCCGCATGGGGTTTCAACCAACTACTGGTGGCAGTTTGTGAACACGACCGCTCACATAAAGAACGAGACCAATGGTTATGCTTGTGATGCCACTGGCTACACATTCTTCTGGACTGTGGCCATATAGCATCACTAAGAGTGAGACAGTTTGTTTGGTTGCCTTGGCAACACATCCAGGAGTAAACATACTTGGGACACTGCCAACTTTTCAACTTCTGAACCTGAATGGACGGTTGATTCACCAGTAGCTGGAAAGGTGAACTGCTCTGGTACGACAGACCTGCTAGTCTGACTCCAAGAATCTGACTCGCTGCAGGACATTGAAAAGCTAAATGAACTGGAAACAGGCCAATTGCCTATGTGTATGAAGGGCAATGGATTAGTCCAAGTTGGAGATTTATCATGGAATTTGTACAACATCACCTATTCTTTGTGTCCTCTGCAAGAAGGATGTAAACAGAGAAGCCTTTTGTCTTCATTTACATCACGAACACTTCTCTAAGCTGGTTGAGGTTTTGAGCCAAGAAGATCAAAACACCTTGATCCAATTTCCTTTACAAAGCTTTTCCTGTGGTGACAACAGGACAGGAGAAGAGTTGTAAATGCGGATAATTTACTAGTTGACTCTAACCCCCACAGGATGCCTACAGTGAGAAGATTTGGGGGGTTGATAGGAGTCATAAAGAAGGGTGTTGACCAGGCTACAGCTTTGAAGTTAGCTGAGAGCCACATGGACAAACGATAAAGTCAACTGATGTGTTTGAATGTCTATGTCTGTATACAGTTGGATTGTAGTGACATATGATTTTTTGAGTATGTTGATTCTTCTTGTTTGACTGTTACATTCAGTTGTTTACTTGCAGGAATACATAATGAATCGCACGACAGGAGTAGATGCACCACGAGGCTGGAGAGCTTGGTTAATGTCTGGTCCTTGGTGACATCTTCTTTTGAAAATATTAATTCCTGTTTTTGGACTGTTGACATTTGATTTGTTTATGTATAGGATGAATTTTACCGTGTATAAGATCAATGCGAACTAAGATGATTCCTAATACATTTGTTAATCATGTACTTTTACAACAATATGAATTGACTGAAATGAATGTCATGACAGAAGCCTGTGTATAAATGACACCTGCGCTGAAATTGTCAAGCAAGAGGTGCATGGATAAGAATATACTACATAGGAATAATTTGGAGCATAAAAATCACAAAACAGGAGGGAATGTTAGAGTGAATTGTTAAATGTTTGTCATTTTTATGCTTACCATCCATTTCTACATTGTAAAGCAATTCCACAGTCCCCCTCCCCAGATTCTTGAGTTTTTGGGTGAGGGGCTGTAGGTTTGATTACAGACACATCCTATCTGGAAGGTCTGTTTGATGTAAGCTTCCTGCCCAGCAGGAGGTCTCTCACACACACACACACACACACACACACACACACACACACACACACACACACACACACAGTGCCTCGTCTTTGTAACCAAGGGGGGTTAAGAGGGGAGGTACGTGTTGTAAACTATTGTGTGAACTGTAACAGTTTGTCAATAAATAGCTGCGAGGGAAGCTGCTCTTTGAAGGACTTTGGGCTGGAGACAGGTTAGGAGCGTGAGCTCCAAGAGCTGGTTCTTGACCAAAGGCCTCCCTTGCGCAAGTAATCGATCGAACGCTGTTGCCTTGTTTTCTTTCATGATAAATAAGTCTCTAGAACTAGCGGGGTTTGTGGGAACAGACCCAACAAAGTTGATCCTTCAACATTTGAGATGTGCACAACAAGATGATCTCGATAGAGTTGTAGTCGGACTTTGAATCTCGTGTTGTCTCTGATTGTTATAGTATGAGTGCTTGAACTCTATGATCATTATGAAATGTATTATTATGAAAGTTTGAGCAGGAATCATCGTTACCATCAGGTTTCACTGCCGAATGAGTCTGTACAATTTTGAACCTAACATTAATCATTCAACATTAAACTGGTAAACACACCTACAGCGATCGGTCTGGCCTGAAAGAAAAATGTCTCACCTGAAGCGTCCTGTGTTTATGTTGTAGTCATCGTTGATGTTGGTGATCGCATCTGTGAACTTAATGACGCTGGCTTTATCCGGGTATTGGTTTGTTGCTCTGGCCACACTGAAGGCCGCCTGCTGCTGGACTAGAACAGCCCTGCAGCAACAGAGAGTATTTTTTTAATAGAACAGGGTGCCATTTTTTTAAAGCAGCTAATTAATGCAGAACAACTGCAGTGGACTGTTTTTTTTAACAGTGAACATGATGCAGCTCATCTTGAATCCTCCCTTTGCAATACTTGCCTTCCCATGATGCATGATTCTGCTACTTCTTCATTCACCTCTTTTGACTGTCATCATGTTTATGCATCACATCGTCATGCATTACTTATAATAATAATAATAATAATAATAATAATAATAATAATGTATAATTTATTGATCCACATGGGGAAATTATTTATCTCTGGCTGTCTTCCACACTTTCCACTTGTCCTGTCTTCCTTCCCTCACCCCCATATGGTCGTAGCATTTCACTGTCCCTCCCTGAGTCTGGAGGTTTCTTCCTGTTAAAGGGGAGTTTTTCCTTCCTACTTTTTGCCAAGGGCTTACTCATAAGGGGTTGTTTGATTGGGGGGGGGGGGGGGGGGGGGGGGTTCGCTCCTCCGTTATTTTAGAGTCTTAACTTAACAATATGAAGTGCCTTGAAGCAACTGTTGTTTTAATTTGGAACTATTTACATAAAATTTAATTAAAATGAATGAATGAATTAAACATAGGTTTAAAAATAAACTCATTAGCAGTTATATATTTCATATAGTTAAATCAAGGAATGGCCTTTTTTGTTTCATATAATCAATGTAGCACGCATAAAGCTGGAGCAGCATTTAACCTGCTTTAGGTTGCGAGCAGTTGTCTCATTTGGCCAGGGTATAATCCAGCTTTGACAGTTTACTGAGTGAACTGTTGAACTGTTTACCTACCCTTGTTCTCCTGGTTCTCCTGGAGGTCCAGCAGTTCCTGGGGTACCTGGCTTCCCAGACTCCCCAATCTGACCTCTTTTACCAGGGGGCCCCTTTGGGCCGGGCTCCCCCTTCTCTCCTTTCTGAGGCCCGAGACCACCTTGCAACTTTGCTCCTAAATAAAGAAGTTCGAAGCATTAGTACATTAATGTAATTACTTTCCTCAGTGATCAGTAACGTAAGGGATTGCAATCTGACATTTAGTTCAATTAATCCAGGAGTCCTAAGTCTGACCAGCACTTAAACAGAAGTCACTTTGGTTTCAGCAGACAGACTTTTGCAGATGATTATACCACGTGCAAGTCCCAATAATTCCAGTGTTCAGATGTATGAATGTGTGCATTCATAGCTCTGCCGCTAACATTAGCCACAGGGATTCTGCTTCCAGAGTCATCTATGGTCATCTATGGTTGCAGTGGAATCGTTTTGGTTATGAAGGCTTCTAAGTGAGTGATAAGACCCAGGAATATATGTGTGGCAGGCCTAAGAAGCACTGCTGAATGACCTAAATACAGTGCTTTGTTTGTTGTCTCCTTTTGTAGAGGATACACTGGTGGCAAAATGATTTTTCCCTTATCATAACCTGCTCTTACACAGCTATGTTCTAGATACCTGGATCTCCTTTCTCTCCTTTTTGTCCATCACGGCCATCTCTTCCAGGAAGCCCAGGAATACCTGAAGATGGTCAGAAAGTTCTAATGAAACTCAAAAAACCAATAGAGTACAAAAACACATCAGTCTCAACAATCATGTGTACAAAAATGCACTCACCTGGCATTCCGGGCATCCCTGTAGCTGGACAGGTCTCCATAGCGATTAGCCCGGATATTGTCAATGAGAGCAGGGCTCCAAATATGAGGAAACAATGGTGGAGCATGATGGATAAATCCTGAGAAGGAGGAGAGGTGATGGGAAAAGATGAGAAGCAAACAAATAATGGAGCAAAAGAAGAGAAAAACAAAGAAAATAGGAAAATCAATGATGTCCCCCCCCCAATTTTTTTATTAGTAATGTCTTAACTTATATTTGTAGATATACTGTAGTGATGAGTATTTATGAAGGGGTTTTATATAAAATGAAGAAATGAATATTTTGCAAGTATCTTTATGGCTCCACATTACTGTACTGACATCATAAGCAATCTAGCCCTCTTTGGTACCTTAAGCTATTTTAAATGAACTGTGATTTTATGTTTGGTCAGATCTCTCTTGAAAGTACATTTTTAATGTGAGTTACATTTTTTACCTGGGTGAGTACCCAAAATGTAACAATATCTTTTCTTCTACCTTGTGATAGATGTACTCTTTCTGGCTTAAAATGGCTTAATATCGTTCATGAGAAAAATGTTAGTCATATTTTTCACAGATTATAGGCCAATAAGTCATTTATAACAAGTCATGTATTGCTCTAGGCACATGGATGAGGAGAACGGATTAGGAAAGGAAAGCAAAGAAAAAGAGGAATGAAAGGAGAGGAAGAAACAAGGACGACATCAAGTAAAGAAATAAGCGCTGAAATAGCAACAAGTGCAGAATTATTTATCGGAAACAGAAAGGGCTTCTTTTTTTATCAGTTATTGAATTTAAATTCCTCTGCTAATGCACGGGACACACAAACATGATAAACAAACAGGAAACAGGAGACCCTTTCAATGAACGCTTCAGTGTAACAAACAGATCAATCAGTAGCTGAACAGATAATTCATCATGAATGTAGAAACCTCACCTGAGAGAAAAGATGGGAGAATAAAACCAACCACGATGAGTTAAACGCAAACTGAAGAGACGCTCGGAGTCGTGTTACAGTCGCACAAGGAAACCAAAGTCAAAAGCAAAGATTCAGCAGCTTTACGTCACTGATTATTTTCTGTGCTGAGCAAATGAAGTTCTGCATTTCTGGGTTTTACTGACAGCTGGACACACAAGAAAAAAAGGGAGAACAGAGAAGCAAATCCTAAACTAGAAAGTTAGCAAAGTTACCAGAACCTAAAAAAGGCTCCAGTTTTCTTCTTTTAATCTTTCCAAAAGATTTCTGAACATTTCAGATGTTGTCTGCAGTTGTCAGATGAGGTCTTGGTGAAGCATAATGAATGGGGTGGTTTTGCCATTGTCAAGAAATCCAATTAAATAAACAAAATTAACCACACCATTGTCTATTCATCATCAAACTGATATACAATATTCTGTACACACACTTTTTTTGTTAACTCATTTTAACTCAATTTCCTTTCCATGATTCTAAAATATTACAGCACATAGACTAATAATCACAACCTCTAATCTATTGATTCTTGTTTCTGGATATGAATTTTACTGGGGATTTTTTTCCATGTTGCTAAACAAGATTTTCTGCCCTTGCAGTCTTATGTGTATTAATCCCTCTCCATATACACAAGCTTAATATTTTCCACTTTAAAGGCCAAAACATTTGGAGACCGGCATGTGCCAAAGACTCAAATTCAACTCACCCATGTTTCAGATTTTTGCAGTTTTTATATTTTCAATATGTTGTTATTTGCATTATCATTGGCTTCTACATTGCTTGCAGAGGGATTTTGTCATTGTTGCTGCTGTTTAAATGAGTACACTGTTTGGATTCCTCCATCAGCTGACACAGAATCACTGTGGATGTGGTGAAAGGATGTGCCATGGCATGCCACCTACAAGGAATGCAGCTGAACCCTTTCTCATGTGTTTTAGCTCTCCTGACACAAAATATCACATTGTATCATACAAAAATACCTGCATTAAATTTCTATTTAATCTACATTTTGTATCATTGTTGATGTCTTGGGGGTTTTTTTGTTTTGTTTTTTTTTTTTTTGTTTTTTTTTAATTTAACTGGTTGTTTAACACAGTTTCTCAGACTTTTGGGATAAATAAAGACTTTTATAATCATAATATGGATCGGGTTAGGATATAAAAACAATGGCTAAATTTAAGCATTACAAAATACCTCAATTTAGGAAAAGATTAAGGTTTAAGTTACATTTGAAACAGCTCTGATTTTGTATCCCCGTTTATGGTTGCCATGGTGATGCATTTTGCCTGGAAAAACAACCTGCTGCATTACTCATAATGTTGTGCTTACTGTTTTGCCCTCAGACCAAGCTGTTTGTTTTTCAGTGTAATTTAAATTACAAGCAATGTGATCAGTTTAGTTACTTTTTAAAATAAACAAACTGACATTTTTTGTCTGTGCTACTTTTTATTTTGCTACTTGCTAATGAAGTGTATTTAAACCTACAGCTGTGTTAGCTGACATTATGGTCAGCTAGCATGATGGCATCCAGGACGGCCTTCACATTTTGGAAGTATTTGTATTATTTAGTTCTGGGGTGATAGTTTGTCACATTCTGCTTTACATTCTGTAACCTAAATAAAGCTGCTGCTGCTGGTGCTGGTGAGGCCCATGGTGGAAGAGACTCTGAGGAAACTGAACCTGCTGCTGGTTATGGGGTGAAGTAGGTTTTACTATGAAAGGAAGTCATGACACTGAGAGGTAAGCACACTGTAGGTTCAAATCATATAAAAAGTATTTCCAGATAAATAAAGTATTTGTAATCTCGTCATTCTTATCAAGGTAAATACAAATGGATGTTTATTTCGGTATAAAGTATTGTTTTACTTTCAGCCAGTTTCGGGATATTTAGGCATCAGAAATACTTACCTGAGATTTGGTTCAAACTGCTCACAAAGTTAATGCCAAATTAAAATTTTTAACCCATGGTCCTAAAAACTGACTCATGGGGTCCTGACCAAGCTTGACTGACTCTTTACAAAGGTAACCTAATCATGAATGTTATTAGTTTGTGAACCACCACAGTGAAACTGGCATAAAAAGTGGGATTATGAAAGTACAAGATTCTGAAATGTTTCTGACTCATGACAGAATCTGAAGAACAGATTTGAGCAATTCAGCCAAATGTACACACAAACAGAAGTTAGAGGTCTGCTGAGATACAAAAGTTTACCAAAAGAAGAAGTGTGAACAACAGAATATGTTTCACTTCCCTCACCACCTTAGGAGGGGCTCACATGAAATATTCCTGTTTGATAAATTAGACAGCTAAAGGGTGATGGGCAGTAAAAGTTGTTTGTGCATGGGTAGAAATAAAACAAAAAAAGAGAGAGAGATAGGAGGAGTTTCATCTCTACACAGAGAGTTCAGACTCAGGGGGTAAAATGTTAGCATCACTCCATCTCATCACTTGCACCTGGACAGGACGAATCACACCACTCATTTTGGGGGATTTGATGTGGTGCTTTGCACATACATTGACCTCAATTAAAACACTGACCATTTTTAATATAAGCAGCCATAATAACAGTATACACATATATGTATATACATACTGTATTGTTCCCATATGTTCTCAAGAACCAGACGTTTTGATCTCAGTTTGTCTGTTTATTCAGTAACACAGGCAAATGGGCCGTTAACTCCGGGGAGAGTGCTCCAGTACAACCCACTCTCTTCAGCCCCGGACAGTCACAACAACAACAAGGATCCCCCTTCCCGCACGCACTAAATCCCTTTTTCCTGCAGCACAACCAAACATGTACCTTAAAGAAACAACAACAGTGTGCAGAGGTGGCCAACCTGTCACTGTAAAATAACCTTTAACCATTGTTACAAACCCCAAAGATTTTACTTTTTTATGTTTTTCTTTAAAAACTTTGCAGCCATTAACAAAATCCATTCCATACATTTTGGACTTTTAACTGTATTTTCACAAGTTTTACAGCTTTTCCAGGCTCTCCACTGAGTCTTCAATTACTGCAACAAAAAGCATAAAACACTGTTATCTAAGACTACAAATGTTTTACAGCAGTTGAAACTATTCCTGAATGTTCTTGAGATGACCTGCAGACGACATCTTCTTCAGTGAGAAATAATGGGCTTGGTGCTAACTGATATATTATAATCTGTATCTGTGAGTACTGGAATCCAAAGTGCATGTATTTGGAAAAAAACAAAAACCTTTAAAAGCATCAATCTTTAGCTGTAGCCTTGTCTGTTGCATTGCATGATGTACATTGTTTGGTAGTTAACCTAGCACGTGAAAGCTCTCTGGTTTAATATCAGGAGGAGAACAAATCACTGGGAGGTTTGTATCTCAAACACGCTGTGGCGACCCATTCCATTTGAAATAGGTTTTTCTTCTATTGTATTGCATAAGATCACAGCAGCTGCATCTACTTTTAATGCATTTTAAGTCTGGATCACCTTAGCCAGCGGCTGACTTGCAAGACGATCTGTAGTTCATATAAGCACATTGCCCCAAAGACTAATGCCTGGCCTAAGAACCCACCTTAGTTGGTTGTGACTGAGTGTTTTAGGTACCTTTGCTTTTGCAATTATTCAATAGCAAATGAAAGCAGAATCCCAGAGGATTTGGGGGCCCTCTGGGTGATCCAGCCTTGATCCTGAGGAGGTTTTATATCTTCTGTATTTTTACTTTACTGGATGCTACACATGAATAAAATTTCATTTATCAAATTGTATGAAAGTACATTTCTCATTGATTTAATCTCAGCAGACACAATCACAGTGAATGATAGCCTTCAATTTTATTTTATCAGTGCCAATAATCAAAGTTTACATGAGTCTGACATGAGTAGACACAAAATTACCTGCTTACATGTTCACATGAAATTGTTTGTATCTAAATGATAATGCACGTTAATGCTGTGATGCTGCTTTTAAAACAACAACTGAAATATGAGATTTTTAGATATTAAACTGACAAAGTGATGCAGTCTGGTGTTTGAGCACAGACTCCATTGTGAAGTAAAATTTCTGAGCGTACAGCTGAACTCTATGCTGGACTTGGGAAGAGCAGGAAGCCGTTGAAGATGATCTTTTTTTCCTGGTTCTCCCTGGTATCAGTGGGTCCCTGGTTTTCCCTAAAGGACTCAAGCCAGACCCTCTGTCCAACTGTGAGCTGTAAAACCACACCACCTGACAGCACCTGAAAGGCAACACAGCTGATCAAGTCGAGGCTTTGTGACAAAATGCTGCAGTCAGTGTAAAGAATAACCCAAGGCAATATACAGGGATATTATTAGAGGAGGATTTCTTTTAGACAAACAGATATTTGTGTGGTTGTTTGATCAAATGTTTTCCCTCCATGTTTCTCACTGGAGCTGAAACCAACCTGCTCAGATTGCCTGTTTGATCTGTTATAATCACAGAATCCCAGGGTTCTTCTTGGTCCATCATAGACTATTTGCAGGCATATGCTGGCCTAAAAATACACAACACACAAATGTTGGGAAGAAATTTGGAAAAGCTTAGAAAGCTTTCGCTGTATTTAACACAAAACGTGGCTGTCAAGATGATAGTATAAGCCACACTAATGTGCACAATATGTATGATTTATTTTGCAGTGGAACAGACAGGAGCGAGTTACCTTGGCCACAGAGTGGAAGTTGAAGTAATAGGTACCCTGTACTCTGCAGGTGAAGACACCTGTTCGTGTGTCAAGATCACCATTTGTGTTGACCACAACTTTTTGGTAGGTTATTTTCTGATACACAAACACACACACAAAGAGGAAAACAATAACCTTGTAACTAAAAACTGTAAGAGAAAAACGAGAGGCTGTTGTTTATGAAGCAGTATTAGGGCCGCATTAAAAAAAGAAAAAAATATTGATTATTTGATTTCAAAGTCAAAATTTTGAGATTGAGGTCAAAAAGTGGCAGTTGTTTGGCTTCAAACGAAAAAATGTAATCTTCATATTTGCACTTTTTTCTTAAAATAGTATTTTGTGTTGACTTTAACCTCAAAGTGAGCACAATTTCTTTTATTAATGTGTTCCTAATGCCTAATAGTAGCTGTTACATCTACTGATAGGTCTCATAATTTTTACAAAAATATTTATTTTATGACGAGAGTTGTGCGTAGTATAAAATTAACCTCTTATGGCTGCTAGGAAAGCTGTTGACAGTCAGGACTCTGTACTATACACACAAACTGTGACTTGATAAAACTGAAAATATCTGCATGGGTAAATAATGCTGAAGGGAGGTGACAAACTCATGTGTGTGACATTAAGAGGGACACGTGTCCAGATATTGCATCTGTGACTAAAAATATGAGAAATGAAACATCTGAGGGAGTGAAAGGTGTGATGGGCATCAGACTGAACCTGGTTGAAGGCAGGATAATTGCGGTCGGTTCTGATCACTGAGAAGGCCGAACGGGACCCCTGCTGAGAGGTGTGTCTTGCTAAGAGAACACACACACACACACACACACATACACACAAGTATGAATGATGTGTTTAATGTGTAATTTATAAGGTAAAAATCATAGCTATGTTATGAGACTGGACACTCAATGCTGGTGGTCACTCGATATTCTGATGTTACACTATGTGTGCTTATGAGTAACATGTGAATGTCACAAATTATGCACAAGATGCTGGAAAACTGTTTAACTACATATGCTAGCTTAAACTTACCAGTAAAGAAAAGAAACTCTCATTTCCGCGTTGCCCTGCTTTATTATCCATTGTGTAAGTTATTGTGTACTCAATATGAGTTCAGCATTATTTTTGCTGTGTTTTAAAAGATATACTCTGTATGTTAGCATATGGCGAGGTCAGAAATGATCTCTTCATTACCTTGGGACAACCTGCCGTCTGGGCCGGGAGGACCTGGGGGGCCATCCTCACCCGCTTTCCCCAAATCTCCGCGGAAACCTTTTGGGCCCTGGGGTCCTTGCGTGCCCCGATTTCCCTCCTCTCCTTTCTGCCTCAGTAGGCTGGCTGTATCCACTGGACCTTGAATCATCACAGCTACAAAAAGAAAATGAATTATTCCACACCAGTCTTTGAGTTTTATACCAGTTAAGGGGTGATAAAAGCACATGTGAAGACTTTGTTTCTTATTTATACATCCAGCAATTACAGAGTAACATTATCAGTCATTATCAGTGGAGCACGTCTGTCTCTTTAGTGTAGTGGTTCTGTAACACATGGAACATCAAACTGTAACCTAAAATTTCAAAGCACACCAGCAAATAGAAAAACACTGCAAAAGCACACAAAACACAGAAGGACGTTGAATAAAAACACAACAGTAGAGAGACAATAAAGTAAAGGAAGAGCTGTAAAAGTGACAGAAACTGAAACGTGTGAAGAATTGCACTGAGGTGAGCTGAAAAGAAGTGGAGGATTCACAGTGAGGGAAAGAAAGATAAAATAAAATGTGTTCTAAAAGAATAACATAATAATGCAGATAAATGATTGTTATAAGCAGCTATTCCATCTTGTTGTGTTTTTGTCTGTTATGTTGCTTTTCTTCAAATTCTGTTGTTTTTCTTCAAATTCTGTTGTTTTCATTCAAATTCTGTTGTTTTTCTTCAAATTCTGTTGTTTTCATTCAAATTCTGTTGTTTTTCTTCAAATTCTGTTGTTTTCATTCAAATTCTGTTGTTTTCATTCAAATTCTGTTGTTTTTCTTCAAATTCCGTTGTTTTCATTCAAATTCTGTTGTTTTCCTTCAAATTCTGTTGTTTTCATTCAAATTCCGTTGTTTTTCTTAAAATTCTGTTGTTTTTATTCAGCTTCTGTTGTTTATTTTTTTCAACTTCTGTATTGGCAGTTAAGATAAAATAAGTACATAAACCAAGTGCGGTAAGCAGGTTAATGTTTGTACATTCAGCAGGGTGTTACCTGGCTCTCCTTTCTCTCCCTTCATTCCAGGCAACCCATTTCTGCCCGGAGCGCCGTTCACTCCTCGCTCACCATTAGCTCCTTTGCAGTTCACTTGACATTGGACAGCCTTCAGAAGTATGGCCACGCCCACCAAGACAGCTAGCCCATAATTACCACCCATCGTCCAAAACACTGGATTTAACATTTGATTGCAAAGATGAATCCGGTCAAAGTCAAGAGAGTTAAAAATAAGAAACTATGTAAGAAACAAAGTAAAGACATAAACATTCTGTATTTTTCTACATTTATTCTGCTACCTCAAGAGACTTTATGTTTTGGACTCAAATTAGAAATGTTCACTTTTATTTCTGCAAATCCTGTAGAAACTTTATACAACAGATATTTCCAAGCATATATTCATAAATTTCAATTGAAATTATTCAATAAACTGAATAGAGGATAAAATGACACATCACATTGTTGTGGTATTGTTTAAGACTAAACCGGTGACTAAACATTCATAATGCATCAAGTGTCAAACTAGAAATAACAAAATTAGTGGCTGATGTAAGTTTTTAGTTTAAGGGAAAGCTGGTTTACAAACTGACAAAACACTCAACATTAAGTTTAAGAAAAAAAACTTATTTCATAAAATGAAAACTGCATGAAAAGATGTAGAGCAAATAAAGACATGCATAGATTTTTTAAATTGATTTTGTTCTTGTTCACATTAATTGTAGCTAATTTATCTTTGATTAACAATCTCAAAGACTTGAAAGTTGGTCCAGAGATGATCCCACTGTGAACTTTATCTTTAAGTTATTTAACATTTCTATTATATACACTGCCCTGCTGTTGACAAACAAATATTTAACAATATTCCATGTTTTCTGTGTGTTGAGGTGTTATTTTACTCACCTGTCGGGTTTTCTGATTGTTAGATCTTCAATGAAAGGACGGGATTTCCTTCTGTTGGTGAACAGACTTCTTATTAAACTGAAAAAATGAGTCAGTGGTTCATTCTGACACTTTCTGACATGCACACACACACACACACACACACACACACACACACACACACACACACACACACACACACACACACACGTGCGGGTTTGCTATCCTCGTGGGGACATCCCATTGACATAATGCTTTCCCTAGCCGCTTACCCTAGCCCTAACCATCAAAAATGAATGCCTAACCCTGACCCTTACCCTAAACCTAACCATAATCTAATTGTAACCCTGACACTAAAACCACATTTTGAGTGTGAAAATTGCTTTCAACCCCGTGGGGACCTGGACTTGGGTCCCCACGGTGCAGAAAGTCCCCACCAGGATAGTAAATGTCAGGTTGTGGTCCCCACCAGGATAGTAGAAACCCGTACACACACACACACACACACTGTGCAAAATAAGTAAGGAAGTAAAACTCATGATCCGACAAGAACAGTGATTAAATAAAGGTTATAGTTTCAGTTCAGCATCACAAAGTTCTTTTTGACTTGTCTGCACTGTGAGATGTACAAGTCTGTTTCACTTAAATATAAACTGTCTTGTTATAAACTTAAAGACAAGCTGTTACACCTGATGTTGAAAAACAAGAAAATATGGTTCATGATATTTGGTTTATTGATCACAGTTTCAAAGATAGATAGATAGATAGATAGATAGATAGATAGATAGATAGATAGATAGATAGATAGATAGATAGATAGATAGATAGATAGATAGAATTGAATTCAAAATCCTGCTCCTCACATACATGGTCTTAAATAATCACGCCCCATCTTATCTTAATGACCTTGTAGTACCATATCACCCCATTAGAGCACTTCGCTCTCGCACTGCATGCTTACTTGTTGTTCCCACAGTATTTGAAAGTAGAATGGGAGGGAGAGTCTTCAGTTTTCAGGCCCCTCTTCTGTGGATCCAGCTTCCAGTTTGGATTCGGGAGATAGACAGTATCTCTACTTTTAAGATTAGGCTTTAAACTTTCCTTTTTGCTGAAGTATGTAGTTAGGGCTGGACCAGGTGGCTTTAAATCCTCCCTTACTTATGCTGCAATAGGCATAGGCTGCACATGATGCACTGTTTTTCCTTTTCAGTCACCTTTCTCACTCACTATGTGTTAATAGACCTCTCTGCATTCAAATGTACTTGTTATTAATCTCTATCTCTCTTCCACAGCATGTCTTCTATCCTGTCTTCCTTCTCTAACTGCAACTTCCTTCTCCGGTCGCAACAGATGGCCGACCCCCCCTGAGCCTGGTTCTGCTGGAGGTTTCTTCCTGTTAAAAGGGAGTTTTTCTTTTCCACTGTCGCCAAAGTGCTTGCTCATAGGGGGTCATTTGATTGTTGGGTTTTTCTCTGTATGTATTATTGTAGGGTCTACCTTACAATATAAAGCGCCTTGAGGAAACTGATGTTGTGATTTGGCACTTTATAAACAAAAATGAATTGAATTGAAAATGTGCTCAAATATGCAAATGAAAGGAAGTGATTAATCTTCAGTATTTGTTTAAAGTATTCCCTCCATTTTGAAAGGAAAAATTAAAATGTTTAAAAAGTAACTGAGTAAAGTAGGAAAATATGAAGAACAAAACACAAAAATTCCCAAACAAGATAAACGCTGATTGGATCTATAAAAAAAGTATTAAAGAAACCCCCAGATGTGTGGTGCAAAAATAACCGCAGAAAACATCAGAGACACTTAATGTTTACTCTTAAGCATTTTGAAAAAAAATCTTTTTTTCCCACACACACACACCTCGATTGTATAACTAATTGTATAACATTCAAAAAGTGCAAATCAAACACCATATATGTAAACTCCCTTTTCTATATATTTTTTTCCATTTCTCAGCCCATCACATAAGAGCATGACAGCAAGTCAATGCACGTAAGCATTTTATCATGTTGACACAGGTCAAGCCTACCTTCTGAAGTTCTAGTCAAGCATCAGAATAGGAAAAAAAAAGGTGATTTAAGGCAGGCTAATTTCAGAAACTGCATATATGCTGGGAGTTTCCCACACAACCATCCCTGATCTTTACAGAGAATGGTCCAAAAAAAGAGAAAATGTCCAGTGAGCAGGAGTAAAAATGCCTTGTTGATGTCAGATGTCAAAGGAGACTCAAGAGCAATTTGCAAGATGCTGTCATACAGCCTCCCCATGTGGTCATTTTATGAAATTGCACCAGACAAGTAGGAAACAATGCACTTACTCTATTTAAATAAGTGTATTTAACCAAACACATGCTAGTTTTTCAAACTGACTTGGTTATATTGAGCTATTTTTCAGAACATGTATGATATGTAAAAACAAGCCAGTTATGTTAAAAGTTTAGTCTTTAATTTAGCGGTGTTGTGATTTTTACTTCAGTGTTACGTCTCCACAAAGTGGTCTACGAGTGTGAGTGTGGGGACCAGTAACAAATGGGTCCGGGAATGGAATGAAAAGAAAACCAGACAGAGGTGTTCTATAAAAATATAGTTTTATTACAAATAATGTAGTTTTATTACATGTCTGTGAAGGTTCTCAGTCATCCAGGTCATCGTAGTCTAAGGAGCTTGGAAAGAAAAGCGTCTGGACTTCTTAAAGTTGCTTGAAGACGTTTCACCTCTCATCCGAGAAGCTTCTTCAGTTCTAAGGTCAAATGGCCGAGAGTCCCAGATTTAAACCCAGTGGGAGTATCCCCCCAAAGAGGGACAAAGGACCCCCTGGTGATCCTCTAATCACATGAGCCAAGGTGTGAAAGCGGGTGTGGGACCTAATCAGCCAGGGTTTCGGGTGAGCTCATTGTTAAACCTGGCCCCACCCTATCATGTGAATTCCTGAGGTCAGATGGCCCAGAATGTGAGTGGGCGTTAAGGCGTCTGGGAAGGGAACTCAAAACTGGATTATAGATGGCAGACAATTGGTGTCGTAAACCACCGCCTCTGTTCAAAGATGGTCGCTCACAGTGGACATAGATGGCTTCTTTCACTCCTCTTTCAAACCATCTGTCCTCTCTGTCCAAAATGTGAACATTGGCATCCTCAAAAGAGTGACCTTTATCCTTAAGATGCAGATGGACTGCTGAGTCTTGTCCTGTGGAGGTGGCTCTTCTATGTTGTGCCATGCGCTTGTGAAGTGGCTGTTTGGTCTCTCCAATGTAGAGGTCTGGGCATTCCTCGCTGCACTGTACAGCATACACCACGTTGTTAAGTCTGTGTTTTGGAGTTTTGTCTTTCGGGTGAACCAGTTTCTGTCTGAGTGTGCTGCTGGGTCTGAAGTACACTGGGATGTCGTGCTTGGAGAAAACTCTCCTGAGTTTCTCTGATACACCGGCTACATAGGGGATGACAACGTTGTTGCGTCTGTCTTTCTTATCCTCCCTCGCTGGTGTCTGATCTTCTTTTCTGTGCATCTTTGCTGACTTCATGAACGCCCAGTTGGGATAACCGCATGTTTTGAGTGCTTCCTTTACATGTGTGTGTTCCTTCTTTTTCCCTTCAGGCTTAGAGGGAACATGTTCTGCCCGGTGGTGTAGGGTCCTGATTACTCCAAGTTTGTGTTCCAGAGGGTGATGGGAGTCAAAGAGGAGGTACTGGTCCATGTGTGTGGGCTTCCGGTAAACTTCAATGTTGAGGTTGCCGTTTTCTTCAATGTGCACAGCGCAGTCCAGGAAGGGCAAGCAGTTGTCCTTTGTGTCTTCCCTGGTGAACTTGATGTTTTTATCCACGGCGTTATTACAAATGACCTTAATCATAAATTTGGATATCTGCCGATACCGATATGAATCCAATATAGTGTATTTTGTAATCAATAAAACTGTTTTTTTTTTTTATAAATATCTTGCTTCATTTTGTAGAATTTCATACTCAAGTTTTAAAAAACAAAACACTAAAGCTATTCTGTTACACTTGTATGCAAAAAATACACTGCACCCAAAATATTTTAGTTCAGCAAAACTGATCAATCTAATAAACTTAAACCTGCACCATCATCCCTATTCTGTTATCTTAAAGAGCACTTAGCAGAAATATTAAACAACCTAACTAATAGGGTTGCCCACTCCCAGCAAAAATATTAGGGAACCACCCCCCACCCTCCACCTCACAATGCTTAATCGACATAATCAACTTTAATTTAATGCACGTAGATATAGATTCAACATCTTTCTTCAAAGGAATTGCAGACTGCACAGATGGTACCTTCCCAAAGGAAAAAGTATTATAGCTTACTAGGGTGTATATTAGAGTTAATAGTTACTATATACAATAATGGATTTCTATACATTTAATCAGATGACCACTTTGGTTGTAAGATTAAGATAATTATTTATTAAAAGTTAGTCATTTTAAATGAAATAACAAACAAAAGCATTTTTTGTGCCCCCCTTTCCCTGTTAATGCCCTACCTGGCCCCCTGGCAAAACTTTGCTAGATCCGCCCCTGCACAATTACCAGCTGTCAGCTACATAGAAAAGGATCCTGGTGTTATTTGTCTCTCAGAAACAGTTCATAACTTCCCTTCAACTCATTCATGTCACATAAAAGGCAATCCTGTTTGTCCATCACTGTTCAGCTGATGATTCAGTAAGAACATCTCCTGGATTCGTTTTCATGTTTCCCTCTCACCACATATCCAAACGGTGGGCAATAAACAAACAAGTAAGACGGGACTTGCGACAGAAAAGCCAACCAGCTGATCATTGATCAGTTTCATGACTGAAGTAGCAACAGGGGAGGGAGGGAGAGAGAATGAGAGAAGAAGAGGCAGCTGTGCAGCAAAGACAGAATAACTCCAGCTTTGTGCCTTTTTTTTTCATTCTAGCTGAAGTACTGGACAAATCGCTTCCTTTTCGCCTCAATATGGAACTCCGATGGCCAGTCCAGCTGTGGCTCCATATATCAGTTGTTAAGCTTAATGTGGAAATACTATGCAAACATTCAGAGATGCACTTACACACTTGCACTTGCTTTACTTCTCTGGGATGGTTTTCTCTGAGATGAAATGCCGCGGTTTGGAAGCACGTAGCGATTTTCCAAATGCTCCACCAGACCACTGACATGTCTCGCAGACAACAGCCGCTCTATCACGTGACACATACTGCTCCGACGCGCTGAGCTGGGTTACGCCAAGTAGCGCGTTTTGTGAGGTGATTTTGCGATACTTCGGATCGGATCACATTTTTCATTTCACTCCGATATCCGATCCAGTAATTTAGGTCAGTATCGGACCGATACCGATACGTAATATCGGATCGGTATCAGTCCATCTCTAATCACTATGGAGACAGATGAAACCATGGTCTCGTACGATGTTACGTCTCTCTTCACTTGCATCCCATTCACGGAAGGTAGTTTGTAAGAGATTACAAGATGACCTCAACCTCAGCAACAGGACCACTCTCAGCACCGACCCAGTGTTTTTGCTTTTGGAACTGTGTCTTAGTTTCACCTATTTCACATACAAGGGTCAGTACTACAGACAGAAATGTGGGTGTGCCATGGGCTCCCCAGTTTCACCCATCATGGCCAACTTGTACATGGAAGAAGTGGAAAAGAGGGCTAGCCTGAAACACCACCAAGTCATTGGTTCAGGTATGTGGATGACACCTGGGTGAAAATCAAATCTCAGGAGGTACCACAATTCACGGATCACATTAACTCTGTGGACCGACACATCAAATTCACCAGGGAGAATATGAAAAGTGGCAGGTTAGCCTTCTTAAACTGTGAGATCTCATCAGTAATGGGGGACATCTAAAAGCTGATGTGTACCGTTAACCTACATATACAGATCAGTAATTAAGGTTGAACTCTCATCATCCACTGGAGCATAAACTGGGTGTCATCAGGATGCTACAACATGCGTCATTTCCAGCCGCTCAGAGTCCGTGGTTACCATGGTTACTGCATACGCAGCTGTAATTTAAACAGCTGGCACTGCAGAAACCTACCAGCGAAATGAGTATTTATGTTTTTCATTGCAAAAGAACTGTCTGAATGGTTAACTGAAGTTAACTTGGATAAATTATAGTTAAGGAGTATCACAGATAACGCCCACGTGACTGTACACCACTACACTGAAATAAGTAGGCTATAGGGCTTTGGAGCGTGATGTCACGGGAGCGGGGCCACGCCCCCTCCCGCCATGACAGTAGGCCAAGGAAAGCACACGGAAGCGTCAGCTATGGTTCGTACGTGCTGTGTTGCAACGTTAGATCACACGCTAAGGAAGGCAAGAAGCTGGAAAATTGGCTCTCTTTTCATCGTTTCCCCTCCTGGATGCAACGGGAGGGATCTCGTGTATCCGATATTACTAAACGAAGACGTCAGGCTTGGATTGCAGCCGTCAGTCGAGCGGATATCGAGTTCTCTGCCATCCCCAATTTTTTGTTGGTTTGCTCGCGGCATTTTCTTTCCGGTGAGTTCTAAATAAATTCATATCTCTCTTAATAGGCTTTTAGTGTTATTTTGAATGCGCTGATGTCATAGATAATTAGATAAACATCCTAATGTGTGATGCTGCAGAACCACGTCATGTTGACGGAGTAGCGTATTATTTGGCATTATTGCAGGCAAACCAGCATATGAAATATGAAACAGAAAAGAAAAGTATGTTTATTTTTTTTATTCAAGATCTGTTGACATGTACTTAGCAAGTACATACACATGAAATGCAAACTATTTACATGACAACGCACAGCTGGCAACCTCTGGCTGTATCTTGGTCATATGGTCAACGTACTCACAACGTGGAGGCTTAAAAACGGCCAAATCTTGTACCCAACCGTTTGTGAATTAGATGTGCGCCTCCAGGAATTTATAATTCCGAAAATGATTCGCCGTGTATGCGCTGACTCCACAGACAAGGTACGCGACGATATCGGGATAGGACAACGGCGGTAGGCTGTCTGGGTTTCCGCTCCACTGCCTTTTTTCATACGGGTCCACATTACCGATGCACGCTATTTTTTCCACGTACCGTCTCTTGGCGTCTGGGCGCAGTCGGTCGCGATACAGCCCTTTGTCTTTTGCGCTGATTTTAAGCATGGTTCTGGCAGTCCTGCTTCCAACACAGTGTGTTTGTTTTGATTTGTGGCCTTCTGACATGCCGCCGCGATCCCACAATGCACTGCGGCGTGACGTCAACTCCAAAGCCCTATTACTGAAATACATGTGCTATATCATAAACTATGACATATATATGGAGGTCCTATTAACATGTTTAGTTTTAAAGGACACCTTCCTGCCTTTAGTCTCATTCATGAGCAGTATTAGTTTTCTTCTAACATCCAGACGTCTGCACGATGTGATTCACAGTTTGTAACAAGCCATTGACAGTTAAACATAACATGACTGAAACAAAAAAATAAAAAAAATCACACAAATTATGGTAACCTCACTTATTTTTAGTTAAGTAAACTCTAAAAATTCTAACAGATAGCTGGTGCTTAGAATACAGTTAAATAACTATTTAAAAACAGATGATATAATCAGTGTTGGGGAGTAACGGAATACATGTACCGCCGTTACATATTTAAAATACAAAATATGAGTAACTGTATTCCGTTACAGTTACCGTTTAAAAGGGTGGTATTTAGAATACAGTTACTTTGTTGAAATAAAGGGATTACACGACGGTACTTTCCTGTTTCATATGTTCAGCTATGCCCTTTCTATTTTTGGTTTCCACGCCTCAAACAAAACATGCATTAAGAGGCTCTAATGCCTGTGTCTCAATCTCGCGGCCCATGTCACCCCTACTTGCGGCCCGCATAATGACGTGAAGAAATATTTTAAAACATTATTCACAAAAATGATTTAATATGAAGGCAATAGGCAGAGTGTTACATGCAAAGCGCTTTTCATAGACAGGTAGTCACAAAGCGCTGTACACAAAGATTAAAATAAACAGTATGATAAGTAGCACAATATACACAATATAATAAATAATGTAGCCTCATGGGCAGTGTAGTCCGTGCTGCAGGGAGAATGGACTGCCATACCCATATGTGTCTGTGAGCGAGGGAGGGAGAAAAAGAAAAAGCACGAGCTGTCACCGACCAGAAGCGGGAGATGGAAGCATGCAAATATAATAATAACCACTGCAGCCAAAAAGAGTGCCTGACGAGCCCAGTTGTAAGTAAGCTACTAAGACTCGGCTGTACACTTTTTTGTGTTTTTCTCCGAAACAATAAATTCAGTTGGAGCGGCCTTTCAACACCTCTCTCTGTCTCTCGCTAGCAAAGTCGACCCAGACAACAAAGTAAAGCTAGTTTTCAGCTACGAGCCCGACACGGAACCCAACCTATTAGCCAGAGGTCCCTTTACTATGGTTCGGAGCCGCGAACCCATTTTATATATGCGCGGAATAGTTTTCTATATGAGAGCGCTGCAAAAAGTGCAGCCTTACCTAATGTCAACCTACTGTTACTTATTTTATATCAAGATTTTAAAATCTAGTCGGTATTGGTATGGCGAGTAACCTTCAGTAAAAGTCATAATTCACACAGCAATAGTACATTCATGTAGTTGTAAAAAGCATGATAATATAATAGGTAATCCAAAGTATTCAGAATACGTTACTGTCATTGAGTAATGTAACGGAATACGTTACAAAATACATTTTGGGGCATGTATTCTGTAATCTGTAGTGGAATACATTTTAAAAGTAACCTTCCCAACACTGGTGCTGCTAGTTCGTTCGCTGTAGCCGTGAACTAGGAGCTAGTGTTGCTAACTCCTCAGTAAGGAAAATCGCTATTGGCTGGCCTTAAAGTCGCTAGAAGTTGCTAAATGACGCCATCACCTAATTTGCATAATTGGTCACGCTAACGTAATTGTAACCTATGTTGTAGGTGAGAAAAATAACATTGTGGAAGAGACATAAAGTGAGTAAAAAACGTCCTAAATGCATTTAGAATTTATTTAGAACTACAAATTAAATTTCTTTTAGCAATTATTGTTTTTGTTAATGTCATAATTCCAACCCTACTCCTCTATCCGGGCTTGGACCGGCAAAAGTGACCCGAAATAGGCACTCTGGTGGAGTTACTTTGTGTGTGTGTGTGTTTATAAGTAGTTTTAAACCTTGTGATCCTCAAAACAACATAACAGTAAAAGAAGAACTGATTGCGTTACAGTCATGCGCGATTCATTTGCAGTTTGGACGCATAGGTGTGCACATCTCCCGCCCTGATAGCAGCTGGGGGAGGACTATCCTCCGCCCGTGAGTGCTTTGGCACGGGCGAGGTGCCCACGGCACCCGCTGTTTGTTGAGAAGAGCGATACGCGCTTTCACGTCAAAAAGTCGTCAAACAGCAGAGAGTAACTTACAGTAGCCTACAGCTCTGTGGAGAGGAGGCACCATAGACGTCCTATGGGAGGCACTTTTAGGTTGTTTAGCCTGTGATATGATACATTGCTGACCTAACCCAAAAACAGTAGTCTAGTCTAAGTATCACATTACAATTAAAAGAAACACAAAGAATACAAGGATTATGACTGAACAGAAGTGTTACTAGGCTATCGATAATAATAATTTCTTATAGGTTACTCTACAATAGGCTGTAAATGGCCTGAATGATTAAAAAAAACGGCAATGTCATTATAATTGTATATCTTTATATAGCATAAAAATAGAGAAGTAACCTCTCAGGTTCACAATTACATTTTCTGTGAATAAATTTTTTGAGCCCTATACCTGAATTTGCATAATTTCATGAATCATGTTAAAAGTAGGTCCGTTACAGGCCTACAGTATAAACTTGTAAAGTGACTTAAATATAATTCTTGTTTTAAAAACAACTGACTAAAACTATAGTTTTTACAATATTTGCATGTCAAATTAACATAATTGTTTTGTTATGAGTATTAAAGTATTTCACTGTTTTTGTTCTCAATATTTGTAGTTTTAACAAATAAATTTGCTTATAATCACACATTGATGTTGTAAATATGACAAAAACATTCAGTTTAATATTTTACAAAAATTCACTGTGATTGAAACAGAAAAATTGGGTGTTGGGGTTTACTATACATTTCTGTAGGGATTTTACATGGTTTTTATGTCAATTTCACTGCCATTTTTTAAAAAGTGCAGCCTTGCCTAATGTCCACCCTACTGTTACTCATTTTATATTAAGATTTAAAAATATTTAAAAGTTAAAAGATTAAGTGATAAAAGTGACTAGTTGCTATTGGTATGGTAGCCTTCAGTAATAGTAATAAATCACACGGCAATAGGACATTCATTAGTAGTAAAAAAGCATGATAATATATTAAGGAGGGCTGTCAAAGTATACGATAACGATGCGTTAATGCAAAAAAATTTTAACGCCTTTAATTTTTTTGACGCACTCACACACTTCCGGCCTGTGACCTTTGGCCCTCCGTGTTTTTTCAAAAATCAGGAAGCGACGCGGCAGTTGTAGATGTGAGCAGAAATGGATAAAGAAAAAGGTCTAACGCAGAGAGCCCTCCTCCCTCTCGCCAAAGACAGACCACACTGGATAGCTTTCAAAGGAGGCGTCTGGACAATTCTACAACCAACAAACTTTCAACAGCCATAGCAAAATGGGTGGCTACAGCATGCAGGCCAATTAACATTGTGGAGGATGAGGGGCTACTTGAAATAATTTGCATAGCATCCAACGATTGCACGCATAAATTGCCTTCGAGAGCCACCACTGTAACCAAGATACACAACTTGTATGAAGATGAGAAAGCCAAAGTCGAGGAGGCTTTGGGGCAGACCAAGACGGCTGCACTCACCGGAGACTATTGGATGTCTCTAAGTAATCACAGTTACCTTGGAGTAACAGCGCATTATTTTTTACCAGAGTGGGAACTTCAGTTGCATGCTTTGACAGAGGAGACGGAGAAGAGGCACTTCGCTGACACGTGCACCGAGCACTTTATGCAGGTAGCTAGAAAGTGGGGAATTGAACATAAAGTCAGCATGCTGACCACTGACAGTGCACGGAACATGGTTGCAGTTACTGTAATTACTTACTGATTACTTTTTTAAAGTAACTTGACCAACACTGGAGCAGGGCTGAGGTGTGGCGCTTGATCAGTGCGAGGCAGAGGCCTGCACAGCCTGAACAACCAGCAACATATGAGCCATCTAAGAGAAGATCAGCTCTCATGCTTGCCTCAGTCTTCATCTGATGAAGAGGAGGACTGTATTGAGAAGTGTGTGCAGCGATACAGGGCAGAGCCAGCTATTGACATTGAGGACTGTCCCCAGAAATGGTGGTTCAAGCATGAAGGGGCACACACTGAGATGGCCCACCTTGCAAGCAAATACTTGGCAGCACCTGCTACATCCATACCATGTGAGATGTTATTTTCACTTTCTGGGCATGTTGTTCAGAAGAAGCGAGCTGCCCTGTCATCTAAAAAAATGTCAAAATGCTTGTCTGTTTGAGCAACTGGTTCAGTGCAAAGAAACAAAAGTAATAGGGACAACCCATGCACTGTATGTTTTTAGTTCTTTTTTTTCTTTCTCCTTTGTGGTGTTTTCATGTTCATGTTTTGTTAGGAAAACAGACGAAGGAGCTTGCGTTGCTCAGCCTCTGCTAATACAACTGGAGAGCAACAAAAAGTATAGCCACTCTGTTTTAGTCAAAGACACTGGAGTACTAAGGTATAGCCTAACTGCACTTTATAGGCTTATGTATTACACTCCCCACAGTAACATATGCATTTTATTTATTTTATTTTTATTTTTAATGTGTATTGTGTCTCCCTGTTTTGATCCAACTTAGATGGGAATATGTTTTGTGAGCCGTAACTGTCTAATGGTAAATTAAATAGTTACATTATGTGGGAGTATATGCTTAAGTTTCCTTTATGCATATTTTTGAGCATTCAGTACCTTTGAGGTTTTTCTGAAGAATATTTTGGGCTTTTCATTGTTTTGAATTGTTGCAATAAAAATAAACATATTTGCATAAAGCAAGTATATTTGTTCACTCCCATACTGTTAAGGGTATTAGAAACATGAAGAGTATCCTGTTAGTTTCTTTAGAACAGATTTAAAAAAAATCTGTGATTAATTTGCAATTAATCTTGAGTTAACTATTGATAAATATGCGATTAATCGCGACTAAATATTTTAATCGACTGACAGCCCTAATATTAAGTAATCCAAAGTATTCAGAATACGTTACTGTCATTGAGTAATGTAACGGAATACGTTACAAAATACATTTTGGGGCATGCATTCTGTAATCTGTAGTGGAATACATTTCAAAAGTAACCTTCCCAACACTTGATATAATATTTCTGTCCAGGTTGCAGTCTTCATGATGAACGTGCTGTTGCAAACTCTGCTCATCTCGGTGTAAATGCGCCTTCTCTTTCCTTTTTGTATAAAAACATTTTAAAAGTCAGTTTAATCTCAAAATTCACTGTTAAATCCAAAAAACACCAGATAAAGAAAAGCGAATGGTTCAGTCTAACACATGTGCCAGTGAACCATTAAACTTAAGTAAAACTATGCAGTCATGAAACGTAACTTTAACCTCAGCCAAACCGATTTGCTCAGTTGTAAATAAAACAGCGAAGTAAACGTGACCCGACAGACAGAACCTGAGTGAATTAAGTCCACTGTTAAACCACTGAGAGCACAAACTCAGGCGAGGTTTCAAAGCTGTGTGCCGGTGATTGGACATCAGCCGCTGATTAGACTATAAAGTGCTCTGTAGGGAAACAAGCTCCAGCAGCTCTGCGCTTGGGAAAAATACTATATTTACTTACCTTGTGCAGAAAAATGCGCCAACATTGCGTTATAACTGGTTTAACTGGGCAGCACCGGCTGCCCAGTTAAACTGTGACTATCACCAGGTAACGTGGGCGTGTTTCTTGAATTAGCAGCAGTTGTTAAACAGCTGACAGGTGAGGAAGAGGATGCATGCAGGTAAACTGAGGGCCTGTTGAGCTGATCGCTGGTGTCATTAGAAAAATGTCAGCTCGTTCTTTATGTTACAGAAGCACAGAGACACAAAACCAGGCGGAAAGAGACGATCGTTCGGTGAAAATGAGAATCTGCAAATGCAACACGTGGAACACGGAGAGTGCAATATGTAAACAAACCGGTTAATGTAACCCCCCCCCCCCTTCCCCCCAAAAAACAAATAAACTAAAAAAAACAAAAAAAACAAAAAAAAACCAGTTAAGCTGGAACACCGGGGCTGTGAGCTCGGTACACTCTGTCAGCTGACTGTTAGCAGAGCTAGTGACATCTCTGAAAATATGTGAGCACTTTTGCAAACATGTTCTATGTTGACAACCTGACCAGACGTGAAGATTACGCCGCTACATTCGTGGCTAGTGGACGACTTCATGGCAACTGGCGGCCCATCACAGAGGGATTCCAGGAGCGCTGGAACTTCCCTCTCTGCTGTGGAGCTCTGGATGGGAAGCACATCCAGACAAAGGCACCCCATATATCATTTAGGAGACACACACATTGATATACACTAAATATTTATTTCATTTCTTTTTTTGTGGTGCCCAAATTTATGCTCCTGCTTGATTTTGTTTAAACAATTATTGCACACTTTTTGTAAATCCAGTAAACTTCTTTTCACTTCTCAAATATCACTGTGTCTCCTATATGATATATTTAACTGACATTTTTTATTGTAACAACCAACGATTTATACAGGAAAATAATGGCTATTAACAAGGTTGCCCAAACTTTTGCATCCCACTGTATTAGTATATTTTGTCATTAGTATAATATGAAATAAATTCTAGATGTGTCAAGTCGTGTGCCAACATTTGCTGTGTAATAGGACTGAGACATTAGTCATTATAAAAATTTATTTGAAATAATATTAAAATTCTCAAACAGAAAAACATTAAACATCAATATATAAAATATAAGTATTTACAGACAGACAGGAATAAAAAGGACCCAGCTGCTCTCCAGAGCAGGAACAAGGCTGAGGAGGAAATGCTCCATTGCAGACTGGCGTGGCCTCTTCAGGGACACCAGCATGGCCAGCTCCACCGCCGATGGACCGTCCTGGGACCCGTCCCTCATCTGCCACGGAGCTGTCCTCCTCTGTGGGCCTGTAAAACACAGCACAAAACACAAAGAAATGAGAAGGCTGATGCTAGATTTTCATTTTCAACATTGAAAAAAAAACCAGGATATAATCAGATTGGTTATAGATATTTAGTAAAGGTGATCACAAGGGAATCCCACTGAGTAAAAAGTTATCAGCGCTTGCTGTACATCTGATGCTACAATTACATACCTGTGGTTGCAGCAGCAGGAGCTGAGGTACCAGGGACTGGGGAGCAAGGAGAAGCAACAGGGGATGCTCTGCTGCAGAATCAGTTGGTTCTATCAAGACAATATTAAATGTTAACAGGTTGAAAACAATAACCATAGAGAAAGTATATACAGTGGTCCCTCATTTATTGCAGCAGGGGGTCTCAGAATAACTAGCCCCTCGCCATGCTCTTTATACACTTTTTCCCCCACACACATGAACATTAGTCACAGTTCTCACAAGTTGATTCTCAAAGTGCAAACCTTTGTAGATTTTAAAACGTAAAAGTATTATTATGCCGCGTTTTGTCTTCATCTGCCTGCCACTTTCGTGCGCCTTTTTCCCTCGCGGTGCAGGTGTCTATTTCCAAATGAGGGTCATAGTTATGGGTGTTTTTGTGCTGTTTTTTCTATTGGACGTGATGGTTATCAAAACCAAACATGATAAATTTGGCAAGCGCAGGAGACACAGCACGGAGGAGATTTGTCAATCAGGCTGCAGAATGCAATGCTGTACTGTGCAATAAAAAATCAGCGAAAAAGCGAGGCAGTGACGGATGAACAGCAGGACCACTGTGTGCTGTTTATTAATAAACAATAAAATATATTCCTATATGAAAACATGCATAAAAGCAGAACGGTATTTGTACATCAGTGGGAAAATAGTGGTGGCTTGCTAGCTTTTGTGTGGCTTCCCCGGGTCAGTGAAAGATTTCAAAAGACAAAATGAATGAACTTATCAGGTTGCCCGATCTCTTCACATATCTTCCTCCAAGCTCGGGCGTTTTTATTCCTGTCTCGGTACAGAAAGCAGCTGGTGTTGTACAGCTCCAGGTGGTTTGCTATGGCATTGATTAGCCTTTCCTCCATATTGAATGAAGTATGAAAGGCTTTGGCTGGACCTGCCCTTTGACCTAGGTCAGAGCCACGTCACCAGGCTCCTGATTGGTTGTCGTGGCGCGAATTGACGCTGGAGTTCAGATTTTTCCAACTCGAGCGGTAGACGCAATACACGCGTATGCACAAAATGCAACACAAAAACTGACGCGCGTGGTTTTATTCGCGAGTCAAACGTGCTGCTGTGACGCGCGTTTCACGCATTTTTGCTTTTTCGCGACGCAAATCTGCTCCTGAATCTTCGCGGGACCCGCAATCCCGCGTCAGCGCGCTTCTACATTGACTTTACATGTAAACCTGACGCTCTGGTTGGTCTATCGCATTCGGTGTGAACACACCGTAAGAACTGAGGGATGATTGTGATGACAGTGGCTATATGTGCAGGCGGGGCCATGCGCGTGTCATAACACGTCATATGCCTTAAAGGCGTGAATAAAGGTTTCTTTAGCCAGGAAACGCGAGGGCGTGATATCCAATACTTATGTGTTGTTGTTACGGCCTTAGCAGGGCCTCCTGAAACTACTCTTGTGTGGGTGTGGTGTTCTCTCTCCGCCTCCTCCTCTCTTGCTCCACCCCTCTGTTTCTCTCTCGCTCTTCTCTCTTCCCAGGACACAGCTGCTGTTCATTAGCCTCATTTACCACCTGGGCCCAGTCAGCAATCACCTGTCTAAGGTCATATAAGCTGGGGATGAACTGGATGTGGGAGGGTGGTTTTCTCTGGTGTTCCCACATTGTGTGACAAAGGTGTCGAAAGAAGTCCTATTATGTGATTGTCCTGCCTGTGGTGTGGAGTTGTGGAAGCAGTGTAGCTGCTTCACGTGAGTAGTGTGGGCATGTGGCCCTCAGCAACAGTAAAGCTAGCTGCTGCTAGTGACAGGTTGGGCTGGTGGGCCCCCAGAAGTGCCTCTTCGTGGTGTGGAGTTTTTTGTTAGATTGTTGGGTTCTTTGTTGTTGCGACCTTTTTTTGTTATTGGTAAAACGGCGTTGCCAGCTCTTTATGTTAAGATTGTCTATAATAAAAACTATTTTATTTACTAAAAACCTCTGTCTGTTTTCCTTTCATTCCGCTCTGGGGCCCGTTCTTCGTACCTCGCTAAGTAAGTTAGCCGGATTTGAATGTTGACGATTTCGCGTGATCTTGGATCGTTCGGTTCTCCGAAGCTCATCTGGGACTTGCTGTCATAGCAACAGATCCGTAAGCGTAAACCTGCTCGGGAGCAGGTTTACTTTATGTAAACAGGATTAGAGCGCGGCCACTCAGGTATGTCCGCTGCATTTATACGAAAGCAACAGCGATATTTCGCCACTGTTTTACCATAAATAAATATTATCAATGTAACTAAAGATAATGCAGTATTTGATTCTTTTATTGATCTCATACAGATACATACAGGTCATTTCCGAAAAAAAGGGAAATGTACTATTAATCATTCTATTACATGTATTTGATTATTTCAGATGTAATTCATATTTTAGAGTAGTAATAGTAAATTACTTCGTGTAATCAAGATGAGAGACCACGGCTATAAAAGCGAAGGTGGATTTGGGAAGTCTGTCGCAGCCATGTCCTGTCCGTTTGTACGCGAGCAACCCATTGCGGAAGGTGCAAGATTGATAAGGAGAGTTCTCAGAATTCAGCGTATATTGCGGGATAGACAGGATCCTTTAGCTCAGCGCGACAGTGTGCTCATAGAGAGATATCGATTTTCCCGTGAGGGTATTATTTACTTAACCAACTTGTTGGATCCCTATGTTAAGAGTTCCACTCACCGTAGTCGGGCATTAACAACTGCACAAACTGTGTGCATTGCCTTGCATTTCTTTGCGAGTGGCACGTTTCAGGAACAGGTAAAAGTGATGGAGTGTTATGTGAAACTACACACCAAAAACACACAATGCCAATAAATTACACAGTACAAAAAGCATTTTAATTAAGGCAACAACCAAATATTTTACATTGTACAAATAGAATTATGAGCTCATTTACCAGTTATGCAGGTGCTGCTGCTACTGCACCCCGGCTGCTGGTCTAAGGAAGAGCTGCCCCCGGGGATGCCCTCCACAATGGGTCTGGTGGCATTCAACCCTAGGGCCAGCTCCTCTGCCGGGGTGTGACGAGGGGGTGCAGGACCACCACCTGTCTTTATTTGCTCTGCCCTTTTCTTGGTTGCTGTTAGAAACAAACAAACAGATTATTTCAGGGTCTCTTTTCAAGAGACTAAAAGCAATATAAGTGATAAATATTACCATTCTGTAGAATATTCTTATATTTCACTTTTACTTGTTCCCATGTTCTAGTGGGTCCTGTTGTGGCTCTAATGTGAAAGAGGATATAATGTAATATAATATAATATGATATAATATAATATGATATCATGTAATATAATATAATAGATTACTTACGAGTTTAATTTGTCAGCAACTTTCTGCCAGCCCTCTCTCCTTGCTTTTGCAGCCTTTGCAGTGTTCCCTTGCGTTTTAATTAAACTCTGAAACTCCTGAAATCCTTCAATCAAGAGTTCTTGCTCTTCTGCCGTAAAATACTGAGCGCGCTCCTTCGACATCTTCGCCGACCAATCACAGGGTTGCCGATCAATGTTTCTACTATCGATGCGTAGCCCCTTTTAAGCCACCCAGTGATCTCACATTACTTCATCCAGCTATACTAATCGTCAACAACAGGTGTGTTCGGAGAACCGGATTAGCGAGCTCAAAGTTAGCGCGATGATTTGATCTTGGATGTGTCATTTGATCTTGGATGTAGTAAGCGAGGTACGAAGAACGGACCCCGGGCCCCTGGACCCATTTGTTACCAGTCCCCACACACACCCTTAGACCTTCATCGTGGGGACGTAACAGTTGTACCTAGTAAATCGACTGAAAGGGAACAACGTAATTTGAATGAAAAGAAAAGAATTTGAAAACAAACAGCGGAATTTGAATGAAAACAACGGACTTTGAACGAACACAACAGACTTTAAATGAAAACAACAGAAGTAGAATGAAAACAGCAAACTTTGAATGAAAACAACACACTTTGAATGAAGACAACAGAATTTGAAAACAAAAAGCAGAATGTGAATGAAAACAACAGAATGTGAATGAAGACAAAAGAATTAGAATGAAAAGAACAGAATTAGAATGAAAACAACAGAATTTGAATGAAAAGAACAGACTTTGAATGAAAAGTATAGAATTAGAACGAAAACAACAGAATTAGAGTGAAAGGAACGGACTTTGAATGAAAACGATAGAATTTGAAAACAAACAGCAGAATTTCAATTAAAACAACAGAATTTCAATTAAAACAGCAGAATTTGAATGAAAATAAAAAAATGTGAATGAAAACATCTGAATTTGACAGAAAAGAACAGGATTTGAATGAAAACAATAGACTGAACAAAAACAACAGAATTTGAAAACAAACAGCAGAATTTGAATGAAAACAACAGAATTTGAATGAAAACAACAGAATGAGAATAAAAACAAAAGACTTTCAACATAAACAACAGCATTTGAATGAAAACAAAAGAATTTGAAAACAAACAGCAGAATTTGAATGAAAACAATGGAATTTAATTGAAAAGAACAGAATTTGAAAACAAACAGCAGAATTTGAATGAAGACAACAGAATTTGAATGAAAACAACAGAATTTGAATAAAAACAACAGAATTTGAATGAAAAAAACTGACTTTGAATGAAACAACTGAATTAGAAAACAAGAAGGAAAACCACAGACTTTAAACGAAAAACAGAATTTGAAAACAAACAGCAGAATTTGAATGGAAACGACGGAATTTGATTGAAAAGAACAGAAGTTGGAAACAAACAGAAGAATTTCAATGAAAACAAGAGAAACTTGAATTAAAACAACTGAATTTCAGTTAAAACAATGGAATTTAAATGAAAACAACAGAACTGGAGAACAAAGAGCAGAATTCAAATGAAAACAACTGAATTTGAATGGAAACAACAGAATTTGAATGAAAACAATAGAATTTAATTAAAAAAAACAGAATTAGAATGAAAAAAAGACTTGAAATGAAAGCAACTGAATTTGAAAAGAAAAAGCAGAATTTGAATGAAAACAAAGGAATTTAAAAGAAGACAACAGAATTTGAATGAAAAGAGAATTTGAATGAAAAGAATGGAATTTTAATGAAAGCAACAGAATTTGAAAACAAAAAGCAGAATTTGAATGAAAACAACAGAATGTGAATGAAGACAAAAGAATTAGAATGAAAAGAACAGAATTAGAATGAAAACAACAGAATTTGAATGAAAAGAACAAAATTAGAATGAAAACAACAGAATTAGAGTGAAAGCAACGAACCTTGAATGAAAACAACAGAATTTGAAAACAAACAGCAGAATTTGAGTGGAAAGAACGGAATTAGAATGAAAACAACAAAATTTGAATGAAAACAACGGAATTTGAAAACAAACAACAGAATTTCAATTAAAACAGCAGAATTTGAATGAAGATAAAAGAATGTGAATGAAAACAAAAGACTTTCAACAAAAACAACAGCATTTGAATGAAAACAAAAGAATTTGAAAACAAACAGCAGAATTTGAATAAAAACAATGGAATTTAATTGAAAAGAACAGAATTTGAAAACAAAAAGCTGAATTTGAATGAAGACAACAGAATTTGAATGAAAACAACAGAATTTGAATAAAAACAACAAAATTTGAATGAAAAAAACTGTCTTTGAATGAAAACAACTGAATTAGAAAACAAACAGCAGAATTTCAATAAAAAATAACAGAAACTTGAATTAAAACAACTGAATTTCAGTTAAAACAACTGAATTTAAATGAAAACAACAGAATTGGAAAACAAAGAGCGGAATTCGAATAAAAACAACTGAATTTGAATGGAAACAACAGAATTTGAATGAAAACAGCAGAATTTAATAAAAAAAACAACAGAATTAGAATGAAAAAAACAGACGTGGAATGAAAGCAACTGAATTTGAAAAGAAACAGCAGAATTTGAATGAAAAGAATGGAACTTAAATGAAAGCAAAAGAATGTGAAAACAAACAGCAAAATTTTAATGAAAACAAAAGAATTTGAATGAAAACAACTGAATTTGAAAACAAACAGCAGAATTTCAATGAAAACAAGTGAATTTGAATGAAAACAACAAAATTTGAATGAAAAGAACGGAGTTTCAATGAAAACAATGGAATTTGAATGAAAAGAAAATAATTTGAATGAAAACGACAGACTTTGAATGAAAAACACTGAATTTGAAAACAAACGGCAGAATGTCAATGCAAGCAACGGAATTTGAATGAAAATAAAAGAATTTGAATGAAAACAACAGAATCTGAATGAAAACAACAGAATTAGAATTACAACAACAGAATTGAAAAAAAACAACAGAAATTGAATGAAAACAACGGAATTTGGATGAAAACAGCAGAATTTAATAACAAATAACAGAATTAGAAAAAAAAAAAAACAGACTCGGAATGAAGATAACTGAATTTAAAAAAGACACAGCAGAATTTGAATGAAAACAAGAAAATTTGAATGAAAAGAATGGAATTTCAATGAAAGCAACAGAATTTGAATGGAAAGAGCAGAATTTGGAAACAAACAGCAGAATTTGAATGAAAACAAAAGAATTAGAATGAAAACAAAAGAATTTGAATGAAAACAACTGAATTTGAAATCAAACAGCAGAATTTCAATGAAAACAACTGAATTTGAATGAAAATAAAAGAATTTCAACACTCTCAGAAATAGGGGTACCAAAGTGTACCAAAAAGGGTACAAATGCTTGTCGCTGGGGGTGTTCCTTTTTGAGGGACATTTCTGTACCCTTTAGGCTTGGTACATTTTTGTACCTTATGAAGTTGTACCATCTGAAGTACAATTATGTACTTTCCTAAGACATAAATGTACCTTCAAACTATAGTACAGAAATGTTCCCTTGAAAAGGGTACAATAGGGTACCTATGAGGGTACCCCCCCAGCGACAACCTATTTCGTACCTAAAGAGACAAAAATGTACCCCCAATAGTCCAAAATATTTGGTTATTTAACCATTTATTTTCGATAATAGAATCACATCATCAAAGCATTTAAACAACCACAGGAATACATCCTTGATTACATTCGTATATTGCCATAGGACATGTCAAGAAAAATACATTCATTTAAAAAAAGTAAACAATCACATGAAGACATTAAACACCTGAACACAATGTTTTGACGGATCACAGAGATGGCATGTATTTAAAAAACTCTCCACACAAATGTTTTGCTCTACTTCAACAAGCCAGAATATTTATATGTCATATATATGTAGACAAAGTGGAAAATGTGCTTGCAACCACGTCACACAGAATACCTCAAGGACACAAACAGCCTGTCATCTACTAAATAGGTGTCTAGAGCTTGAAAGTCTAATTAATTTCCTGGATTGAACAGGATCCAGTCATTGTCAACTGCCACTTGGTAAGCATGGAAATGACATTCATAAGTGCAATGAAGTAACAGTTTCCCACACAATACCCAACAAGTATCAACATTCAAAATATACTTGATTTTAAAGAATATACGTATGGCTTCAGTGTGTACATGGCCAACTACAAAAACATCCTCAAGTTCATATTTGACACTGCTGACAGATATAGCAGACACACGCTGAAGCACTTTATCCTGAAAATGCACATCTGTAAAACTTTTGTTCATTTCCAGAGCATTCTGTAAGTCACCTGGCAGAGATGAAAATGGCACACTGACACTTGTGCTGAGTGAATGTTCAAAGTCAACAAGCAACCTATCTGAAGAAAACTCCCAGCACTGTTTCATTTGATGACGATTGCTAAGAGTTGCAGTGATGTTTACAAAGTTTTTGCATTTACTCGCTATATTTTTGAAATATTGATGCTTGCTTTCATATCTCATACACCACAAAGGGCGAAGAGGACCATACATCAAAATCAGCCTTGGGTAGTGAATAAGGTAGTGACACTTGGGTGTTAAAACATTTTCAAAGACTTCTGTAGTCATTTCAAGAAATTCTTGAATAATATATTTTTATATATTTAATAGAGTTGGTTAAGTACCCTGGTGACACTTACTGGCAGGGGTTTGTCTCCCTGGTCTCCTATGTTGACAATGCAGTTCTGAAGAAAGACAAGTGTTTTCTTGAAGTATGCAGGGTAGGTCATGTTGAACACGAAGAAGGTGGAGAATGCTGAGATGTAGGCCTCATCCAGCGAGCGGCACGAGCAAACATCCACTCCTTCAACTGTCACAACACAGCGACACTGTCTTGAGAGGGCAGTTGTCCAACTCTTATCCTTCATTCGAATGGTTGGGTATGGACTCGTGGGAGTATTCTGCAGAAGAGGAAGAACAACATTAGTATACAGTATGTTTAAGCAATATGTGCCAAGTGGATTTTCAACAGATTCCTCAAATTACCTTCTTTTTTTGCTGCAAAACAAAACTGTCTATTCTGATAACCTGTAAACATGACCCCTACTCCAAACAAAAAGCTTCTTGACCAATGACTGTTGTGGTAGTGTTTGATAAGCTGCTAAAGTCTGACATAATATTCAAGGGCAAAAGCAATCACCCTTGACAGTGACAGTGCCTGTGAAGAAGAATTTCCCTAAGGGGACAATAAAGGTCTATCTATCTATATAAACACCAGACAAAACCCAAGAGCACAGCAGCACTGTGGATTAACAGCAGTGTTTCCCCTACATTAGCTTAGCTGTGATGCTGAACCGCAGCTGAATTCAGCTCCATGCCAACAAAACACCGAGAATGAAACTTGTGGCCAAAGGCTATGCATTGCATCATGCATTTACCTCTCCAAGGAAGATGAAATCTTCTATCTTCTCCTTGAAGGTGGATGGCAAGAGAAGAAGTGCCCCCTTGAAGTCAATTCCTAAGTCATACAGATGCAAATGCACTTCATTAGATTTTGATAGCATGCAAATTCCCATTAACATGCTCTTGACATGGCACTATGGTACATCAATTATCTTTGGAAGAGAGAGCAAATGAATTGTCACAAAATTTACTATTTGTATGAGGTCAAATTAGCACCTGTAATGTCTTCAGCCAGTGCATTCTCTCTTGCCTCCATGTAGACCTTCTTCAGTGGCAAATCCTTGGTCATATGAAGAACATTTTGAAGAACAGCAGTGAAGTTTTCGCTAAAGCGGCTACAGATGTTGTCTTGGCAGGGATGCATTAAATCAACCTCATCACACAACTGGAAATGAAAAGAGCAGAATAGACAAAAGAATGGCATTTTACATTGAGGATTTAAACTTTTGACATGTTTAAAGACACAGACTGGAGATAAATGTAAAGTGCTTTAACCCTTGAACAAAAATTCTAAAGATAATAAACAGATTGATTAATCAGTTAGTACAGAAAATAATAATCAGATTTAGAGGCAAAAAAATCATTAGCAGACAGTGTCCCTGCTCAGAGCTTACAGCTCTCATATTCGAAAATCCCACTAAGTAGGTGGAATGGTACAAATGTGTACCTTCCATTGTTTAAAATCCCTTTGAGCGGGAAACAAGTTAGATGCGATAAATTTTGCTTAGAAAACGATTTTGTTAATAGCTATATTTACATACTAGCATGTTTTGAGAAATTATTGATTTTTTTTACATTGTTGTACACGGTTAGTCACTATTTATTGATAAAACACTTGAATACGGCGGGCAGACAGACGTTGAACATTCCACCAACAGTCTAAATATTCCACATTGTACCTTTCTTTGTTTAAAACTTAGCTAACTGCTAGCTTTCACCCATGTTAAATCTAGCTCTTCGGACTTTTGCTAACTCTACTGTAAAATTACACGTTGTAATTTTTATAAAAACACAAAATCACACCCGACTTACCTCTAAACCTTTGCGCCTCGTCGTCTGACACATCAATGCCTTCTTCCATCAACTTTTTAAGGAGCTCCTCCATCGAGAACCCCCTGAGAGTCATTTTCTGCGTCAATGCTAGTCAGCGGAGGCGGAGCACTCATCGCTGCTGGCTTTTCAGCCTTTGGGATTAATGCGCGTTGCGAACTTGACACATGAAAATACAACATTGTGGTATTAATGCGCAGTTGTTTAGAAACCGTTATGCTGTCTTGTCGAACTATATTTGTAACTTACAAAATGTAGTCACCGTAACATAAAAATCTGCTTGACATTTTAACTTCAAAAAAAATTGGTTTAACTTGATGTTGCAAATTCCATAAAAACCTCACAATTAATGAACAATTCTAGGATGTAGTAAAAGCGAAAAAGTAAATGGCCAAACATAACAGTAAAATGATTTCACGTTTTTGAAGGCTACAACCAAGATTTAAAACATTAAAAATTATAACTGTAACTTAATAAAATGGAAATGGACCAGTTTTTTTTAACATCATTTGGTTGTGCCTGCATGTCATTGTGTGTGTGTTTTTTTAATATAATTTAACATAACTTACACAAAGGTAGGTTACAGATATTCTTTGCATCATAGGATAATTTACGTACAGAGGAGAGGACCAACAGATTTGATTATAACATGTAGCTTTTATGAGCACACTCACATCTCATATGAATTTTACAATTAACCAGGCCCATCCAGATTTTCCCATGCTGACCCATTACCACATTCTGCCACTGTCACTGCAGTACAGGTCAAAATGGTACAGATTTGTACTTTATTTCAAATTGAACCTTTAAAGGGGCATTTCTGGACTTTTAAAGACCAGTATTGTACTTTTAAGGGAACATTTAAAAAAAAATGTACCTATAGGTACAAAAATGTTCTTCTCTCGTACCTCTATTTCTGAGAGTGAAAGAATACAATGGAATTAGAATGAAAACAACAAAATTAGAATGACAACAACAGAAATGGAAAACAAACAGCTGAATTTGAATGAAAATAAAAGAATTTAACCGAAAACAAACAAATTTGAATGAAAACAACAGAATTTGAAAACAAGCATCAGAATTCTAATGAAAAAAATGGAAGTTGAAATAAAACAGCAGAATCTGAAAGAAAACAACAGAATTTGAATAAAAACAACAGAATTTGAATGACAACAACAGAATTTGAATGAAAACAACTGAATTTAAATGACAACAACAGAATTTGAATGAAAACAACTGAATTTAAATGTATACAACGGAATTTGAATGAAAACAGCAGAATTAGAATGACAACTACTGAATTTGAAAAGAAACAGCAGAATTTGAATGAAAACAATGGAATTAGAATGACAACTACTGAATTTGAAAAGAAACAGCAGAATTAGAATGACAACTACTGAATTTGAAAACAAACAGCAGAATTTGAATGAAAACAGCAGAATTTGAATGAAAACAACAGAATTTGGATAAAAACAACAGAATTAGAATGAAAGCAAAAGAATTTGAATGAAAACAACGGAATTTGAAAGAAAACAAAAATTGAATGAAAAGAATGGAATTTCAATTAAAACAACAGAATTAGACTGGAAACAACAGACTTTGAATGAAAAACAGTGAATTTGAAAACAAACGGAAGAATTTCAATGAAAACAACGGTATTTGAATGAAAACAACAGGATTTGAATAAAAACAACAGAATTTGAAAACAAACAGCAGAATTTGAATGAAAGCAACGGATTTGGAATGAAAACAAAAGAATTTCAATTAAAAGAACAGAATTTAAATGAAAACTAAATTAGGAAGAAAACAACAGAAGTAGAATAAGGAACAACCAAATTAGAATGAGAAGAACAGAATTAGAATGAAAACAACAGAATTTAATGAAAACAACAGAATTTGAATGAAAACAGCAAAATTTGAATTAAAACAATAGAGATTAGAGAGAATAGAGATTGAATAAAATAGAATTGAATTAGAATTAGAAACAACAGCCTTTGAATGAAAACAACTGAATTTGAAAACAAATAGCAGACTTTCAAAGAAAACAAAAGAATTTGAATGAAAACAAAATTAGGAAGAAAACAACCGAAGTAGAACAAGGAACAACTGAATTAGAATGAGAAGAACAGAATTAGAATGAAAAGAACTGAATTTAATAAAAACAATAGAATTTGAAAACGAACAGCGAAATTTGAATGAAAACCACAGACATTGAATAAAATAGAATTGAATTTGAATGAAAAGAACAGAATTTGAATGAAAAGAACAGAATTTGAATGAAAACAACAGAATTAGAAAACAAACAGCAGAATTTGAATGAAAACAACGGAATTTGAAAGAAAACAAGAGAATTTGAATGAAAAGAAGACAATATGAATGAAAAGAACGGAACTTCAATGAAAACAACAGAATTTGAATGAAAACAACAGAATTAGACTGAAAACAACAGACTTTGAATGAAAAACACTGAATTTAAAAACAAATAACAGGATTTCAATGGAAACAACAGAATTTGAATGAAAACAACAGAGATTAAATAAAATAGAATTAAATTTAAATGAAAACAACGGAATTTGAATAAAAAAGGAATTTGAACGAAAACAACAGAATTTGAATGAAAACAACTGAATTTAAATGAAAATAACAGAATTAGAATGAAAAGAAAAGAATTTTAATGAAAACTTTGAAAAAAAACAGTGGAATTTAAATGAAAACAACGGATTTTGAATAAAACAACAGAATTTCATTTAAAAGAACAGAATTTCAACTAAAACAACGGAAGTTAAATGAAAAAAATGGAAGTTGAAAAAACCAACAGAATTTGAAAGAAAACAACGGAATTTGAATGACAACAGCAGAATTTGAATGAAAACAACAGAATTTAAATGAAAACAACGAATTTGAGTGAAAACAACGGAATTTGAATGAAAACAGCAAAATCTGAATGAAAACAATAGAGATTGAATAAAATAGAATTGAATTACAATGAAAACGACAGACTTTGAATAAAAACAACTGAATTTGAAAACAAACCGCAGAATTTCAAAGAAAACAACTGAATTTGAATAAAAACAACAGAATTAGAATGAAAACAACAGAAATTGAAAGAAAACAACAGAATTTGAATGAAAACAACAGAATTAGAATGACAACAACAGAATTGGAAAACAAACAGCAGAATTAGAATGACAACAACAGAATTGGAAAACAAACAGCAGAATTTGAATCAAGCAAGAGAATTTGAATGAAAACAGCGAAATTTGAATGAAGACAACGGAATGTGAATGAAAACAACAGAATTTGAAAGAAAACAACAGAGATTGAATAAAATCTTATTCAATTTAAATTGAAACAATAGAATTTGAGGAAAAAATGGATTTTGAAAGACAACAACAGAATTTAAATGAAACAACAGAATTTGAATGAAAACAACAGAATTTGAATGAAAACAACAGAATTTGAATGAAAACAACAGACTTTGAATACAAAATGGAATTTGAAATAAAACAACGGAATTTGAATGAAAACAAAATCAGGAAGAAAACAACAGAAGTAGAATAAAGAATAACAGAATTAGAATGAAAAGAACTGAATTCAATGAAAGCGACAGAATTTGAATGAAAACAGCGAAATTTGAATGAAAATAACAGAATTTGAAAAAAAAAACAGAATTTGAAAGAAGACAGCATAATTTGAATGAAAACAATGGCATTTGAATGAAAACAACAGAATTTGAATGGAAACAAAAGAACTTGAATGAAAACAAAAAAAACGAATAAGCCTGACACTGGATTTAACATTTGGAAAGATGAATCCGGTCAACATCAAGAGAGTTAAAAATGAGAAATTTTGAAAGAAACAAAGTAAAGACATAAACATTCTGTATTTTCCTACATTTATTCTGCTACCTCAAGACACTTTATGTTTTGGACTCAAATTAGAAATGTTCACTTCCATTTCTGCAAATCCTGTAGAAACCTTATACAACAGATAATTCCAAGCATATATTCATAAATTTCAATTTAAACCATTCAATAAACTGAATAGAGGATAAAATGACACATCACATTGTTGTTATATTGTTTAAGAGTAAACCGGTGACTAAATATTCATAATGCATCAAGTGTCAAACCTTCAGTACATTTAATTTACTAGAAATAACAAAATTAGTGGCTGATGTAATTTATAGTTCAAGGGAACTACATATATATATACAAATGGTATACAAATGAACAAAACCCTCAACATTAAGTTTAAGAAACAAAACTTGCAAACTGCATGAAAAATGTAAAGCATATAAATGCATGCATAAATTGATTATTGATTTCGTTCTTGTTCACATTAATTGTAGCTAATTTATGTTTGTTAAACAATTTCAAAGACTTGATGTAAAAACAAGCCAGTTATGTTAAAATTATATTCTTTAATTTAACAGTTTTGTGATTTTTATTTCAGTTTATTAATTTGATCTCCTATAGGCTTATTGGTGCAGCCCTCCACAATGTTCTGAATGTGACCATTTGGGGAAATGAATTAACTCCTTTACTTTAAGTAAAATCTGGTTTGTTTTTTCCTTTTGTTTGTGCAGATGTGAACATGATAATCTCACTGGAGTGGAGACTGCACCAAGACCATTTGGAGGAGAGTTGTTTATGATGGGAACGTGATCCAAGCTTGATCCAATCCAACTAACAGGTTTTATCTGTAAGTGTGAGTTAAACATCCTCCTGTAGTGTGGTATGCTTCTTATTATATATCATTATATATATATCATATTATATTCATATATCTGGGAGGTGGCAGAGTAGCACAGACTGTACCAACTAGCTATAAAATGAACAGAGGGCTCACATGTAATCCACCAGGTCAGGGCCCCTTTCCAGGAAGCAGCTCAGAGACTGTTCAGTTGATCTGGCAGCCAGCCTGACCAAAGTGTTTGGCCTGGTGTCCCACATGCAGGGCCAAAGACACATGTGGAGCAGACTCGTCCTGCATCCTGTACCAGACCATTTGTGCTTGTTTGAGTTCCACAAACGCTGCTACGCCTTGTATTCTTATAGGTCAATAGTCACTTAACAATAGAGGTTTAATCATGCTGCCTTAACACTGCCTGACCGTATTCTTCTCAGTTTGCCCCATACCCAACTCTTGATTGCCAAGTGCCCGGTCAGACTGCATGCCCCTCCTCAGTGCTTCAAACTCTACCTCTGCACACTATAACCAGAATAGAGTTAGTCATTTAGTCCAGCAGTTCCTGCTAGAGTATGCATTTTGGGCAATTTGAATGCATCAATCCACAGACAACTGGACCCTGCCACACAGAGGAAAGACAGTTTATGCCCCATTTTCTAATTTGAGGTTTGTTCACAATTTTCATTTGGGATGATCTATTAGGTGGCCAAAGTCCCTCTAATGTTGTGGGAGTGTTATAAACTGACAAACACTCCTGCTTCAAGCCTGACACCCTGGGGTTTAAATGGTTAAGACCTAACCCTATGCCAAGCTCCTCTAAAACTCTTCAAAATGTTATTTCTTAGAAGCCACTGACATCAAGACAAGCTAGAAGATTTCACACATTCTGACCAGCACCAAAGCAAGTGTTCCAGAACTGTGGTGATTCACGGCTGCAGGATGACCAGCCACGTATTCTGCAACTTTTACTTCTGTTATTTCTTTTCGCAGCCAAAGTCTTTTTCTTTAAATTTAAACTTTTCATTTTCCTTAAAAGGGCTCAAGTGTAATCACTTTTGCCTTCCTTCCTCTTACTTTCCTGTTACGCTTAATGACATTATTTATTACAACTTTCTAATTACTGTTTTATTATTATTAACATTACACTCTAATCAGTAATTATTTTATTTAAGCTTTCGTTTACTCACTTAATTATATTATTCTCAACTTTTCTCTATTGTTATGTCTTATTTCCCCTGTTTGTATCTTTATAGTTTGTTAAATTATTTTAACTTTACTTGACAACAAGTTTTCTTGCCTTATCATTTTCCTCCCAGATGTTTATCTTCTAATATTTTATTCTTAAATTTAGAACTACTTTCTTCATGTTTCCCATTCTAAGAGCCACTGTTCTTTTACATTTTTTATTTATAGTTCTCAGTTTTAAACACTTGTTTAAGAACCATCAAACTTCCCAGACAAGTTTAAGCAAAAAAAGAAACCTTTGCTTCATGTGACACCATAGCAATGACCACTTTAAGTCATGCGCTTCAGTCTTTTATTGCTCTTTATTCACACTTGCATGTGACTTACATGAGTTTAAAGCCTGTGCACGCTGTGTTGGGGTAGAGCATTCTGGGCAGCATGTCAAGGCCCTCCCCACACATTCCACAGTCAAAGTAACCTGACACAGCTGTGACGGTGTTTAAAGCCTGCCACACACATGCAGCAGCAAAGTTGATGTGAGCTAGCTCAGTACAATGCTTTTCCCTTTTTTTGCACTGTCTCTTTCTCTCTCCCTCTGCCACACTCAGCAGGCCCTAAACTTTAGGGCTTATTAGAAGCTTATTACACATTATGAAACAGATGATATGTAAAAGCGAATTTTGCCAAAGTGCTTAAGATACTTTTTTAAATGATCTTTTTTTCTTAAAAAATCTACTACATCATGTGTATTTTCTTTCATGTTATGTGTCATTTCCATTGCAAATATTAATCACAGTTAAATGGATGACAGTAAAAACTCCAGAGCTGTGATGTTATCAAGTACACTGCCATTCCAATTGTAAAATGATCATGTGATCGCTGCGTTCTTCAGAATTCCGGATAAACAAGAACCCAAGTACTGACTCGCGTACTTGATAATTGAGAAACGGCCACGCCTTTTCTTTCGTTTTGTAATAGAAACAAACGCAGGGATATTTTTTTTCTTATCTTTTTGCTCCAGCGTTGACATCAGTGAGTACACAGTGGCTTCTTCAAGCTAACTGCTAGTAAGATATAAAAATACACAAACTTCCCAGAACCGATGGAGGACCAAAACCCTTTTCAGGTGAGAGATGTTGGACATGAAGCTAACGTCAGGGTAATGGATGGACGTATGGGTGGGCGGCTGGTGTGTTGTTGCTCATGTGACTTATTTTAGGGCCTGCCAGATCCTCCTCAGTGTTTGCCCACTTGTAACTCTTATTCATAGTGACCACATGAATAAATAAGGATGCTGAATAACTCTGTCTTTGTACTGTCTGTTAGGACCCTGCAGTGACTCAACACAACAGCAACATAGGATATACCACACTGGACCTTTACAACCTGGTTCATAATACAACTGACGTGAGCATTATTTGGTTTAACCAGTTTTTTTATTCCTGCTTTTGTTACACAGGACACAGAGATCCAGAGAGCCTGTTTCTCATGCTTCCTGTGTAGTTTCTAAGCATCTGGCTTCTGGTTTGCAGCCTGAGTTGGTTCAAATATTTAAGAAAGCATGCTCACACAGATAATCCTGAGCTCTGAGATATTATCTTTAGTAAAGAGCAATTGTTCTTGTGAATAAGTGTTAATTCCAATTCTTTTTGTAAGTTGCTGCAGAGTCACTTTGGTGTCCTCATGCTTTCTGTTTCACTTTTCACTTCACTCTTTTTAACTTTTATAGAATTATAATCTATATACAGATATATATATACACTATATATATATATATATATATAGTGTATATATATATATACACACTATATATATATATATATATATATACACTATATATATATATATATATATAGTGTGTATATATATATATATATATATATATATATATATATATATATATATATATATATACACTATATATATATATATATATATAGTGTATATATATATATATATATATATATATATATACATATATATATATATATATATACATATATATATATACATATATATATATATATATATACATATATATATACATATATATATACATATATATAGTGTATATATATATCTGTATATATATAGTTGGATGATAACAAAGAGAGGGAAGGTAGTCAGAACTGAGGGGATCGAATTACCAGAAGGCAACATTGCAGACATAGAGGACAGCTAGAAGTACCTGGTGATCCCACAGGCAAATGGGAACCATGAAGAGGTCACTAGAAAAGCTGCAACCACCAAGTACCTGCAGAGGGTCAGGCAAGTCCTGAGAAGTCAGCTGAACGGTAAGAACAAGATCCGGGCTATCAACACCTACGCCCTGCCCGTGATCAGGTACCCTGCTGGGATAATAAGCTGGCGAAAGGAGGAGATAGAAGCCACTGACATTAATACAAGGAAGCTCCTGACCATGCATGGAGGGTTTCACCCCAAGTCCAACAACAACATCGGAGATCTGTGTCCAGAAGAGCGCAGTCCTAGGAACACCTAAGATACTGCGCAGGACCCTCAAGCTCCCAGGCCTCTGGTAGAGGACCCGAGCTTGAAGGATAGACCACCCGCAGGGGCGAGCGGGGAATTTTTATAGAGAGAGTGGGATGCAAAAGTTTAGGCAACCTTGTTAATAGTCATTATTTTCCTGTATAAATCATTGGTTGTTACAATAAAACATGTCAGTTAAATATATCATATAGGAGACACACACAGTGATATTTGAGAAGTGAAATGAAGTTTATTGGATTTACAGAAAGTGTGCAATAATTGTTTAAACAAAATCAGGCAGGTGCATAAATTTGGGCACCACAAAAAAAGAAATGAAATCGATATTTAGTAGATCCGCCTTTTGCAGAAATTACTGCCTCTAAGCACTTCCTGTAGGTTCCAATGAGAGTCTGGATTGTGGTTGAAGGTATTTTGGACCATTCCTCTTTACAAAACATCTCTAGTTCATTCAGGTTTGATGGCTTCCAAGCATGGACAGCTCTCTTTAATGCCTTAGTGGAATTTGAGCAGTGTTTCGGGTCATTGTCTTGTTGAAAGATCCAGCCCCGGCGCAGCTTCAGCTTTGTCACTGATTCCTGGACATTGGTCTCCAGAATCTGCTGATACTGAGTGGAATCCATGTGTCCCTCAACTTTGACAAGATTCCCAGTCTCTGCACTGGCCAAACAGCCCCACAGCATGATGGAACCACCACCATATTTTACTGTAGGTAGCAGGAGTTTTCTTGGAATGCTGTGTTCTTTTTCCTCCATGCATAATGCCCCTTGTTATGCCCAAATAACTCAATTGTAGTTTCATCAGTCCACAGCACCTTATTCCAGAATGAAGCTGGCTTGTCCAAATGTGCTTTAGCATACCTCAAACGGCTCTGTTTGTGCCGTGGGCGGAGAAAAGGCTTCCTCTGCATCACTCTCGCGTACATCATCTCCTTGTGTAAAGTGCGCCGAATGGTTGAACGATACACAGTGACTCGATCTGCTGCAAGATGATGTTGTAGGTCTTTGGTGCTGGTCTGTGGGTTGACTCTGACTGTTCTCACCATTCGTCGCTTCTGTCTATCCGAGATTTTTCTTGGTCTGCCACTTCGAGCCTTAACTTGAACTGAGCCTGTGGTCTTCCATTTTCTCAATATGTTCCTAACTGTGGAAACAGACAGCTTAAATTTCTGAGACAGCTTTCTGTATCCTTCCCCTAAACCATGATGGTGAACAATCTTTGTCTTCAGGTCATTTGAGAGTTGTTTTGAGACCCCCATGTTGCTACTCTTCAGAGAAAATTAAAAGAGGAGGGAAACTGACAGTTGACCCTCTTAAATACTCCTTCTTACTATTGGATTAACCTGTGTATGTAGGTCAGGGGTCACTGAGTTTACCAAGCCAATTTGAGTTCCAATAATTAGTTCTAAAGGTTTTGGAATCAATAAAATGACAACAGTGCCCAAATGTTTGCACCTGCCTGATTTTGTTTAAACAATTATTGCACACTTTCTGTAAATCCAATAAACTTCATTTCACTTCTCAAATATCACTTGTACAATTGTATTTTGAAGTTTGACAGTTCATAAATAGTTAAAAAAAACAACTGCTCTTTAACATATTTTACAGCGTCTTGGAAGACAGGCTCTAACTTTTGAATGGCCGTGACGCAAAAGTTGATCTTTTTACACAAAAGTGTGGCTGCTTTCGATTAGGAGCAGTACCTACACAGCACCTGCACCATGACAAATTATGCATGTGGTTCCTTCAGAGACACCCTATTAAAACTTCAGAATGTGACAGACAGCAGCCACAGTGGGAATATTTCTAGGATTTGTTGGGTTTTTTAAGTCTCCTTATACTTAGTTGATGATAGTGAAAGTCAGTTTCTGATATTGTCGTTATTTGCACTGTTGACTGTTTCACAATGAAGTGCTAGAAATCAGAGGGTGGATGGAATTCCCCATGTGGAAAATGAAATACCTGTTTGGAATCTCAACTTTATTGTCCAGAAAAGCAATTAAAAAGAAATGGCTTAAACCAAAAATCCAAAATTCAGTTTGAATCACTGGGCCTGGATTTGTGGCTATTCAGAGGTCTGAAAGCAGAAGGAGACCTCAGGATTATGTTGTGAAACTGCTCACATGTTAAACGTTTTATTACACACTATTAATTTTTCATTTTATTATCAATATTATAATATTACACAAGACTGAAGATGGTATTTCAGCAGTTATTCTTCATATACAGTGCAGACATTGTGTTAGAGGACACACTGCTCAGTCTGCTATATGAATGCAGAAGTTTACATGCACTTGTCATGGACATGACAATTGTGGGACTTTTATTGAGTTTTTTTGAATTCTTTGTACCATCTTTAATGACTTAAAAAAACAAGAATTGGGTGCATAAGTTTGAATTTATTTTGGATTTTCTCTAATCCACAGGCTCAAATATGTACATACAACCCCAATAATATTTGGTAAAATGCCTCTTAGCAACTTAACTAGATGCTAGATGCTTTTTGTAGCCTCAAGTTTCTGGCATGACAATGGATAGATATTTGACCACTCTTCTTGGTAGAATTGATAGAATTTAAATTGGTTGGGTTTATTGGCACAGACTCTGCCTTTAATGATGGTCTGTTTTATCAATTTCTGATGACCAGTTATGTCCAAGTTTCAACCGTCTGTTGATTTGAAGTAAAGTTGGAGAATTTGGAGGTAGTCATGCTCTTTCATTATTCCATCCACTTTGTGCAATATATACCAGAGCCACTGGCAGCAAAACAGCCCCAGAAAATTATGCTACCACCTACCACCCACTTCACTCAGTGTTGCTGGTGTTCCAGTAGTTTCTAGTTCTTGACAGGATCGAGCTTTGATGGTTCGTGGGTTGTTCCTGAACATCCTTGGCAAAGTGGTGACACATGTGAATAACATGTACTTTCATACAGTTGTTTTGGCATCTGCAGTTGTTTAGAAATGGTTCCAAGAGACCTTCCCAGCTTGTGTAAATCTACAATTGTCTTTCTTAGATATTGACTGAGATTCCTTGGACTGAGTATTAGACAATCCAATAAGTGCTGGCAAAGAGAATCTACCAGCTGTAGTCAATCATGATCAGTAATGAGAAGTTGATAGGTCTCGGCCCTGTCAAGCTAAAAGAAACTGTTGAATCTTCAGGTAATTCTCTATGAGCACGCATATGGTAACTGTGGGGGGGAAGGGCTCCTTTAACAGGAAGGACCAGGACTGGTTCTCCTGGTTAATGGATCTTTGTTAACCAGCAAAACCAGTTGTATCACTAGGTTTTTGTTGCTAGGAAACACCTTGAGTTCATGTGTACTTCTTGTCTTTCTTTGATACTAGCAAACTCTGCAGCAACAGGAACTAAACTTGGAGTTGTTTATGTAGCATTTGTAGCAGAGCTCACAAGCTGCATACCTTCTCACAACAATATTTACAGTATATTTGTGAATTGCACCATTGTGTAATCCCATTTTTCCTAAAATGCAGAACAGAGTGATTTCTAATAGAGAGGCATGGCACTCAGAGAATCCTGAATTGAAATCTGTGGGGGATTTTTGCAACAGTAAAGATGTGGTAGAAGTGGAACTTCACAAGGTAAAAAGGCTTTTAACCCCCAAGCAACCAAGTTGTTCTAGCAATTAAAATATCAGACTCGGGTCATTTATGAGTCAATTATATAATATAGAATATAATAGCATAATTTTAACATTAATATAAAGATAAACTGGTGATTCTGTAACACTTAAATCAGTAATAATCATTTTTAAACTGTATACTCAATACATTTTTAGACTGAAATAACTGAAGAATGTCAAAATAAGATTCCTAATTATGGAACATTTACAAATAAATTACATTACAATAAAACCTATATTGTTAAATGATGGTAAATAACTTTGCACAAGCTTCCATGACTTTTGTGTTACATTTCCCACACAGATGGGCCACTTCCTGCTTAATGTCACAAATCCACACATATGAATACACCACTGGGATCTTTTGAAGTCCATTTAAAAACTCTATTGTGAAGCAAAGTCAGCAGACATTTTAAGCTCTTTTCATCAGATATGGTTTGATTTGTGTGTGTGTGGGATGCCTAGAACTACAGGGGTCCAACATGCTGTAATATATACTTGTACTGTGTTTATAAATATACTGCTGTCAATATAACATTTATAGAATTATGGTCTGAAATGGCTTAAACCAGAAATCCCAGGCATAGAAGACTGGTAAAAAAAAATCACCTTCTTCATGATACTACAGGTGGTTAAAGTTTGAGGAAATATGGACAAAATGGAGAGAATACATCACTTTAAAATGTTCCTCCTTACTTAAACCCAGAGTTATTATATTATCATATTAATATCATCCATTTCTGTTTATTTAGTTATACACATCTTGTCTGTTAAAATGAATCACCCCAAGTTCTGTTCTGGTACCTTTTGACCTTTTTTCTCCCTAAAATAACAGGAAAAAAATAACTAATGTGCTGTAAAATAAATAAATACATTTAAAAACAAAATGAGGGTTTGACTAACTGACTCTAAATAAAGTAAAATTTGAAAGTAAGGGGTGGATGATGATAATGATAATGGCTTAAACCAGTGGGGCATAAAAGTCAAATGAGTGAAGCCACCATGAGTAGAGAAGGTTACTGCTCCACAGATTATAGCTGTGTGTGAGATATGGGATAAAAGGCTTTTCAGAATGAAGAATGAAGAGATCTAAATGCTGTTACCTGCAGCTTTGTGCTCAGAATTATCTAGAAAGATCAGTTCACAAAAAGTAAGATATTACTTGTGGACATAAATGTGTAATTTTACTTTTTTGTATTGTTTTAAAATGTGTATGATCTGTATATCTTATGCATTAATACTTTTAATTAATTGACAATTAATACTTTAATTCATAATTCTTTCATTCACTAACTAAATCCAAGTTCTTTGGAATAATTTTTTGAAGACCACATTTTTTGTCAGACTGAAGTATGATGTCGGTTTTTGTTTTTTAACCATGCTACAGCCTCCTCCACCATATGAAGCCATTCCTCCATCTGCACCTGTGCAGACCCCAAAGAGCACGACAACGCCTACGGAGTCTCACATATATGGCTCCTACGACTCCCAGGTAAACACTATACAGTAAAGACCCTCTTTACTGTGATTTACATTAGCTTACCATCAGAACGTTCAGGGGAAGCTGGATCTAGAAAAGCAGGAGTGTTTTCATGGCTATTAAAATGAAGCGTTGCACTAATTTCTGCTGTGTATATCTGGGTGCTGAATGCTTAAAAAGAAATCCCAGAAATAATCAGCAGGACAGGACTTCATTTGCATGATTTTTTAATGGCACCAGCTTTATGGATCCCACCTCAATTTTAGGCAGACCTGCCTGAATTACTCACTTGAACCAGTAATATACCTAAGCACAACCATTGGAGCACCTTTAGGACCTATATATGTAATTATGCATAACTTTGACATAGAGTTCTAATGCCTAATTCACTCTGTGCTAGCCTGTCGTGAATGCTGCTAAGGCAGAGCTGATGAGGAAGTAGGAGGAGCTGGCAAAGAAACCCCAGGAGCTGGAGAGTATAGAGCGGAAGCTTATGACACACAACCTCGTAGCAGGAGCCTGTAAGAGATTGAGAGGGATGATGGGATGGGGAGTTAAAAGTAGAAGTCAGAGAATTTTAAACCTTTAGATTTAAAAGATCCTTGTCCAACATTATTTTTTATTTCTTACTGTGTACATGATTATTGCAATTTTTGAGCACCCACAGCTTCACAAGTAAAAGAAGCCACATTCAATTTTTTTTAGAATCAGCTTTATTGATCAAGTATATGCACAGATACAAAGAATTGGGCTCCAGTTTTTTTCATTGCTTTGTGTACTCAACAGAGTTGATAAACAGATAATAACAACATGGATATAACACATTTCCAGACTTATATGTGCAATGGAGCAGAGTACATGATGCTGGATTCATTATGAAATGAAGAAGGGATGGATAACTGGTTACTCTTTATAAAGTACCTGGCGACAACACCGGCTAACCACCATCTGCTTCATAAAAGCACCTACGGAGCACCTAAGGCAGCTGATAGTAGCTGAAGTTCCCTCTGCACATTAAAAAAAAACGACGAGGGGTGACATTGTGCTGGTGTCAGGATTAAAAAAGGACATTGCAATGCTGGAGCTTACACTGCTCTTCAGAAGAAAGAGTACTTCTTGTCACTGATTGCTTTTTTTGTCAAAGAAATGTTCTAATATCCCCAAAAGTTGATTCTGTTCCTCTGGACATAGTGTTTTCAGTGGGAGAAAAGTGGGAGAAATATAGTCATCCATTGAAATTCTTAAATGTACTTATGGCTGTGTAATGAAAGGACAACATTGGCGTTTACATGTTCTGTGTAATAGTTTTGAGCATGGATGAAACCTCTTTAGGTCTAAACCAATGTTCTAATTTTTCATGTGTCTGAGCAAACACACAAACTCCCTGAGCGGTCCCTTGGACAACTGTGAGCAACAGCAGACGTGTGCACTGTGGTCACGCCAGCATCGAATCCATCCAAGTTACATGGTTTATTAAAATAATCAAATTACAGCATTTACAGTTATACAGGTATAGTTACTTCTTCAAAAAGTTTTTTTTAATAAACATTTCAAACTATTTACAGAACAATCAGCTGTTCTGCATGAAATTTGATGCCACACAAAAACATAATTTCTGTCCACTATGAGATAAAGGAGAACAACAGCCTGATACCTGCAGGCCTGACAACAGGAGATGTATGACTTCTGTAACACCTGTAACATTCAGTAGTCGCCTCATTGTTCTGACACACACAACAAAACTGTTGACTACACTACACACTAACTACACAAGATTTGCGCTAAACGTCGCAAATCTCTCACATCTCAAAACACCGCCATCACTTCTAAAACTTCCCCCTTCCTAAACAACTAAATGCCATGTCGCCATATAATTTTTTGATGCTCACATCTCCAATGGTTGTACACGTTGTCATTAACGTGGCTTCACTCCACATCAGCCACGCCGCTTTGCTAGCTAAAACACCGGTGTCGGCACATAAGGACGCTGTCATAGCCTGTCAGCGATTAGCTGCGTATATACGAATGTGAATCGCATTATTGGCTGGACTATGGGATAAGGTGGCATCGTTCTAATCCAGTGGTTCTTAACCTTGTTGGAGGTACCGAACCCCATCAGTTTCATATGCGCATTCACCGAACCCCTCTTTAGTGAAATTTTTTTTTTTTTTTCAAATTCAAGACATAGATATGTTTTTTTACTGGTGCACAAAATGAGCCGTGCATGAACATCACCTTGTTCAAAGAACAAAACCAACACAATGCATGAACTTACAAGAAATTACATACCTGCAAATCAGTGTGACTTCTGCTGTTGCCTTTGAGAGACCAGTTCAGATATGCGTGGCTTCACCTTGGCAAGTGCCAGTCTCATGTCATTTTCACAGAAAAGTCTGTTCCTTTTCTTCGTTTTTATGTCCAGCATCGTCGAAAAGGATTGCTCGCAAAGATATGTTGTAACAAATGGTATAAAAAAATCCAGGGCTTTCTTAGCTGAAATGCGCTGAAAATGCGGTGCCTCAGAGCACTATTTCGCACATAGTTCACACATTCCACCACAGTTTTTAATACTTCTGCCATTTTTGGAGGCAAGGTTTTTGTTGCCAATGCATGCCTGTGCAAAATACAATGAGTCACAATGATGTGTGGTGCATCGGCTTTTACTAGCGCACCAAAGCCAGAGTTTCTTCCTAGCATGACTGGAGCTCCGTCCGTACAAACTGCAGAAACCATGTCCCATGAAAGATTGTTGTCTCTGAAGAAGTCATCCACAAGCTTCTTCACATCGGCTGCCTTAGTTGTTGTTGTAAGAGGCTTACAAAATAAAAAATCTTCTTTTATCATGTCATCTTTCACATAGTCCACAAAAACAGTAAGCTGGCTTAGATTAGCAACGTCTGTGCTCTCATCGAGCTGAAGGCTGAATTTTGCCGGGCTTGAAATCAGATCAGCGACTACTTGAGCCAAGATGTCTTTACTCATGTCTTCTATTCTGTCGCTGACGGTGTCATTTGAAAGAGGAATTTGGGATAATTTACCTTCGGCCGCTGTTCCGAGAATCAGATTTGCCATCTTTAACGCAGCTGGTTTCACGAGTGTTTCACCAATGGTGTGTGGCTTGCTCTGCTTTGCGATCAGGTAAGCAACTTCGTACGATGCTGTGAGGATCGGTTTGTTAACGGCTACAAATCCAAGAGCAGGCAGAGTGGGCCTTTCATCGAATCTGGCTCTCTTCACCTTGAACTCAGCAAGCGTTGTGTTCTTGTATTCCCCGTCTCCATGCAGCTTCAAGAAGTGTTCCTTTAGTTTTGCCGGTGCGAGACTACAGTTGCTCAACTTGGCGTTGCAAATCATGCAGATAGGACGCTCACTCCCATCACGTTCCGTGATACATGTGAATCCATATTGTACATATTCGTCCGAGCACTTTCTTCTTTTGCCCAACATAGTTAGTATGGATTAAAATGTTAAAATAAATCACGCGAAGTACTACCACGACATTCACATGTTAACTACTGCGCGCGCTACATTCCCCGCAGCCCTGATTGGCCAAGCAGTGTAGCATGACAGTCTGCAGCCAGTGATGGCCAGAAGGGGGCGTGTCATCACAAATTTACACGATAATTCGGGTGTGTCTGGACCTCTGTGACCTCTGCGGTGGAGGCTCTGCCGAACCCCTGAGACCGGAACCCCTAGGGTTCGATCGAACCCAGGTTAAGAACCTCTGTTCTAATCCCATAGTCCAGCCAGTCACTTACTGATTAACACTGCAAAACAGAATTGTTAAAGTATTAATGTTAATTTCAATTCAGGTTAGATTTTTTTTCTGTGCGCAGAGACCGTGCCAGCAGTACGCAATTGCGCAAGCGCGCAGCTTAGAGGAGTATGGATCACAGAGGAACTCTTTGTTGCCTGTTCAGTGATGAAAATGTGCTAAGTATGAACCTGAAGTTTTGCACGGCTATTTTGTCATGATGTGACCATAAATGTCAAAGCACAGGTCTCGCAAAAACAAGTACAAACATCCTGTAATATAAATATCATAAGGTTTAATGGACTTGCATGAGTCAAATCAAATTTATTTCTGTAGCACATTTAAAAGCAACAAAGGTGACCAAAGTGCTTCACAATTAGTTAAGAACAAGAGAAAACAATATAAAAACAAATACAGATAAATGAGGCGATGAAAAAGTATTAACATAAAAACAAAACAAACATAACAAACATAAAACAAGCCTGGTGATACTCAAACTGAACTTGAATTAAAAACCACGTAAAAAGTGAGTTTTAAGATGCAATTTTGAAAGAATGTATAGACTCTGAAGTGCGAATATCGTCTGGCACGTTATTCCAGAGTCAAGGTGCTGCAACTGCGAAGGCCTGATCTCCTTCTATGCTTCAATCAGGACCTCGGTTGTACTCAGATCATCTGGCTAGACCATCTCAGTGCTCTTTTTAGGGTTATATATGTTTAGGAGTTTTCTTAAATAACTGGGTGACACACCATTTAAAACTTTGAAAGTAAGTAAAAGAATCTGAAAATCAATGCGACAATTGACAGGGAGCCAGTGTAAACTTGCTAAAACTGGAGGTGTCACGGTTCTGGGTCTGGTGGACCCAGTATTTTGAGTTTATTATGTTTTTGTTTACTTTTGCATCTGGGATTGTTTTCTTGTTCTCTTATTATGATGATGTCTATTATTAGAGTTTCATGTTTCTGTTTATTTGTGTTAAGGAATAGTTCTCGGTTGCATCTCATGTTTAGTTCAGGTTCCATGTGTTATTCTCTGTCTGTCCCTCAGTGTCAGGTCTGCGTCTTGGTGTAGTGTTCTTGTTTCCTGTTTTATTGTGAAGGTCTGCGTCTCTTGTGAGTGTGTTCAGTTTTACCTCTGTCTCGTCTTGTTAATTACTCCCAACTGTGTCCACCACCTGTGTGTAATCTCCCTGTGTTTCTCTGTGCGTATTTAAGTCACGTCTTTAGTCATTGTTGTTGCTGGTCCGTCTGCGTATCCACCCTGTTTCATTCTGTGTGTTTCCCTGCCGCCAACCATCATTCCGTCTTCTGCTCGCTGTTATTCGTGTTCAGGTTTGTGCTCTTGTTCAGGCTCCGTAGTTTAGTTAACCCAGTATAGTTCAGTTCTCCGTTTGCTGTTTTGTCCATTTCTTTTGTGTTTATTAAACCACCCTCTCACCTGTACAAGTGCCTGCGTTTGGATCCTCCTTTAATTTTCACACGGCTCCTCTCACTCGCCGTGACAGTAGGGATGTTGTAGTGGTGAATTTCTGTCCCAAGCTTTGAAAAAATTGTTCTTCCACTTCTTAATGTGAGCTGTCCAGATTTATTTCTGACTTGTACATACAAACACACGATGTCACAGTCAAAAAAAAACATTTGCTGCTACAGCGCACATTTCCATTGCCGTCCTGGCTCATTCTAACCTGTTACCACACATGCGCTGTGATGTTTTCTTACCCAACACAAATTAAACACACAGCATATATTCTCTAACAACATATTATACAAAATCAAACATGTAACATAATAACTGAAACAGTATCAAAAATATTTCTCTATAGATTGGCTCTAACAGATGTGTTCATACATTCTAACACCTGTTAAACAAATAGGAAATGAACTGATGACATCCCAGTGACACCAAAGTGTTTTTTGACTTTATTCTTCTTCAGCCCGGGAGAATAACTGCCCCCTCCCCGCCTTCCTTCTGCTCTGTGGGTCCCTGTTTCTATCAGGACATCAATGTGGAGATCAGCCAGCAGTTCCAGCGCACGGTCACCATTATGTACTACTTCTGGTTGTGTGAGTTCCTGCAACTTTTAACAGTTTACTATTAATTTGCACATTCTGTGTCAAAATTTAACATTGTTATGAAGTGTTTTTTTTTAGTTTGAAGGGAATTTTGTATTTTAAAATACTCATATGTTAACTCTTAAGACTTCCTAGTTAGAGACAGTAAACACTGATTCGTGCATGCGTAACTTCTCCTGCACTGTCTGGCACAAGAGCTTGAATGTTTGTACAAAGACTCGCACTTCACTGTTAGATCAAAGACTTGGGGACACAGACATGAGGCATCTGCAAAACAACCAAACCAGCTGGTTAAGCTTGCAGAAGTTCTCGTTGACTCCTTCAAAGAGAAATTGTAGAATTTCTCCACACCTTGTCTCTTAGATTAGGCCAGGGGAAAAAAAAATGTAAGAGGAGACTTTAATATTTTCTTGACACTGACACTTGACACTGATTTTGAAAGTGAGAGAGAAAGTAAATGTTGCTAAATAGAAGAAGGGAAACAAAACAGAAACAAGTTCTAGTTTTGTTCTTTTACAGTTTTTAATGGCTAAAGCAGAGATGTCAAACATAAGGCCTGGAGGCCAGAATTGGCCTTGCAAAAATTCCAATTTGGACCACTGAATGGCTTTGGAAAACATGATGGAGGGCATAAATATTGGACTTCTAACTGCATTTTGTGAAGTTTCACAGAGGGGATTTTAGAGGGGACTGTTTGCTTTGAGACCGGCAGGATATACTGCCTGGTATCAGATGCCAAAGGACAGCACCAAAAGTACCATATTTGGCATATTCCTGCCATCTGTCCATACAGCCATCCATTTCTTAAGAGCTGATACAATTCAGCTGACTGAGCTGTCACAGGGTGTATCCAGTAAAAACAGCCTGTAACTGCTTGTGTCATTAATAATTATAATTTAGATTTTTGCAGAATTATCAGATTTTGAGGACACCTGGACCTGTAAAACTGTGAAAGTGTTATTAAGATTACATTATGCAGTTTCTGTGTGGAAATGCAAAGAACAAGAGATTTAAAAACAGTGTAGAGATTTTTTAATAACGGCCTGTCACACTCTGAAATCTTGACCAGGCAGCAGACGACAACAGTACCTGTGAAAAATGGCATCATATTGCATCAGCCAGAGTCAAAAGGGAGAAGGATGGGTTTGGTTTTGATCCCTAAAGTCAGGCTGCAGTTCTTTTCCTTTTTATTCATAGTCTCTTTGTTGCTTATCTATGACCAGTCTGCACAGGCACGCTGTTCTTCAACCTGATCTCTTCCTTGGTCCTGTTCTGCATCACCTTGTCCAGTGATGCTCGCTCTGGTCTGTACCTCGCCGTGCTGTGGGTCGGACTTTTCACTCCCTGCTCGTATTTCTGCTGGTATCGACCTGTGTACAAAGCCTTCAGGTGTGTACCTCCATCTTGGTGAAGAAGTTCAGAGTTGTTTTCCTTTTTGGTTTTTGCTCAGTACACTCACAAAAAATTGTCTGAGTTGTTAGTTACTGTGCAGACAGCTCAGTAATTATATTGTTCCCTCTTCTAGGAATGACAGCTCCTTCAACTTCTTTGCCTTCTTCTTCATTTTCTTTGCCCAAGTGGTTGTCTTTGTCATCATGACCATCGGCATCCCTGGTTGGGGGTTCAGGTAAGGTACCTAAACAAACATCTCTTTGTTATCCCAGCTAAAAACTAGCTGGCGAGTGGTTGCTGGCAGTCAGTAGGTCAAACTGATAGAAAAGCAACTATTGCATTAAAACCCAACAGTATATGGCTCAGTTAAAGTCTAAACAATACTAGAAATCCTGCTCATTTGGAAGCATTAAGACTTGGATCTTATTTTTAACTATAGAGAAAGGTAGTCCAATCATATTGGCTAATGAACTAATACAAAATTCCTCCTAAATCTTTTGAGCAATATGATTCCTACATTTGTTGTTCTTGTCCATGCACTTTGTTCATTCTAGGTGCATTGCTTGTTCTCTGTATCATGTATTTATAGTTGTTGTAAGCCATAAAAATGAATCGAATGAGTTGGAAAAAAGGCTTCTTTTTTTTTCAAAAGTCTTTAATTTGGTGGTGATAATAAGAGCATATTTAATACCTGCTTTACATATTGTTTTATCATTACCTATTCAATTTTAGGGACAAATGAGGATACTATTTTAAACCTCTATTTTCTTGTATGTTTGATCTTTGTGTGTTTCTCTCTGTCCTTCAGTGGTTGGATTGTGAGCCTTTCAGCTCTGAGCTTCAGCCTCATTGCCAGTGTGATCATGATGATCAATGCCATTCTCTTTACTGCAGAAACCATTATGGGGGTCGTCATGCTGAAACGGGTACATTTGTTCACATTTTTAGGTCCAATAAAGAACTCTAAATCAGGCTGTTATTTTTATCAGCAGATTTTCAGATAGTCTTACAACTTCAGTATTTGAAATCCAGACAGTGACACTAAAACACTGAAAATGTCCCAGCGTTTCTCTGTCTGAATTTTCGATTCAAACTAAATAAACTGATATGCTTTATGCTTGTAAAGCCAAAAATTAAGTGGGTCATATTTGATTAGGAAAGTCAAAGGTCTAGAGCAAGAACAAAATTGTCCAAGTCCTCTCACCACGTAGTCCAGGTCGTCCATCTACCGTGAAGCATTTAGTAGATAAAGAACCTGAAGAATAGCCACAATATCAGGTTGTGAGTATCGTTTCACCCTCACAGCGTGCATAATAAGATGATGAATTGCTGCAAGTATCAGGTGTCAGTGTACTCTTGTCTTTCCCATTCCAGATCCACAATCTGTACAAGCAAACCGATGGCAGCTTTCAGAAGGCCCAGGCTGAGTTGGCCACTGCAGTCATGTCCAATCATGCTGTACGCCAGGCTGTACACCAGGCTGTACACCAGGCTGTACACCAGGCTATTGCCAGCGCCTCTGCCAGTGTTGCCCAGGGGGCCTCCACTGCCCCTTGATAGAGCCGGCAAGAACAGCGGACTCCCAGGACATTGTCTCCCCCACCCACCCACCCCCTGTCTTATCTCTACTCAGGTTAAACATGACATATATGTCACTTAGATAACTTAGAAATGTTCATGTTTGGTTTATTTTAGTGTTTGGCTGAGATTAAAGTTAAGCTTCATAACTGAACCGTTTTATTTCATTTTAGTCTTACTTGGAGAGCTGTCAGTATATTTTAAACTGAATATTTCACCTGTCATATCCCCTGATGTAATAATGTGCTGTTCTTATTTAAACAGCTGACTTTGAATTAAATCTAACATTAAAAATATTTAAATTCAGGAGGAAACATTTTCACCGGGAGCAAAAGCAGCATGTTAATACGTGGAGATCCTGAAGCCTGCTCCAAAAATGATCAGGTTATATTTTAAACATTTGTTCAACTCTCTTCCAAACCCCAGCAGCTGTCTGTTGCAAGTTTTGAGTGTATACTAAAATAAAAATAAAAGAGTTCTAACATCTCACCTGTTTGTTTTTATTCAGGCATACGTGTATACAATTTTTATTAATAGCGAGATTAAGCGTGTGTTTCAGTCATAGTAATTGTGTTTAACTGTATGAAGCTTATTAGACATTATGAAACATATGTAAAAGCGAATTTTGCCAACGTGCTTGATACTTTTTAAATGATCTTTGTTTTCTTAAAAAAAATAGATAGCTAGATAAATAGATTCAACAAGAATTAATTTCCAGATGAGTCCTATTCATGTTGGTAGAAATGGATAACACTGGCTCTCTTATAAAGTGTAGTTTTGAGACTGACTGCATCAGTAAGAGTTAACGATATGCAGTTAAATGTGATCAAATATGCAAATGAAAGGAAGCGAATAGCGGTTAAAGTATTTCTTATATTTTGAAAGGAAAAGGGGAAATGTTTGAAAAGTAACTGAGTAAAGAAGGAAAATATGAAGAACAAAACACAAAAATTCACAAACCCGATAAATGCTGATCGGATGTATAAAAAAAGTATTTAAAAAACAGATATGTGGTGCAAAAATAACTACAGAAAACAACCAAGACACTTTTAATGTTTATTCTTAAGCATTTTGGAAAAAAAAACTTTTTTTCACACACACCCTCCAATTGTATAACATTCAAAAAGTGCAAATCAAACGCTGCACATGTAAACTCACTTTTCTGTACATTTTCCCATTTCTTGTTAAAGTTAAAATCAGCCAATCATATGACAGCAAGTCAATACATGTAAGCGTTTTATCATGTAGACACAGGTCAAAACTACCTTCAGAAGTTCAAGTCAAGCGTCAGAATACACTCTACCAGATCGTTACGTGGAGAAAGTGTGTTGTGCTGATCCACACTGGTGTACACTGTTCATAGATACAAACTACACTTTTCTTGGCTGCTGCTTCAATGCACATTGTGCGCAGTCGGTCCTGCGTGCTGCACAACATCATTCAATATTTAGTATTTACTGTTAGCTAGATTAATGTGATGGTGTTGTGTTTATTATGTCGCTCTCTTTTTTTGCTTGTTTTCTCTTTTTTCCTTTTTTTTCTCTCAACAGGTGATCCAGGAGATTTATCTATTTTTAAATGTCCTTTCTCACTGTCCCTCTTCCCCTCTGTTTTTCTTTTCCTTCATCTCTCTTTCTCCCTTTCCTATCCCCCAGCCATGTCTGTCCCATCTGTGAGAACTGAAAAAAAGCATCAAAATAGGAAACAAAGGTGATTTAAGGCAGGCTAATTTCAGAAACTGCATATATGCTGGAAATTTCCCACACAACCATCCCTGATGTTTACAGAGAATGGTCCAAAAAAAAAGAGAAAATGTCCAGTGAGCAGGAGTAAAACTGCCTCGTCGATGTCAGAGGTCAAAGGAGAATCGAGAGCAATTTCCATGATGCTGTCACATTAATATGGACAAAACAAAGTATCAGTAAGATGTACCTATTTAAGTGTCAGTTGACTGCAATAAAGTCTCAGTGACAATCAAGGCTTTAAATAAAAAATGAAAAAGTCTACAGCCTCCCCATGTGGTCATTTTATGAAATGGCACCAGACAAGCAGGAAACAATGCACTTACTCTATAAGTGTATTTAACCAAACCCATGCTAGTTTTTCAAGCTGACTTGGTTATATTGAGCTATTTTTCAGAACATGTATGATATGTAAAAACAAGCCAGTTATGTTGAAATGTTATTCTTTAATATAGCAGTGTTGTGATTTCTATATGATTGATCCAATCGAATTACCGGGTTTACTCTGTAAGTCTGAATTAAACATCCTCCTGTAGTGTGGTATGCTTCATATTCTGGGGGGTGGCAGAGCAGTACGGATGTGCAGAATGCACAGACTGTACCAACTAGCAATAAAATAAACAGAGGCCTCACATGTAATCCACTGGGCCAGGGCTCTTTTTCCAGGAAGCAGCACAAAGACTGTTCAACATGTTTCCTGAAATAGGGCCCAGAACACCACATAATCCTGTCCCAGACACATCTGGCCAATAAGCGGACTGAACATGCCACAAAATTTATACAGACACTTTTCGGTTCAATTGGTTGTCCACCTGGACTTTTCTGTAAAACCAAACACCAAATGTTCCAAGTTCACAAACTCATAAGCTGATTTGGATCAGATTAAAACAAACTAAAAGACTTCTGCAGCGATCAATGACTACCAGTCAAAGTTCATGTTACATTTTATCGTTCAAATGTTAATGAAACCAGTGTTACTGTGAATACAGCAAATTAGGCATGGGATAGAAACAGAGGAGGTCTGTCACATAATTAAATGATACACGTATTTGTGCTGTGTATGGGGCACACAGATGTGACAACAGTGAGTTCTGGGTGTTTTAACATGTTGTATAGTTTCTACAAGTACAAACAACTTGTGTATGGCACACATCATTAAAAAAGTGTATTCTAATAAAATTATCTGAACTAAAGTAATAAAAAGTACATTTAACTTTAAGTAGAGTAGTTTTACTTCAGTATGCTACATTATTGCCTCTCTTCAGCTTAATTGTTAACACTGTTGTTGAAACCGTGCTGTAGTAAATTATGTCTTTATATCTATGTGTCTCTATCACCCTAACATGGACCTTATGTAGAACTTTTATATTCTAGCTAAGCACCCAAAGTACTTTCTACAACTTGCCCCATTTACCCATTCTTGGGTAGTATCCATACAGTTTGGAATAACCAGGGATTGAACCACTAACCTTGAAACTAGTAGTTAACCTGCACTGCCTCCTGAGCTACAGCCACCCGACATCACAAGAGAAACTGAGCTGATAATGTTAACTTGAAAATGACAAACCTTAAGCAACTGTTACTTTTTCTGAAATGTGGGGTGTAGGGAGAGGATCAGAACTGAGTTATAAAAACAAAAAAAAACTGCATGTGTCTACATTAGCAGAATGTTAGCCTTGCATTTGAATTCCAGCATATCTTGCTTCACACAGTTGTTCTGTTATTGGATGTACTAGCTTTCCAATATACCATGGTTTACACCTCATTAATTCAAAACAAACCTGGCACAATTGTTGATGGCAATACACCCCATTCATTTATTGCTGTAGGATAAATCAGCTATTATTCTTCTTAAGTAGGTAAATAAGCACTTTGAACGTGATTAAAACTCAGGCAGCATTTCCCACTTCTTAATTTCTGGGGGGCGAAGTCTACAGATTTTACAGCATGCAAACATTAGTAACATTAAAACCACTTACAGGTGGTGAGAATACCATTAATCTTCTCATTTGGTTGTAGTTTTCTGCTGAGAAACCTTAAGTTCTGGGTAATACTTTGACACATTACCTTGGTGTCAGTCCATGCACCGAAGGACAATGCATCTGCTTATCAAACACACCAAACTTTAACTGAGATAATCTCTTGTTACAGAAATTTTGTCTGGTAATATCTTCAGTGGGATTTCGTTTAAAGTACCTATGCATGGAAACAGCTTGTCAGTGCAAGAGTGTGTGAAACTCTGTAAGTGTGAGCCAGTATCAGGATCAAAGAATGACAGCTTTCCTCTGTTCCAGTCCAGATGAACTCTGATCCTCTGCAGCTTCTTCTTTACTCGGAGAGCAGACGGTGGGGCTCCCAGTATGCGTGTGCTGTATTTACCATTGTAGAACTCGATTTGCCAGAATCCTGATTTTACCCGCTCCCTTTTCTGAATGGATTCGGCTGCCACTCCAACAAACCAGGCTGTGTTGTCTCCCACTTCAACATCCCAGCTGTGGGTCCCTGAGTTAAAGCCCTCCCAGCCGCGGACGGAACGATGATAGTCAGTCCTCTCTGGGTTTTCGGGAAGCTTCTGTTGCTCTCCGTGACTTACACTTGTCAAATCTTCAGAGAGGATAAATTCTGGGTTGGCAGTGTTTGGATCCAGAATCACAGGAAAGTAGGAGACCATTTTCTTCATTTTGTTCCAGATGTTGAAGGTCAGGTTGCCCAGGTGTTTAGCCACATCTATCAGAGCTCCTGTGGCCAGCTCTGGATCATCCAGCAGGGGCTGCTGTTGGACTAACTTCACTGCATCGTTGTAGTTCTGCAGGAATGAGACATCTTCGGCTTTCAGCTCCTCCTCCGTGGCTCTAATCGTTTCTGAAAGAGCTTCTATCTCTCTGATCAGACCTTCAATCTTCTCCTGTATTGTCTTAAACTTCTGCTCCTCTTCCTCCCTCAGTGCAGTGATCCTGGCCTCCTCTTCCTCTTGTAGAAACTGGTGCATCCTCTTAAAATGCTCTTTAATCTGTCTCTCTGTGTGGCGAGCCTGGACCTTAATGTGTTCTGCTGTTTTATCACACTTTTCTTTAATTTGTTCAAATACTTTCAGTTTCTCATGTAAAGGCTTCAGGGATTTCTGGAGCCCCTTTTTTTGCTCCTGTGCAAATTCTTGGATGGGTCTAAACCTGTGGTTGGTATGCATTTTTGAGTCTCTGCAGATAAGACACACCGGCAGCTGATGGTCCAGACAAAAGAGTTTGAATTTTTCTGAGTGCAGGCAACAGAGAGCCTCTGACACCACAGAAACCCTCTGATCTCTCTCCATTTGGAATGCCTTACACGCCTTTGCTAATGCCAGGTTTCGAGGTGGGTCACTCCTTGATGATTTCCTTTTGCAAAGAGGGCACTCATGTACTGTTTTATCACCCCACCATGTCTGCAGACAGCTTTTACAGAAGCTGTGGCTACAGGAGAGGACAACAGGATCTTTAAAAATATCCAAGCAGACAGTACAGGAGAGGTCCTCCTCATACTGGAAAGCCATTATCTCACTGAAGCTGAAAACACACCAGGCAGAAAGCACAATGCGACAGCAGTCATTCGTGGCTAATCTTACTCCTCCAGAAAGTTCCCGGAAGATCCCAGTCTCTCGTTTTTCCTTCTTAGAATTACAGATGGGATAGCAATTTAAAGTTGCAGTACTCACAGTATTCACTGCTGTTGCTTTCCCCCCTCAGGAAGTCGTGTGTCTGATCTGAATGAAATAATCGTTCTCTCCCTCTCAGGGCGTGTCTCTTTCTCCCTACTGGATGAGCAACAACCGTTTCCAGGTATTCTTAGGTGACGTTTTTCCAGGTAATGTGTGTCAGACATTAAGCCACTATGTCAGGGCACAGCACCTTAAATATAGTTTCTGTATTGGACAAGACCAACAAAAAAAGCTCCTCCCCTTTTTGGTAACGACTAATATATAAGTAGGTTAGGCACTTATTTCTGCTGCATTCAGGTAAGGCAGGAAATGCAGCACCAACTTATAGTTTTATGCAATTCCAGAAAGACAAAGTATTTTTAAATGATAATAGGAGAATTATGCAAACATGTTGGTAGAAGTAGAACTGCCAAAAAGAAGAGAAAATGAGCTGAGGCCTGTGCTTTGAAGCAGGATTCCTTGTTACGCAGGTAACTTCAGTCTTAACCCTGACTTTTCTGTACTATGAAGGTGGTTCACTTCTTACTATTGTAGAACACCACTGTAACTTGTGCTGTTGCTCTGGACCAGATTAGGTTTCACATTAGAGGTCAGCAGATATGAAATCACTGCCTGTTTGCCCATCAATTCTCCAGAAAATAGTGTCACCCTTCCTGAAGTTCCTTCAGACTTTCGTGGGGAGGGTAAAAGGGTTTAAAGTTTTTTGTAGCCTTTAAAGTTTTTGCACTTCCCTGACAAGCATCAGTAATGAAGATAGATTCTTAAATCAAGTAATAAATTTGCATCTATTTTTTTTGTTGGCAGCAAAATATTTTACAACAGTTTCTGTAAACATTAGTCTAATAGGCTATATGGTCCTAAAACAGGACACATATGCTGTATTTCCTGGCCTCATATCAAATTTGTACACAGATTAAGCCTATATTTGAATTCTGTTACAGATTTAATCTTTACTGTCAAACCTTAAACTGCAATGAGTCTGCAGCTGTGAGAATAAAACATGCTAGTTTAAGACTAGCTCCTCTTCTAGCGCTCTGCTTCACTGGGTTTATGATTCGTGGCGTACTACCAGACTCAATGCTATGTATTTTACTTGTACCAGTTATGAAGGATAAAGCTGCAAAAGTGAGCTGTCTGGATAATTATAGGCCGATTGCACTAGCCAGTATTTTATCTAATATGCTAGAAAGAATCTTGTTTGACAGAGTTAGTGTGTTCATCTCTTCCCTGGATAATCAGTTTGGCTTCAAAAGCACGACACTGGAATGTGCATATATGCACTCAAGGAATAGGGCCAAAAATTAATCTGTCCTCATGTGTTTCATTGATGTCTCTAAACCACAGAAAACTTCTTGATAAATTGAAGCGACAGGGAGTTCCTCGATACATTGTGAGGATTCTGTCTTGCTGGTACACTCATTAGAAGATGCAGGTTAAATGGGGAAGCAGTATTTCTGCCCCCTTTGGTGTTAGCAATGGTGTAAGACAGGGTGGGATTTTATCTCCAATTTTATTTAATTTATATGTTGATGATTTGTCCATACAGCTGAGAATGATGAATGATGATGATGACATATACAGACAACGTTGTAAGCTCTATGTGCAGGCAAATATTATTGCACGCAAATTCAGCTTTTGTTCACTTCCAGTTAAAGTGGCTTTGTTTAAAGCATATTGAACACCGCTATATACTGCCCCCTTGTGGTCATCCTACAAACAATGTAGCATGCAGAACCTGCATGCTGCAACTTCACACCCGATCAGATTTGCACACTGTTAGACTTCTGCCTTACCACCACGTATTTCAAATACAACGAGGGTTTCTACAGACAAAAACATGGCTGTGCCATGGGCTCCCCTGTGTCACCTGTTGTAGCCAACCTTTACATGGAAGAAGTGGAAAGGAAGGCTCTTGGCTCTTTCAAAGGAAGAGTACCCAGCCACTGGTACAGATATGTAGATGACACCTGGGTCAAAATCAAAACACAAGAAGTGGAATCCTTCACTGCGCACATTAACGCTGTGGATAAAAACATCAAGTTCACCAGGGAAGACACAAAGGATAACTGTTTGCCTTTCCTGGACTGCGCCGTGCACATTGAAGAAAACGGCAACCTCAACATTGAAGTTTACCGGAAGCCCACACACACGGACCAGTACCTCCTCTTTGACTCCCATCACCCTCTGGAACACAAACTTGGAGTAATCAGGACCCTACACCACCGGGCAGAACATGTTCCCTCTAAACCTGAAGGGAAAAAGAAGGAACACACACATGTAAAGGAAGCACTCAAAACATGCAGTTATCCTAATTGGGCGTTCATAAAGTCAGCAAAGAGGCACAGAAAAGAAGATCAGACACCAGCGAGGGAGGATAAGAAAGACAGACGCAACAACATTGTCATCCCTTATGTAGCCGGTGTATCAGAGAAACTCAGGAGAGTTTTCTCCAAGCACGACATCCCAGTGTACTTCAGACCCAGCAGCACACTCAGACAGAAACTGGTTCACCTGAAAGACAAAACTCCTAAACACAAACTTAACAATGTAGTGTATGCTGTACAGTGTAGCGAGGAATGCCCAGACCTCTACATTGGAGAGACCAAACAGCCACTTCACAAGCACATGGCACAACATAGAAGAGCCACCTCCACAGGACAAGACTCAGCAGTCCATCTGCATCTAAAAGACAAAGGTCACTCTTTTGAGGATGCCAATGTTCACATTTTGGACAGAGAAGACCGATGGTTTGAAAGAGGAGTGAAAGAAGCCATTTACGTCCATTGTGAGCGACCATCTTTGAACAGAGGCGGTGGTTTACGACGCCAACTGTCTGCCATCTATAATCCAGTTTTGGGATCCCTTCCCAAACGCCTTAACGCCCACACCCTGGGCCATCTGACCTCAGGAAATCCCATGATAGGGTGGGGATAGGTTTCACAATGAGCTCACCCGAAACCCTGGCTGATTGTGACCCACACCCGTTTTCACACCTTGGCCCATGTGATTAGGTAGAGGATCATCAGGGGGTCCTTTCGTCCCTCTTTGGGGGGATATTCCCACGGGGTTTAAATCTGGGACTCTCCATCATGTAACCTTAGTCTTCAAGCAACTTAAAGAAGTCCAGGCGCTTTTCTTTCCAAGCTCCTTAGACTACAATGACCTGGATGGCTGAGAACCTTCACAGACACGCAGAACCTGCATGTTGCATATAATGATGCAATGAGAATCCTTCATAGGATACCTAGAGGCGGTAGTGCCAGTCAGATGTTTGTAGCTGTGGGTGTTTGGACTTTTAAAGCACGTTTAAGAAATCTGATGTTCACTTTTAGGGAACAACTGGATGGCTCTAGTAACAGTATAATTTTAGCACTCACAGATCCGACGGTGAGTGGTTCCAGTTACTCATCTAGTCTGAGGAAGCACTGGCTGAAGTGTTTGTGTATTTATTGATTTCTTCTAAGTAATTGTGTATTTTATGTATATTATGGTTTTATATTTTTACAAATATTTAATATTTTTTATTAAGGTTTATATGTTGTGTTTTGTCTTGTTTCTTTCTTTCTTTTTTGGACTATGCACATAAAGTCTGTCAATAAAAATTGAATTGGAAAAACTAAAAATTGAAACTGTCAGCAGCAGTGGTGTGACAGAAGAGGGTGCTAGTGACAGGATTAGATGATCTGCTGTGAGGATCCCTAAAAAGAGCAGTCCAAAGAAGAAGAAGTAATCTCTTCTGCCAGAATTTTACTTCACCTTCTTGGCTTTTCTGTTTGGATATTTTATCACTGGAATGCAAAGATTCTTGAAAAAGTTGAATAAAAGATAAGCCTATGAATGGAAAACTATTGGTTGATAAAATAAATAAAGAAATAAATAAATAAAACACCATGAAGCTCCTTAAAACAGGTACAGATATTTATTTACAGTTAAACTTGCTACCATTGCTTTAGCAAAGAAGCTTGTGTTGCTTATAATGATATAACATGAGATATAAGAAATGTTCCTGCCACAACCACAATTCTGGTTTGTCTTCAGACTGCTGTTCATGACAATATATATGTAAGTATGTAACATCAGCCCCACCACAAACACACACTTGTCAAGACATATAGTATACATGAGAGATTATAAGAAACACACACCATAGAATAAATACATAAATGGAAAACACAGAACAGAGAACCGTAGAGGGTGCAAACTCATAAGCTAATGCTACATACTTAGTGTATAGCATTGGCTGAGTGGTGTTGTGGTGGAGCCACACATGCACCCCACCACAACACCACTCTGACCTGGATAAGCGGAAGAAAACGGATGGATGGACAATTGTAAAGCTACTTGAACCACAAAGTGTTTAAAACATCCGCAGACTAATACATGATCAGTATATTCAGTATTAGCCAATACTGATTTATGTGAAGAGAATGAGACACCATCCCTTTATTGTATCAAATGAATATTGAGCCACTGTAAAACTAACACAAATGAATATTGAAGGAATTTTATAATGAAAAATCCTTTGATTTTACAACAAAAACAAAACAAAAGCATTTGCTATTGCCCAAACTTTTGTTTTCAAAATTGCCAATGCTACCAGACATGCACTTCGCAATTTAGCTGCTATCTAAAATGCTAGTGGACCAGAAGGCATACATACCAAAATTCAAATAAGCTAGTCGCTTAAATTAGCCTACATTGGATACAATATTACTGAAAGAAATATATTTACATGATGTGAATTTTATTGTGAAATGTCCATTATAGTAATTTACATCATATTCAACTCAGACTTTTTTCCTTTCCCAGCCTAACATACCATACAAAATGATGTGACCTATCCAAACTCAGTACAAAATCTTAAAGCATGCGTCGTTTAAGTAACATTAGCATGCTTTCAATATTAGCTTCATCAGAAGTCAAGAAATGCTTTCCATACAAAGAAAACAGTACAATGATCTTTGAATAAATAAAATGACCTATAATATTTGATAATCCCATCATTTTCATTGATTAAGCAGTTTTACTGTTGCAGAAACCTTCAGTGGAAGTATTTTTAGCTGGTGTTCTTTCTTACTGATGAAGTATGGAAACAGCTTCTCCGTGAAAGTGTGTATGAAGGTGTGTATGTGTGTGTCAGTATCGAGATCAGAGAATGACAGCTTTCCTTCGTCCCAATTCAGATGAACTCTGATCCGCTGGAACTCCTTCAGTGGGTGAATAAAGGTGTGTTGTGATGGGGAGCGTGCTGCATATTTATCTTCAGTTAGCCCCATTATCCGCCAAAGTCCAGATGTTATTTCACCCTTTCTTTGTACAGACTCTGCTGCTACACCCAAGACCCAGCATGTAGAGTCTCTAACCTCAACATCCCAGCTGTGGGTGCCTGAGTCAAAGGCCTCAGAGCCCAGGACAATGCAATAGTAGTCAAACCTCTCCGGGTTGTCGGGAAGCTGATGCCTCTCTACAGATCTTACGCCAGTCAGATCTTCTGATAGGATGAGCTCTGGATGAGCTGTGTTTGGATCCAGAATCACAGGAAAGTAGGAGACTATCGCCTTCATCTCATTCCAGATGTTGTAGGTCAGGTTGCCCAGGTGTTTGGCCACATTTATCAGAGCTCCTGTGGCCAGCTCTGGATCATCCAGCAGAGGGCACTGCTGGATTAATTCCACTGCAGCCTTGTAGTTCTGCAGGAACGAGACATCTTCAGCTCTCAGCTCCTCTTCCGTGGCTCTGATTATTTCTGAAAGAGCTGCTATCTCTCTGCTTAGACCTTCAATCTTCCCCTTTATCATTTGACTCTTCTGCTCCTCTTCCTCCCTCAAAGCAGTGATTCTGGCCTCCTCTTGATCTTGTAGAAACTGATGCAACCTCTTAAACCCCTCCTTAATTTGTCTCTCTGTCTGCTGGGCCTGGACCCTGATGTATTCTGCTGTTTCATCAAACTTTTCTTTAACTTCTTCAAACACTTTCAGTTTCTCCTGTAACGGTTTCAGGGATTCCTTGAGATCCTTTCTGTGATCTTCTGCAGCTTCGTTAACGGGTCTGAAGCTGTGGCCGAGATGTATTTTTGAATCTCGACAGACGAGGCACGCTGGCTGCTGATGATTCAAACAGAAGACTCTCAGTTTCTCATGGTGCAGACTGCAAACGGTTTCAGAGCCTGCAGAAGCATTTTGATCTTTCTTTTGTAAGAAGGCCTCACACAGGTTCTTTAAAACTGAACTAACTGGTGGCTCACCCAGCAAAGGTCTTTCCTTACAAACCGGACACTCTTTTATGGGTTTGTCTCTCCACCAGGTCTCCACACAGGTTTTACAGAAGCTGTGGCTGCATGCCAGGACAACAGGAATATCAAAGATGTCGTGGCAGACAGGACAGGACAGGTCCTTCTCTGGATTATAAGCCATTCTCTCGTTCTCAGGTGAAAGTAAAAAGATACAGTGCAGAGCATGAGAGGAGGAAGTTCACCTTCACTTTCTCTTTGCTTGTTTTTCTTCAGTCAAAGGCAGGTTGAAATGCAGGATTACGATGCTGTGTTACGTTTACTTCTGCTGTGAAGAATTATTTGGTCGGCATTTCCCCTTTTCTCTCAGTTGGAGCCTCTCTTCCAGTGAACAATAACTGAGAGAAATAAATTTCCTGTGTTTTTTTGTCCTGCGGTTAGAGGTGGAGCTTCGCCCACCCATCAGTGTGTTTCACTTAAAGGAGCCTGTCACACTGCTTGGAGACTGCCACATAATGTAAGCAAATATGTCATGGGAAGAGTAATAGGAAAACTAAAAACATGATGAGCTCTGTCTTGCGAATTCAAACCTGATTCCTTTACCTTGTCGTTACCATGTTTCGTCTTCTTTTTCCATGACATTTCCTTTTAAAGGCTACCAAAGTACAATGACTCCTTCTCCTATTATGAATACATAACTGTTTTTGTTTTTTGTTTTTTAATGATAGCTTTTAATGAACAATGTTAAATAGAGGTGGAACAAACTGTGGCTCGTGAAAGAGGCCAAGATGTAGGAAATTAAGGTAAAAGTGCAAGAAAAACAAATGTCAAAGTCAGGTAAAGAAAAAAAAACAAATGAGTCCAGCAGGAATTATAAATATCTCAGTGTGAACTTACACAGAGCAGTAAAAATACAAATATACAAATCCATAGATTTGATTAAATTTACGTATCAAATTCAGGATTGTGGGGAAAGAGGCAGGGTATGCTCTGGCTTGGTTGTAATCACAGGGCCAACACAAAGAGGCAGATAACCACTCACAGTCACATTCACATGGCTAATTTAGAATGAATTTTTTTAGGGAGGAAGGAAGGAAGCCAGAGTACCCAATAAAAATCCATGCAGCCAGAGGTTGATTGGTGCAAACCACCTACAAGTCTCCAAACGAAATGACCCAAGAACACGTTTGAACCTGCCCTCTAACTGACCTATTACTGCGAAAAAAGACTTGGTAAGTGCTCCTTTAGGTTAGTAGGACAAAAACCTGGTCAAGTTTAAGGAGAGGAGATTATTTGGGTTGCAGTTGATACTTTGTTGGCGTTAGTGCACCTTGGTCATTGCATCTCATTTCATCATTGAGCAGGTGTCTGAAACAGGAAATGAGTGCTGGTCTTTCTGTCATGGTCCATGGTCCATTTTGATATAGTTTCTTTCTCCTTCTTGTTTTGAGCTTTGCTTCCTATCTCTTGATTCTTTTTAGCGGTGTCCTGTTCCCCACCTGTCTCAACATAAATTTTTGTTTGTTGTAATGTCTATAATTTCTGGACTTTTCTGCCAAACAATTAAAGTTTTGATTTTGTCATTTGTTTTTGCCTAAAGGCTTTGATAAACAGTCCCATAATAATTCCATTCTAAGCAGAGTACCAGACACTGACTTGATAGCAGAAATAAAAAGCAGAACAAATTTTATAAGTAAGTTTTATCTTGATAAACTGACCACACAAATGTACTGTGAGGTAGCTAGTTATCAGTAACCACGGCCAATTAATTTGCATTTGCAAGATGCAAAGATTTGCAAGAGACTGAAGAGAAAGAAGACGCAGAACAACTAAGGAATAAAACTGTAATGAATGCAGTTTTTTAAAGAAAGTTGTTTTGAAATAAAACTGTTTTCATTTATTTAATTCAATATCAAAGTATTTTAAATACATACATAATATTTGTTACATTTCCCTCAGTTATTTATTTCTGGATTTATTTTGTAGTGTGTTTTAAACTTTGAAATTACCTCTCACATAAATATTAATTCAGATTTGCTCAGCAAGTAATTGAATTTTCTCCCAATTAAACAGACATGTTACACACATTTGTTCTATGACTTGTAAAAATCCTTCTGCAGATGCAATGGTTGGTTCATTTACTTGAAAGCTGCAGCTTTCAGTTACGTGCAAAGCTCAGCCAGCCTCAGACAGGTCTAATGTATTTGGGTGCCACTGTGGGGTAAACCATTTCCTCAGTGTGTGTCATGTGTCACTGTATCCTGCTGAACAACAACTCGGAGCAGACAAACATCCTCTCTCTCTTAATAAAACACACTTTTTTATTTGTTTTAATAAATAATACAAATAAAAGTTGTTGTTAGAGATTGTTTCTAACATCAGAGCACAGAACGTGTTTTTCTATATTTAGCAGGAAATCATTACAAGGCAGGGAAACTTTTTTTAACCTTTTTTTGTCCCACTGTCTAGTCCTTCTATTGGTTGGCTTTCGACCAATCATATTGTCTGTGTTCACTCTCTGTAGAGTAATTTGCCCCTAGGGCTGAAGGAAGAACATGTCTAGATTGGGAAGCAAAGAAAGTTTTACTTGCTTTCGAAAAATCTGTCTGGTTTACGGCCCTCCTCTCAGCAGCAGCAGATTCTCCTCCTCCTGCAGGTGAGGAACAACTTCTCGGTCTGTTTGTCCGCACAGTGATTTTACATATCAACAATAAAGTAACCTGGTTCTTTCATTTAGAAAATGATGGTGGAGTCATTTAGATACTGAGATAAAGGATTAGTCTGCTTCTCCTGGAATGTCTTTTTATCTGCAGAAGCGCTCACATTCTTAATTTTTTAATTTAGATTACTGACATTTACTAATGTCAGGCTAAAAGATGAGTGAAACTAGTGAAACCTGGAGCTTCTAGTAAGCTGCTGGATGTATGTTTATTGTTTATTTTTGTATTTTTGTTGTGTCCCACACCATTTCACAGCTAGGGACAGAAAGAAAAGCAGCTATTTAATATGCGATAAACCAAGAAAACTTATGTCATTGTGTGGATTTAGGGTTTAAGTTCCCAAATAACAGCTGTTATGAAAACATGATGTCAGACCTGGATCACGCCAGTGATGTATTAGCCTTGTCTTATGAGGCTTATTAATCAAGCTTTATTTGTTCAAGTTCAGGGCTAGAATTACCAAACATTATTTTCATATCCCTGAACATAATTTTTTTTTTCTCTCTGGTAGGGAATAAACCACTGACACAGTTTTTTTGTTTTGTTTTTTAAAAGTTTTTTTTTTTTTTAATGCATGTTCACAGTTCAAAATAATCCCTATTTATCTTATACGGGGCATCAGTGCAGTCTTCAGTCCTGAAAGAAGCTTTATCTCGCTTCAAACATCTCTTTCTTTAACCAAATCGCACATATAGTTGCATCTAATCAGAAAAAAAGTCATTTAAAAACAATATTCGTTGTCTAATAAGGAACAGCTAATATTGCATTGTGCTGTAAAAGTAAGCTGCTAAACATCAGTGCACCTTTAAAATAAAATGCTATTATAGTTTTACTAAGATAATTCTCTGGTGACCATGAATCTCAGTATCAGACATAAGAGAGATGTTTGACTGTAGCAGAGGCATTAATGTCACCAAAGACTTGTACTGCTGTAATGTTGCAGTCCAATATGTAACTGATTACTCAGTGATTACTGTAAGAAACTGATTAGGCCTCTGGCTAAGAGGCACAGAGACAAAAAAAACAAATGATGGTTCCCCTAGAAGTCAAAAACACCAGCATGAGTGAAGTAAGATGGTAAACACCCCCAACATTTTTCCACCACTGCTGGGTGGAAAAATGCATTTAACCCATTCACACAGTGAAGCAGTGGGCAGCCAACAATGCAGCGCCTGGGGAGCAGTGTACGTTGCTCAGGGGTGCCTCAGGGTAGGCGTTCAGTGGATTCGAACCCCTGACCTTTTTCCAGTTTTTACCAAAACATCATCAGGATTGAGGTTGCTTGCTGTGTTGCAGCTGTTATCAGCTGAAATCTCTTCTGATTGGGTGTCTAAATAGGAGCACAAAGGCAAACCAGTCAGACAACATTTTTTTGTGCTCTGTTAACTTGGAAACAATAAGTGGCGCCAGGGCGGGCACACTGACAGTTAATATCCACCCTGATGAGTGTGGACTCATACCCAGGCCTGTGAACAACTGTTCATTCTTTATTTTTTTCATTAGTTTTCCACCATTAGCTGAGTCTGAGCCTCCCCAGATCTCCTTCTCCCCGCCACACCCTCCACCATTTCGAAGGATTCCCAAAGTCAGCTGATGTATTCTGCAGAGCGTGTCCTCAGTCTGCTCCACTTGGACATGCCCAAAACATCTAGGAGGCATGCAGGCTAGTCGAGTACCCAAAACCAACTCTGCTCAGAGGCAGTCCTGAAAGGATGAGCACCTCACCCTATCACAACAAGACACCTGCCTCATTTTTTTCTGTGCTCACATACCTAACCTTTTTACTTAGAGGTATTCTAACTTGTCTTTGTGTGCTTAAAATATTACGTTTATACCAAAAGAAAAACTGAATGCAGCCTTTGTCAGAATAGATTTATAAATGGAATGAACCAAAGTGAAAGAAACACTAGAGTAACAAAGTAAATAAAGTAAATTAGTTATATAAATTGAATGAGGAAACATATATTAGGCATAGTTTAATAAATGTAGTTAAAAAGACACAACAAGCACAGTAAATGTCAGGTGCAAGTATCAGTCATAGTACAGATGATTCTCTAGACTGCACTGTAAGAAAAAGTCCTAATATAAAAGTATTTTACTGTGTATTTTACAGTTTTGTTCTGTTCTTCTAGAATATCATTACTGATTTTACATTTCAAATGTAAATTAACATAAAATCACTGTAATGTAATAAAACATAATTTTCTTGTTTTTTAAATGTATCTGTCTGTACATATGCATATTTAGATTGTTAAAATACATTCACAAATGTATCATGATTTAACAAATATGTTAAGGTTGCCGGTTCGAGCCCCGGCTCGGACGCTCTTGGTCGTTGTGTCCTTGGGCAAGACACTTCAACTACCACCTACTGGTGATGGCCACAAGGGCCGATGGTGCGATATGGCAGCCTCGCCTCTGTCAGTCTGTCCCAGTGCATGCAATCCATTATTATTTAAACCAACTGTTAACTGTATATTTCTGTACATTTAAGTATTATTATTCATATTGCCACATTCATTGACCTTGTTTATAGGTAATTTCATTGTTTAATCACATTAAAATGTTCCTAATTTAACGTTTAAAAGCACTTGAAATAGGCAAAATCCCATGTAAAATTAGGGCAACAAACTGTATTGTCATTACTGAAAATAACCGTATTTTTATGAGAAAGTTATTTTCTGTTATTTTATGGTATTATTTTGGCGCCCCAGCTGCCGGAATATTACTGTTTGTCTAGGATTTTTTTTTTTAACAGTGTGTTGTTGACCATGACGCATCAACTACTTCTTGTATGTGTAGCTTTGCATGATTCAGTTAAAAATAATCCATATTTATTTTGTGCTAAGCCTTGGTGCTGCTCCTCTGTTCACCCCCTGTCTGAAACAAGTTATTTCAACTTTTCTTCTGATTAGCTGCACCTTGCAAATGGAAGGTTTGAGCATATTAGGAGTATCATCTCTGATTAATGTCATGTTGATGCAAGGGTAGAAAGTGTTTAGGTTGTAAACATTCCTTGTACATGACCTGAAGTCTTTATTTAAAACCATATATGATGGCTTAGATCCTTTAATTCTAATGATTAAAACTCCCTACAGCTGATGGTTAAACTGAAGAAGCTGCTTCTATAAAGAGTCAAAGGAGTTTGCAAAGAAAAGCGTCTGGACTTCTTTAAGTTGCTTGAAGACGTTTCACCTCTCATCTGAGAAGCTTCTTCAGTTCTAGAAGCTTCTTCAGTTCTAGAACTGAAGAAGCTTCTCAGATGAGAGGTGAAAACGTCTTCAAGCAACTTAAAGAAGTCCAGACGCTTTTCTTTGCAACTCCTTTGACTACGATGACCTGGATGACTGAGAACCTTCACAGACATACTTCTATAAAGAGCATATCTGGCAGGAAAAGGCATCACTGGAGACTCAAAACTGCTGCATGGAGTCAGTGTCACACCCACTGTTGTTTGTCTTCTAGTAAACCCTTTAATTTCCTTTTACATTTGTTGACTGGTACGTGGGTTAGGACAGTGTGCATATGAGTCACTGATAGAGTATTCAAGGTGCAGTATTGATGTAAAGCTCAGGTCAGCGGAGACGGGGCTTTGGTAAGCAGTGCTGTAAAGACGTAGACTGAACCTGTTAGAACAGGTTTTCTGTCTTCGTTCCTCACACTAATGTGAGGGATCTCAGTGGGAAGAATTTTGAGAAGAGCTTACTGATTTGTTAAAATACACCAGCAACAGCAAAAAAAAAAAAAAAATGTTTAATGTTGTTTAAAAAGGTCCTCAAATAAGAAAAATAAATGCAACAGAAAAATAAAAATAAACACAGAAAAAAATCATCTGATTTAATCAAACACTAATTTAAAAACAGGTTAAAATGTATTCATGTATTTTGGAGTCTGAATAAGATTTTCTTTTACTTATTTCAGGTTAATCTTTCATACTTGATTCCATTAATTATTTTATGTATTTATGTCCATCCTATTAAATGGTATCAGTTTCTCCATAAAGGTGAATACACCTGTTGTATAAACTCTATCAAGCATTTATACTGTCCTGTGGGAAAAAAACATGTGTTATATGCAGAAAATATGAACTTTGTAGTGTTTCATGAAGGCCTCAGGCAAGCCGATTTGGAAAGCTGCACTGAGTTTGTTTATTAAGCCTCACCTCTGGTGCAGGTGCCCACCTCTCAATTTTAAATACATGTAGACATTGAGGGTTCTCAGGAGGGGCCGTGCTGAGGCCAGCTACTATCTGGCAGAGGGTCATTGGTACCATGCCCCTCCCTTGTTTTAAATACACTGTAGAACAGCACGCAGCAACAACACATATGAGTGGGTAGAGTGAGGTATGGGGTCTTCATACCCCCATTCTCTGTTCGCCATCTGGGGCGGGGTGCGGGAGGAGGAGCTGGCCCTCTGGTTGGGGTCTGGGATGTTGAGCCTTCCTGCTGCTGCAGGACTGGAGGCAGTTTGCTTATCTCCACCCCAGAGTAAATGGAACCATTTCCTAGGTCTGGAGGTGGATTGCTCCTCTGGGGGTGCCTGGACCTTGGGGTATTGAGTATTTTAGGGGAGTATGAGTGTGTGTACAGTGTTTAGTTCTGTGTGCCTCCATGTTGGATGAGTATATGTCTGCGTCATGGTGGGAATGCATGATTGTGTCTGTGTGTGCCTGTTTGTCTATGTTCATGTGTCAGGTTGGGTCTTAGATTCCACTTCTCTGTGAACATCTCAGGCTCCACCCAGGTGTGGATGCCTATCTTCCCCCACTATGCTCGCTGCAAGTGGCTGATGCTCCCACCCGTTGATGGTTCTCAGTGTCCGGGGCTGGGTGCTTGGGTAGATTGAACAAATTATGACAATCAAGTGGACCAGTATGGCAAAAGCAATAATGGTCCGCTTGGAAAAATGGGAAAATCTGTTGGGCATTTTTCTTGGCCTTCAGACAATAATTCTGATTGCTATGCTTGTCCTCTTTTTGCAGCCATCATGAAAATAGCATCTTTTAACATTCAGAAGTTTGGAAGAAGCAAAGTGTCAGACCCTGAGGTCCTTAACATCCTGACTAAGGTAATAACCAGTATAAAAGCGCACACATACATCCAACTTACGAAACTGTAAATGACCTGCAGGTCTGTCTCCTGCTTTCATTAAAATGTCTGATCGTGTGACAAAATAGTATGCTTTGGCTTTTTGTCATGGAAAGAAGACCGAGGGCGATAACAATGTAGAAAAGTAGTGCAGCACTCCTACTGATTATTAAGTATTTAAGTAATTAAGTATTATATAAAAACTTTCTATTAAATAGCTGAGTTGCAAAGTGGTAAAATAAGTATCAGGACTCACTGTTTAAGTAAAAATGTAATCCTATATATGTATCTGAAAATATGCTGAAATACATGGAGTAAGTTGTATTTTGACTTGTGGTTTCTTGCTGTATCATTGAGTCACTGGTTTTTACTTTACTTTTATTCTGGTGATGAGGTTACATTTCCAATTCTTTGCTTTAACCCATGTTTTATTATTGTTATTGTATTAGTTCTGTTTCATATTTAGTCAACATGCCACTGTACATGTCAGCCGCTCTGAGTGTGGGCTGTTTAGGAACCACAATAGCAAACACACAATCAGAGTGTGTTAATTCAAACGTGGATCCACTGGCCTGTTGTCCTTTCAAGTAACCACGCTCAGTGGCAGCTTGCCCTTCATTCACAGAACCACCATTACCTCTATAACCACACAATTTAAGTCACTCAGCATTTCTGTGATTGTTCCCATTTCTGTCTTTTTTTGATACCTCTTCAGCTTTATTGTTGCAACTCAGAATATTTACATAAGTATTTTCTTTTTTTAAAAACATAGAAAAATGTCTGTATATATTTTACATTTCTGGAAGAGCTAAATCTTAAATATCTGTAAATATTTTTCTTAACTGAACAATTATCTTTAAGGTAGTAAGGCATCTGATCAGTTCAGCTTTTTTTTCTCTCTGTTTCAAAGATTGTGTCTCGATATCATATCGATATCATTCTGATCCTGGAGGTGGTGGACGCCACCGGAGAGTCCGTAGCAATTTTCATGGAAGAACTCAACAAGTAAGGAAGTGCTTTGTTTCCAGCATCATCACAGTTATTATCATTTAGGGTGCTCATGTTTAAGCATGATGATGGTGGCCCAAAGAATAAAAATTTTGTCATGATATCCAAAAATGATTAAGATTTTTAAGGATTATTACATTAAAGATTATTTAAACAGTTACTTCTGAAGTTATTTGTGTATAATAAACACAATGGTATATTTCTTTTTTAAATATCACACTTATTGGCAGCATCTGTATAATAGTATTATGCAATAATATTATTATCAGGAATTCTTTTGGCTTAAAGTTTGAATAAATCTAAAAAATTTGTGTTAAATGAAAAGGTAATGTTTCACTAAAGCATTGCACATTCATCCTGAACCAATTCTTTTAACAACCGAGCCAAAAATAACCTGTTTACATTGCATGGATGGTGGTATTGCAAACATCAGAGAATCAGAAGACATAACAAGATTTAATGGACCAAAATTAAAGAATTATACAAAATTTCTCTCTACTTATATCTTCTCAGAGCCCACGAGGGATACACTTATAAAATCAGTAAACGTGTGGGCAGAACACGCTACAAGGAGCAGTTCATGTTCATCTACAAGTGAGAGTTCACTGAAAGCACACATCCTGTTCATTTGCACCTTCATATTTTTATTCTTGAACTCACTAGAGCAGCTTTACATGATTCACAGTTCTGCTGGGCCTTGGTGCAGTGCTCCTTAAAGCCCTCCTGCTTTAAGCAAAGTTTCTTCAGATTGGCTTGTCCATGCAAACGGAAGCAGGTGGACAGTGCTTCATTGCTCAGAGCCAGAGTTGAGATGACTATATTATTAACATCCACAGTGTGTGTGTGTGTGTGTGTGTGTGTGTGTGTGTGTGTGTGTGTGTGTGTGTGTGTGTGTGTGTGTGTGTGTGTGTGTGTGTGTGTGTGTGTGTGTGTAGAAGTGATGTGGTTAAGTTGGTGAACGATGAGCAGTTTAATGAAGAGGCAACAACCGGAAAAGATGTTATTGACAGAGACCCCTACATCCTGGAATTAACATGCAGCAATACAGGTAGGATATGTTTGGCATGGAAACAAAGTAATACTAGGATCAACAGGGAGTTAAGCTTGTTTGTAATCAGTGTAACAGCTCACTTTAAAGCTGATACTATGTCTTCTGTGGCCTTCCTGTTGGCTGCACCTTTATGTAACCTGGATGTACAGATGAGTCTCTGGTCCAGGTATTTTTTTTTAAAGCTGTGATAACCTAAATCTGTTTACACATTATGGGGAAGTGTGTATTTGTATGGGGAGAAAATCAGCTGGTTTTAACTTTGGGGTAATTAAGTAATATATAATTATTTCATAAAAGTTATAAAAAGCCAATCAATAATTTGAACTGATTTACACTAATGTATATAAACAGTAAGATTTGAATGTAGTCCTGCCCCCTGTGTACAGTCCCAGCTACACTCAAGCACATCTTGGTTGGTTGTAGGACTAGCCTTGCTCAGGGCAGATACACATGGAGACACAACCAGGTCCTCAGGTGTCTAGCCGAGAAAGTTGAGTGCAAAAGAAAATCCATCAACGCTCAACCTTTCACGAACCAAGAGGAGCGTCAGTTTTCATCAACATTTGTCCGAGAGGGAGACAAGCCGAGGACATGGGAGGAAGCAATTGAGGAAGCATTTGAGCATAAGAAGCTGCGCTATGCCAACTTGGCAGCTGAGGCAGAGGACAGAGGCTGTTGCCAGTACAACAGCAGAACTGCTTAGAGTGATTGGGATCAGAGGACAGGCGCAACGGCAGGCTATAAGAGAATTAGCTAACACTGCTGAGAGGACCAGTCACTGGCTTTGGCTAAAAAGGGCTGACATCACTTGGGCAGTTAAGGGGGAAGCTTTTCTGGGAGGCAGTGGGGAGGTAGAGCGTACAGCCCAATCCGGCGGGGAGGTGTGGAAAGCCAGATCGGGCGCCCCCTTTTGGCTCTCCTCTCTGTTCTTTCCTATCTTGTCCCTTTTGTCTTACTTCTCTCTGTCACCTTTTCTATCCCTTTGAAGAAGTGAGGCTCCATAAATGCTAAAGAGGTAAGTATTATTTCTCAGTTGCAGTGAATAGATAGAAAATAAACTGTAGAAAACTAAACAGAAGAAAGAAGAGAAATAACAATTTAACATAAACCAGTGACACACTCCAGGGCCTGATAAACCCTGGCAGGTACATCTAGTCCTTTTACTGAATCATGGATGTAAACTGTGTGTATTTGTGTTCTCGCTGTAGTTGTGAAGGACCTGGTGATGATCCCAGTTCACACCAAGCCAAAGGACTCTGAGAAGGAGCTCGATGAACTGTACGATGTCATCATGTTTGTTAAGACGGAATGGAATACTGATGTAAGGAGAAGTTAGAGAGTGTCTAAAGCTTTGTAGCTTGGGTTGGTTGCACAACAGAGAAAGCAGGAATTCCTACTTCTGTGAGAATTTGTAGATTTTGACAGAGTTGTGTAGTAAAAGGTGTATGAACCAATCCAACCACTAAACTGGGAAAACAAAACGAATATATATTGAGGAGTTAAAGCAAAACACTCAAATGCAAATATTTCATGTCTGTGCTGCAGAACAATATGATCTTGGGTGACTTCAATGCAGACGGCTTGTTCATTTCCAACAGTGACATGGAGAACATTCGCATTCGTAAAGATGAGAAATTCCACTGGCTGATTAGAGATGGCGTGGACACTACAGCAAACCCCAACAACACCAACACCTATTACCTACAGGTAATGCATAGCAGCTGCTGGCTGCAGCTTTATTTTGAATCGACAGACGTGAGAGTGATATCGATCTGTTCGTCAGCAAGAAAATAAAAACATCACGCTGTTTCTTCAAATTATCTGAAATAAAGAGGAGTAGATACTTTTGTTTTGCCACATTAAAATGGAGTGGTGCTAAATGTTCTTGCTTTTTTCTAATTATGTATTTAAATTTGGTATTATGGGTTTTTAAAATTAGCCTTTTTCTTAATCTGTGTTAACGATCGTGGTCTATGGAGATGACATGCTTAATGCTGTGGAACCAGAATCTGCAAAAGCCTTCAACTTCCAGGAGGAGTTTAATCTCAGTGATGAGCAGGTCTGTTTGATTTATACTTTTCAGCAAATAAATTACTCTTATGTTCTCTGCCTTATTTGCAATATCACACATAGAATATGATTAGTCTGAAGGGTTTTAGACACTAAATTATAAGGCAGATAATTGTGTTTTTGTCACATCACTCAGTCTGTTTAAGTGGAGATATCATCTGAATTTTGGAGTGGGACCACTCCTCCTTCACGCCCCCTCAGGCTATAAAAGCCCCCCTTCTACAATACCCGCTGTTCTCATTTTCATGCCCCCCCCAACCCCTCCCCTAACCCCCCCCAACCCCTCCCCTAACCCCCCCCCCCCACACACACACACACACACACACACACTTTTTCTTTACTCTCTTCTCCTGTCCTATCCTCTCTTCCTTTCTTCCCTTTATTTCTCGTTAGTACAGGGGGTTCTGCCCGGCCTGAGAGCCGTCGCCAGTCCCCTTCAAGGCCTTCCCCAAACCGCAGCACTAATCACACTCCCTCATTGCTCATCGTTACCAGGGGAGTGGTCCCTGCTAGTGAAATATCACTGAAATGGCTGGACATGAAAAACAGGACTCGGTGTGTAAAAGCTGGCATGGTTGCTTAAAGACGGTACCTAAGTACAGCTGAGGTACAGTGTTATGGCTTTAATTAAAATTCCTAAGAGGCCGTCAATCAATGGCCACAAAAATTGTGAAAATCAGCCAGCTTTCCACTTGTCTTTATAGGGGGAGAAAAAAAGAGAGGGTTCAATAACGTGGGACCTTTATTCTTACAAACAAAACTTTAGGGTAAATTATTAACAGTGTCACAGTCACTCTTTTTTGCCTTGGTAACTCTATGACCTGGGTTTGACAAAGACTCTACCCCTGGCCTGTCAGCTCATTGTCTTTGAAAATGTAAACCATTGCAGCATAAGGTATCCATACTGTCATACTGACTGTAGGAATGAGATGCAGAGAAGCACCCCTCTCATACACCAGAGAATACCCCAACATAAATGCACTAAACTGGGTCGATGCAAGTGTATCCACCCCTAACCCCTTGCCCCTTTCTGAGTCCAGCCCCTCACCAAAAGATTGGTTCCAGACGAAAGCCATATGTCGAGGTCGGCCCAACAATATTTAGCCAGTAACTCTCAATCTCCTGCACGATCTCAAGCTCCTCTCCCACCAAAGAGATGGAATCCCACATCCTAAGAGCTAGTTTCATCAGCCAGAGACTGGACTGTCTTTGAGTCATTGCAGCCAACCCCTATGGTTGTTCCCCAGGTTTTGCTTCTTCAGGCTGAAATTGCACACCAGGTGCACAGCATCAAGCTCTCTCCCCAGACCTAACCTTGTCCCAGGAGGATAAACTAGTCCCTTGAATGTGTCCTCATAGGGTTTTGTGAAACACTCTTGGTCCCTCACCCAAGACCATTTTGCCTTTGCAAAACCCTAGCAAGAGCAGAAACCCCAGACAACATACCCCATGACGTCACTGGAATGCACAAACTGCTGATTCATGGGGACATTCAGCTAGACCTCGATATTTGCTCAAAAATTATTAATCAGTACATTTTGTTTCTTTTGCAGGCTTTGAAAGTGAGTGACCATTATCCAGTGGAGGTTGACTTGAAGTCCATAGTTGAGACAGATGAAACAAATGGTAAGCAGGATATTTATACATATCCAAGGCTTATGTGCCATAATACTACAAGACCTGTTAAAATTGTGAAGTCAGTTTTTCATTCTTGTTAAGAAATGTTTATTTTTTTTAATCTTTCCCAAAAATAAAAATTAAAACTTACACACGTGTTAGACATTTGTTAGAAAGATATGCTTACGTTGACTATATGCAGATTATGTTCAGAGAGTGAGTTCAAAATGAACTGGATGCAGAATTTGTTTTTTTCCTGACATGTTTAAAGTGTGATATGAACTTAATGCTCAAAGAAAATATTTTATACATGCAAACATGTTTACAGCTTGTCCTGTGGAGAACAAATTAATTACAGACAAAAAGCCAAAAGGAAAAACCTCTGCCTACTCCTTTGTGAGGGCCTTCTATGAGGAGCACATGAAGAAGCACCCAGGAGCCAAAGTAATATTAAAAGAGGTTACCAAAATGTGCTCAGAAAAATGGAAGACCATGTCACCTGAGGAGAAGGCAAAGTTTGAAGAGATGGCCAAGAATGACAAGCTCCGGTATGACCAGGAGATGAAGTCCTATGTGCCACCTGCAGGTGCCAAGAAGGGCAAGAAGAAGAAGAAGAAGAAGGACCCCAACGCGCCCAAAAAGCCACCCTCTGTTTTCTTGATCTTCGCCTCTGAACACCGTGAAAAGGTCAAGGTGGATAACCCAGAGATCTCCAACACTGACATCTCCAAGAAGCTTGGTGAGATGTGGACAAAGATGAGTACCACAGACAAGGCCCCCTATGAGGCCAAGTATGCCAAACTGATGGAAAAATATGAGATGGAAGTTGCTGCCTACAGAGCCAAAGGCACCAAGAAGGCGGAATCAGCTGACGATGAGGAGGATGAAGACGAGGAGGATGATGACGATGAGGATGATGGTGACGAGGATGAAAATGATGTTGACGAGGATGATGACTAAGTTGTTTCTGTGTTTGAGGATGTGAAGTTTGTGATGAGTTTGTTTATGTTTGTTTTTGTTTTGGGGTTGGACGAGTCCAGCAGTATAACCTGCTGTCCCTGTGGGTCGACCTCAGTTGAGCTGTACTATTTTTCTAATTAAGGGATTTAGTTTTTGTCACTTAGTACCCTTTAAGATTTATATTTTAAATTTTTCTACTGTAATAAAATACTATATATTACCCATTAAAAAAACTGACTGTGACTGTGAAACTATGCTTTTAACACGACACACTTGAAATAAATATTAAAATCACGATTTTACAATTTATGCTATGTATTTATTGGGACAACAAAATCCACAAGATTAGAGTTACTTTAAAGGTGATGTAAATATTGGAAAAGTGATTTCATACAATAGCGTTAACACATCTGTTCTCAGGCTCAGCATTACTTATAACTGTTAGCTAGTGTCTAACTCATGGTTTAATAAACGGGGTTGTAGCTTTCAAAGACTGTATAGATGAAAGATGGAAGCTGTGCCACTGTGACATCATCCATTGAAGTGCTGTTGCCTACCACTTTCACCAAAGTCACAAGTACGTGGTAGATCTTACCGTGAAACTGAGTAATGTAGCGTAGCCTGCTCCTTCCTCCTTTTTCACATTAATGGAGAACGTAATTTACAAAATAAACATAGCGTGTTCAGTGAAACTTGAAACTACCAATTGAGGCCATGAACTCATTAAACTATTTACTAAGGTCAAAAAGGAAAAGCAGTGAGCGCTTTCCTTTATAATCCTATACAATCACTACTCTTTCTGCCACCCCCTGCTGGCTATTAGAATACTCCAGGCATGTCTGCACTGGCTTCACTTTTCAGACTCTGAAGCAACATCTTTTATATACATACTTTGAGAGCAGTTTCTATTGCTAAATGAGAAGTATTAATGAGTGGAAAAAATGTTACAAGCATGTATGTGCCTTTTTGTTTAATCTGTATGTAACTACAACACTTCAGTTGTCTCTTCAGTCCTAAAGTGCTGTTGTTTAATTTAATAAAACCAGAAACAGATTAAACATTTTAATGGCATTTCAAATAAAGCGTCATCACTATTGTTAGTTTAAACACCACCTGATAACTAAGTTTTAAGTGATTTCTTACCCAATTTTTAAAAAAAAGAACAAATAATAACAAGCATTAATTAAAAACAAAAAAACTTTATTGGCATCTTCCCCTTTACAAGATAACAAAACTCATGGACTTGGGCTGGTTTGTGTTTGTTAGTAATTTCATATGCAAAATGCAGTGGACATTAGTTTTACACTCCTTCTACATCTTAAGCTGCAGGCCTTCATTTCTATAACTAGATTTAAAGATATTGGTCAATATACGCTGATCAGCCACATTAGAACAGGATGTCATTGCCTACCTAAACATTGGTGCATGGCAGCAGCCTCCTCCAGCAGGACAATGAACTATACACGAAGCAAAAACTGCTTAAGAAACATGAAGGTGTTGGCCTGGCCTCCAAAAATACCCAGACCTCAATCTAATCAGGCTCGATGGGCAGAAAGAGCCAAAAGAGATCCACTGCCAACGTTTCCACACAATAATGATTTGTGGCTGATCTGTGTGTATGAGTGAAACATCACAGTTGGAGGGCCATTGTCCTTGAAAACCTAACATTGTTAAATTTATTCCCTGTACTACTCCACTAAAGGTTGAGCACCCGAGCATGTTTTGAGTTTGATGTGGTTTATTTTTTAAAGAGCAAAACAAACTGTAGTCTTTCAGCAAAAAGACGAAGGAAGCGAGAACAGGATCAAACAAAAATCAGCAGCTCAGGTTTTACTTCTTCCCAGATTTCTTGATACCACCTCCAGCTGGAAGAGAGAGAAAGCAAACAAAAAGATTGGGTGTTAGAAAGCATCTAATTAAAACTGCAGCCACAACTGTGACCAGTGAGATTTCAAGTTTGAAAATAAATTGATGACTGAAAGACTTTAAAATTAGAGGTTTTCTCAAACAATAACATAAATTTACTTTATGTCACTGCATAAAGGCATGCATGCTTATAGCTAAAAAGTCTGAAATCAAAACAAAATAGCATAAACAAAGTCTAAAATATTTGAATTTTAAAGGAGATGCAAACATCAGAGAGACGTGAGGTCTACTTTGGACTAAATTTGCTGCAAGTTTGGGGTTTGTTTCAGTTTCCTGACCTCCTTTAATTTTAAAGGAGATGCAAACATCAGAGAGACGTGAGGTCTACTTTGGACTAAATTTGCTGCAAGTTTGGGGTTTGTTTCAGTTTCCTGACCTGCAGAGAAAGTACAAGCTGTACAGTGAAACACCAAGGCTAACCTGAGGCTTTCACTGTAGCCATGGTAAGAAATGTCCAAATTAGGATATCAAGGTTAAGCTACCAAGTTGTCAAACATCTGAAAGCAGTCTATGGACGGAAATAACTTTCAAACTTAACCCCGAAAACTGAAATTGTTATAGAAACAGGCAGATCACCTGAATCCTGCAGGTCACAGCTCAGCACTCCGCTGAAGTCACTGTATTCCTGGACTCTCACTGTGTGCTGGTAACGTATCAGTTATAGAAACACCACAGCTGGTTTGCAACATCATGATGTGTATGTTTGGAAATATATAAGGTTTCTCATTATGAAACAAAATTAATAAATTCAACCTGATTCGGATTTTTTCTGTTTCTATATACGTGGGATGGTCTGGTGATTGAATGTTGGTGTATATAGATACAAAGGTTTTATAATGTGTGGGTTTTCTTGGTTTGTTTTTTGTGCGTGGGACTGGGGCTGGAGGTTTTCAGGTTTTGCAATTGTATTATTGGTATTATACATGTATTATATTACTCCACTTGTAACTTGTGCTTTGAGTATGTATTTTGCATTTTATCACTCCTGTGTGTACCTGATCACGGAGCAGTGTAGCAGTAGTTGCAGGAGTACATAAATCTGGTGCATTTCTTCACTTCTTGTTTTTGTGCATGGTTCTTTACAAATACAAACCAAAACTCTAAACACAGCTCTTACTTAAAGGTCCTTTTCCTGATGCTTTGGCTTTCAACGCCTCCAGGGCCTTCTGTTCTTCCTTCTGCTTCTGCTTGAAGGCTACATCATCCTGCGGAGACACATACAATTTAAAATCTTTCTACGCTTCTGTCCTATGTTCAGCTCATTTCAGGCCACAGCTGACATTTACCTCTGAATATTTCTGCCCTTCAGTCAAATAACAAAAATTAATATTTCATCTGATTTCCATTTATCAGATTCTCAGCTGACACCTGAAGACATCGCAATGGGTTGTGTAACACCATGACATGAATATCATGATTTTATTTTATTATCAACAAGTTAAGGAATACATTTTTATCACCAGTTCTAATTTTCAATGGGCATTAATACAGGTTACTAAAGCAAAATTCCAAAAAAAAAAAAAAAAAATGACAAGGTAGATCACAAAAAACAGAAAGGGTTAGCGAAATGATCCATACATCAAAGTTTATCTATCAAATTATCTGTACAAACAGTTTTACTTTAAAAAATAAACAAAAACGAAATGTATAAAATATTGCAATGATGCAATGAGAATGTCTTCTTATCCATGTTAGCTTGATTACAAAGGGATGCAAATGTTTTAGAGGCTTGATATTAAATGTTTTACACAGCCTATGGTGAGGGGGCAAAAAGAGCCAGATACATACGTCATCCATGTCCTTGTTCTGTTTCTTGGGAGCCTTCAGTGGTTTCTTTTTACCTCCTGAGAAATAAAATTTACATAGATACATAAATACAATTATAGTAAAATGAAACTTAGAACAATAAAAGTAAATTAGTATATAAATAGATACAATAAGTAAGTACATAAATAAGTAGATACAAAATATGAAAACCTAAGCTAGGCAAACGTATTTAAAGAACAGATCCACAAAGTAAAAATATACTAATAAAAACAGTGTGGGGGGGAAAAACTACATTCTATAACAATGGACTATAATGTCTTAACGTTTCTCTTTAAAAATAAAATTTAGACAATCTTCATTATCTAGTTATGAAAATAAAATAGAAAATATAACTAAATCTACAACATCTAATAAACAATAGTCAGTGAATAAAAATGAAACATTATACGAAGGAATATGATCCAAGTTACGTCAATCAAATAACGCAGCGTTCTTGGCTTTTTTTTATTGTTTGCTTGGAAAAAAAACAAATCTAAACTCTTTAAAATCTGCTTTAACTTAAATGGCAGCCAGATGACCGCGAAACCTTAAGCCTCGAATACAAACGTTAGTTACCACCACGGGTTATTCGAAGAAAGAAGAAGAAATATATTTAAAATTTTAAAGATTTCGTTTATATTGTCTGTTGCCTGAGAGGATATTTATAAGCCGAATGGTCCATTCGGTACCAATAATTTAAAAATGGCCTGAAAATATCTTCTATCTTCCGTATTTATATCCCAAAACAGAAAAAAATCGTAATGTGACAGATTTTAACTGCGGATTGGTCAGAGAAAACGTTATCTTTAGCGGCAGCTAGCATTAGCCATCTATAAACGCGCTAAACTGAAAATCGTCAGTATCTTTTAAGATGTACAGATTTTACAGACGAATCTCAAATGAAGCAATCTCCCACCTTCTCTTCCAGACATGTTAACAGCTTGTTATAAAATTTAAAGGAAAGGAAAGTTTGCTGCGAAGACAACTGGTACTTCTCGCTAATCCGCGCTGTTAGGTCCCCGGTGAACCGGAAATAGAATGACCGCTTGTTGCCTGTCTCAAAGAAAATTCTTGACATCAATATGCTACAATGCTGTTACCCTAAAGAAACGTAATTCGTGTCTTATGCGTCCGCTGACATAATTGAAGAAAAAGGGTATGTTTACTCTGTTATATCGCTTTGTACATAACAGTATCACCGGAGTCCAAAAACAGTTTAAAACTTATGAAAAGTCAGCTAGCCGGTAGCTACATGGAGCTAGCTAGGAAGTAGGTAACCTTGGTGGAAAAGTACTCTTGATATTTAAAAATGATATCCAGACATTTTTTTTAACCGAATCTGTGACAAAGTGCAGTGCTCGTGAGGTCCTGCACCCACCGGGAACGAGTTTGACTTATTATTGGCAGACTAAGCTCTCACTGTGCCTGAATGGCCTTTGAAAGCGTGCCTATAACCACTACTACTAAGCAGGATGTCTGGGAGGTTTAAAAGTTATCTGAAGAAGCTCCATATTACTAGATGGTCTGTCTTCTACAACAGCACACCCCCAGCTGACTGCCTTATGCAAGATGCCACAAATCTTATAAAGCTGACAGTTAATCAAATTAAATTGTTTTCCCTTTATTCTCCCAGGTGCCTGTTCCAGTGTTGACTGCTGTGACGGTCAATCTCTGACTATTCTTAACCTGTACTGCTGCTGCTCTGCTCAATGAGGTACTGGTATAAGCATTGTATCTGTATTTTTGATTGTAGATATAACTGGTTAATGTTATCTTTACTCTGTCAGGTACAGAGGGGCTCAGATCTATCTCTGGGTTCATGGCTCATGCTGTCTGTCCCGCTACTCACTGCCTGGCAAACTCACTCAGGTACGAACCTACAGTGCTCTCCATCAGCCTGGTTCATCACCACCACCACCTCCAAACAAGCCTTCCCCTTCTGAAGGGAAAAAAGGATCAGAGCTTCTGAAGGAGCGTGCCTTGACTGTCTTACAGGTACAAAAAGGACCTTCTTCTTACGGTAACAACAGAACTTCAAAACACAATGAAACAAATTTGAACACTGTCATCCTTTTTCTCTCTTCTCTTTATCTTTAAGCATGCAGGTGAGTTTGGGCGGCAGTGGAGTCAGAGGTCGGCTCAAGCAGCCACTGCCACAGTAAACCAGTGGTGGGAGAAGTACGAGGAGTTTGTGGGGCTGAATGAGGTCCGCGAGGCTCAGACAAAGGTCACTGAGGTCAGTAAAAACACGGCGTCCAAGTTTAGTCTGTGCCGACATGACTTAGTGGATAATGAATAAGGAATGTCAGGTGCTTGTTATACAGTTCTCTGACAGATCTTTGTGTTTTCCAGGCTGAGGCAGCATTCATGGTGGCCAGAGGGATAGTTCGTGAGGCTCATGCTAGCCTGGAGGCTCAGCAGGGCAGGCTGAAGGAGATCAGAGACCGACTGGACAGAGTCTCAAGGGAGGAGCCACACTACCTGGAACTGGCCACAATGGAGCACAAACTCCTACAAGTGAGCTGAAGCTATTAAAATATACAAAACCCATGTTCTTGAATCATTAAAAATTCTGAATTCAGTCTCTTAAATTTCATGTAGCTTTTGTTGTAGTTTGTTTTTCAGATGGTTTGTTTAAAACTGGTGGGGAAAGGATAGACGATGAGCTTAATTTAGATTAAATTTGTAAAATTGGGAAAATTTGAATATCACTAACCTAAAATAGAAATCGAATCATTTTCTACTGGTCAACCAGCAACTTTATCATATCATCAGAGACACAAGTAAGAAAACTATAAGCAGACATTGATTCAGGACAGGTATTTGACTCCATCCCAGGTCACAGTGTTGATGCAAACCAACAGGCTTTTGGTCTTGGAGGATCACCAAGGCTGATTAGGACTTTCATACTGTCAGGTTTTTACTATAGGATTAAAGTGACCAAAATGATTCACTTTAATGACACACCCTGCCACATGTAATGTCAGAGGGCAGAGAGAGAGAGAGTTAAGAGATAGAAAAGCCATGTCAAAACAGCAGTTATTTAGTTATTGAGAATATAATGTGTGTTACTAATATGACATCAGTGACAGTAAATAACGGTAAAATACAACAGTAAAAATTAACAGAGTGCCCTTCATGTTATGTTCTGTTTTCTTATATCCGTCTTTTGCAAATTTACCTATTTGTCATAAGGAAGGATTTAAAACATTATCTTACATTATCCTACAATCAAGACTCACTGCATTTAATAACACAATTAAGAGCTGCTGTATAAGAAGAGACATACCAATAAACGCATTCAGGTTTTATAGTTGGTTTGAGGTCAGTAGAGGAAGTGGAAGTGCTTTTATTTTGAGTTAACCACAGTTCACATTATGCAATCATACATCATTAATGATGTTGGATAAGAAGATTGAATTTAACCCCACCTCTCTGTCACTGCAGGAGGAGCGCCGCCTCCGGACAGCGTACGAGAACGCAGAGGGTTCAGAGAGGGAGAAGTTTGCTTTATTCTCTGCGGCCGTTAGAGGAAGCCACGAGAAGGAGAGGACGAGAGCGGAACGCACCAAGAACTGGTCCATCATTGGCTCGGTGCTCGGAGCCCTGATCGGAGTCATGGGGTCAACATACGTGAACCGAGTCCGCCTGCAGGTGAGGAGGGGTGCTACACTAGGGGACCTCATTCAGTGCACCGATTTTTTTTTTTTTTTTTTTTACCTGAAGCAACTGCACTCGCACTGTTCCAACACCCTCCCCTAAACTCTGGGTCTTACTAAACACTAACAACAATGTGAAGCTTTGTACCTGTTTTTGAAAAGCGTCTCATATTTTTTATTAATGTTTTTAGCTTTACTGTTATAAATGCCAACAAGAAAATGAAATAAGAAAATGAAAAAGATGAATGAGAACAGTTCACAAGCGTTATTGAAATTGCGAGTGAAACGGAGTAAGTGGTGGACTTTCTCAGGAACTATACCCATACCCAATAGCACTGTAGTTCCTGTTTCTGGAAGGTTTGCCATGCAAAACCTACTGCCATGTTCCTTTAACCCTCTCGAGGCAGGCGTTGCCGATTTGCAACAGTTAAAAACTAACAACCTGATTACCCCACATACATATTTTATGAGGTTTTTTTTTTGATAATTTTCCCCAAATATCAGATTTTTCCTGTAACTAAAACTTAATTTGAGCCTGAGAGGGTTAAGAGAGCCTTCATGAGGCCAATTTTGGATTTAAAACAGGTTAAGTTAGAAAAATGACTGGACTAGCCTCCTTAATGTAGGTTTTACCTTTAATATGTCACCCATCTGTAATTAACACTTGCCTTTATCTGATCCTCACCAAGACAGCAGTTATTTCAGCTCATATACGTTCTCTTTTCTCCTCTGCAGGAGCTGAAGAATCTGCTGCTGGAGGCCCAGAAAGGTCCAGAGAGCCTGCAGGAAGCCCTGAAAATCCAGGCTGGAAACCATCGCTCCCAGCAGGACGAGCTCCGAACGCTCATTGACAGTCTCAGAGTTGCTCTGCGTGAAACCTTCGCACAGAGGAGCGCTGTTCGCCAGGACAAAGAAGGCACAGCCCCACACTCGCCCTCTGTGTCTGTTTCAGCCTTAAAAGATCTCCACACAGGAAGCAAAAGGACCGAGTCCCTCTTAGAGTCCCTGCCACCAAAACTGGGACAACTGGAACGAGGGCTTGGGAAAGTTGAAAGTGAAGTGTCAACCGTGAGGAAGCTGCTGGAGACCAAACCACAGCTTCAGACACAAGCTGGTCAGCTGCAGCACGAGAGACCAGAAAGAGCTGAGTCTGAGGCAGTGGTGAGGAGTCTGGAGGAGACTCAGAGGACTCTGGGAGAACAAATCAGGACCACCAATCTTTATAATGCAGTGTTTGCCTACACCGCCACTGCCATCACCATATCTGCTGTCTACCTGCTGCTCAGAGGAACTGGTTAGATACGATACCTCCAGTTTGAATATGTAAATGTATGGGAACACTATCGGGCACTGGGACTAATAATCTGAACAAATGAGTGCAAATTACAAACCGCAGTGAACTCGGTTTATCTAATAAACCGGCTGCAGGTGTTGATTTGGGTTTATTATCTACCTCTGCTGCTTACTGCACTAATGAGGCTGAGGACTTCTTTTAACTGCTTCTAAATATTTAAAATTCACTGATCTCAAGATGGCAGATAAACAGGAGCACTGTTGGTATATGTGAATGTCATGTTTAGCGGTTTAGAAAAGAATCCCACATTACAACAACTAAAAATGATGTTTGTTGTCTAAACTGAACAAACCACTGAATCAGACTTCTCAACAAATACCCACAAGAAACTTGAGTCTGGGTTATTATAGTTTAGCATTACAGGTTTAAATAAAAGAATAATAAGTAAAAGGTAGACTTCTGAAGAATAAAAATTAACTGATGTGATATTCTGTACTTTTACAGATACAAAACTATAGTAAGTCTGACTCGAGTTCTCCAGCACATTGTTTAGGTGACTTGGGTTGATTGATTAGCTGATACAGACACATTCATGGGGCCTTATTATTCCTGCTTCTTATCCATGTTCATTCTCTCGTGTCTTTTGCTGCTAAATTTTCCACTACTTTTAAAAGCTGGTCTCTAAATGTCTCTGTGTGGTCTTTGGTACTAAGGAGGTCAATACACTTCAGAGCTTTCTCCTCTGAAATCAGCTGCCTGCTGTAGCTGAAAATAATGCTACAACGGCAGTAAGAGTGGACCACAAAGACAGAGTTAGATAAACAATGAGCTTTATGAATTATGATAACTTCAAGGCTGGTATTGACAAACCTTTTGTGGTGCATATATCCTGTGTACTTATCTTTCCATTATACTTTAATTATAAATCAGAAAAAACTGCCAAAATGCAAGAGTTCAGATTTTCTGTACTTTGTTCTCTGTATGCCGCCTTCTCACAAAGTAGTAGCTCAAAAATAATAAAATCAAGACTTGTAGCTGTCAACACTGTCAAACAGAAGTAGAAATGGGACATAATCAGATGTGGGGCCAGGTGGTTGCAGTGCCATGTGAGTTTTCAGCGTCTTGATTCAGCCTTATACTCGTCAGCCTTGGATGTAGTTAGTTGACCAGCTGAACCTCAGAGGGACCACATCACAGGTCATGATTGCACCACTGGCATTCACCTCCAAGCTAAAGCAGGACGGAAAACTGAAGGGAGCTGAAATTTTAGTATGTAAGGTAAGACATGTTCATTTAGATTTAGATCAGAAAACCTGTATCTTTGATTTCATGGGACATAATATTGTTTAAGATGAGGATAAATATAGAAACGAACAATAATGAGAACTGTGTTTTCATTTACATGAGAAAAGTCACTGAGATGGACTTCAAAATATATTTTGTTCTTTAGATAAAACTAAATATTTACCTGAGAACAACCACAAATATGCACTGCAGTGTAACACCCTCTTAACCCTCTCCAGTACTTGAACCCGTGTGCCGTCATGTTGGTGTCGGGCTGTTATGTAGCTGATGATGTGTGCTGAACTGAGCGATGATCCCTGTTTATTAAACATCCATATGAAGAAACTGCTGTTGCAGAGAGTGATTTACAGGCTAATACTGAATGTCTGTCTTCCTTTGTTTACCTGAACAACTCGTGAAAGAAAAACTGTCTTTAAATGGCTCTTATGTCTGAATAATAACACTAAATACTAAATGCCAAAAACCCAGTTTGTTATCATTCATCACAGCAAACATAGAAATTCTTTATGAAGAAAGACATTTTATACACACAAAAAGCCTAAGTTATACATCTGTCGCAGATCAGCTTTTAAAACTTCTGAAACAAAACTTTCAGGCTTAATGTGTAACGCCCTCTGTCACCAGTAGGGGGCAGCCGCTTAACACTGATGGAGCACGCTGCTCTCAACTTTCTCTGGTCTGCTGAACAAGTCGGAAAGGCCTCTATTACGCTGCTTTTTATCGCAGCACAGCATATTGCGCTCATTCAAGGGAGGGGACGCTTATCCCTGAATGACCTTATAGTCCTTAAAGACAACCTGTTATGCTCATTACCAGCTCTATATTTTTATTATTGGCCTTTGCACGAGTCACAGTTCATAATAAAACTTTTTTATTGGTCTGAATTTATTCTAACAGTGTTGCTTCTGGAGACTTTAACTGCTGAAGCATTGTTCATGAAACCTTCACGGACAAACAAAAAAAGTTTGTTTTTTTCCCAGTCTTGTTTGGAAGAACTGGCTTGCGCGCATTGTTTATCTTTCTCTTTTAAAAATGAAAGCGAATGTGAGTAAATCCTTGTAGCTAAAATATGTCACGTGTTGTGGAAACGAGGAAAGTTTGCATGTTCAAGCGTCCACATACTTTTGGCGCGTCTCTTTGTAAATCTACTGCAGCAGGTGTTGGTCTTTATTTAGAACAAGGACACACACACACACTCACACTCCTTTTTATTAACTGATTAATATTGATGGTGATTTGGAAAATAAACTTGTTCTAAGCTCTTTGAATCTCAATAAATATTTTGGGCTGAAAAGGATTCAAATTTTAATCATAGCAAAGACTTTTGGCTTAGAAACAAAGTATTCATGGAGTGAGCTCATCAGACCTCTGACTGAGGCTACATTAGCTGCTTCTTGCACAACAAACTGAATCCCAGAGAGAAATGAAGACATTTGAGCATGGTGGGAAACACAGGTGCTGAGGAAGAAGAATGTGTCAAACAAAAACAAAGCATTCCTCCTTAGAGGAAAGAGAGTCAGCGCTTAAAACTCAGTGCATGTTGGGTCATCTGTTAAGACGCAAAGATCTCAGTAAAATTTTAAATTGCAGTGTTGCAGCAGCAAATTGAATCGTATCGCAAAAACACCACAAAATAAAGATGAGATGCATAAAGAAGTCGGTGTGTGATGCTCACTTTGTAAGGAGAACTTCTATAGTGTTTGACCTTTTCTCTTCTTGTTCCTGACTTTATGCCAAAAAGGTCCCAAAGACTCACATCCAAGCATCCCGGTGCTGTTCTCGTGACTGAAAGTCTGACTTTATTCCTTGAAACTATGCCATCACAAAGCAGCAGCAGCCTCATGATGATTTTACATCCTTCTGTCTTCTAGAACGTGCTGAAAAGTGGGAACACCGCTGTGTTTGTGCTGTTGTTGTATTTTGGGGCATTTTAAATAGAATTGTCTGAATAATAACATGACTTCCTGTGAAGTACTGGCCATCTCAGAAATATGTGCTTCAGTTTGTCCACCTGTTATTTAGCACTAATTAGCAGTTATTTGTGTCTGTACATTTTACCTGTGCAGCTCATCGACCAGCTAACCAAGCCTACAGGGTGTCATCTTGTCATACAAAAACAAAAACAACACGAGTCCAGAGACCAGCCTGTAAAACAGCCTATGGATACGTTTCAGATTGCCAGTTTGGCAAAAATGGTCGGAGTATTCCTATCTTCAGAATTAGGAATACTCATAATTTTGATGCTGGAATTGAAGCTAAAGCTGGAATTTCAGTGGTGCCTCATTCAGTCATGTAGCATGACAAAAAATGTAAATGATATGGTCTCATAATGCTTCATATTTGCAACCCCAGTTCCAAACAAGATAAGACGCTGTGTAAAATTTAGATGAAAGCAGAATGAAATGATTTGCAAATTTCCAGCAGTGCCCACTCCCACACACAGTGCATCCTTGGCACAGTGTCTTTTCTTAAACTTGATAAGATCAACCATTCTCTCTGAGGCAAATTCCAAAAGTTCTCAGACAAGTGTTGACCCCTCCTGACCTATTTTAGGTCATTATAATCTCATGATAGTGCGACCTCACTCCTTGTCCTCCCACCTTTCTGCTATATCTTTTCATTAATTCAGTTCTTTATGTTAGGATGCCTGGGTCGTTGACCCAGGGTTTTGAGTTTATTATATTATTTATTATTTCTAGTCTTTGGTTTCTTTGTTAGAGTTCTGTCTTATGGTTTATGTCTCTGTGTAATCCTTAGTTGCTATATCCCCGTGTCCAGTCAGTGTCTGTGTCTGCCCTGGTACTTTGAAAGTCCGTGTCTCATGTAAATGCATCTGGTTTTGCTTCCTTTGTCTCGTTAGGCCTGATTTGCCCCAGCTGTGTTTCCCTCCTGTTGCCCATTCCCTGATTGCTCCCTCTATGTATTTAAGCCCTGTGTTTCAGTTTGTCGGTGTCGTGATCTACCCTCATCTTGCTGTGTGTTCTGTCTGTCTGTGTAAGTTTATTTTGGATTCTCAGTTTTGTTACTTTTTGAGTTTAGCATTAAAGCTGTTTTGAGTTCACGTTTGCCAACGAGTGTCTGCACTTTGGGTCCACCATTCCTGCCTGCACACAGCCCGCACTTGACACTTTATTTCTCTATTATTATTTATCTCTTCACCTGATTTTGAAATTAAAACCAAAACACAGTAAGAGGGGGGAAATGTAAACCTGTCAGTATGTAAATATATCAAACTGAGCATGAAAGAGTGAGAATGCAAGTAAAACAATAAACAGAGAGGAGGACGAAGAGGAACAGAGACAGTGAAGGGCTCCGAATAATGTGAGGGGGAGGGAAAAGTCCAGTAACGTGCCTCCTCACATGATAACGGTATCCAGGTCACCCACTTCAGCCACTCTGTGTGAGAGAGAGAAAACTCACATGCTCATACTCTCACAAGCTGTTCTTTATTGATAAAAAGATTTCACTGCACTGTCCTCTGAACTGCAGCATTTTTGTTTCAGCGAGTCACACTCAAAGAAGGAGCACAAACCATTTTACTCACAGTTTGTGAGCTTAGGCTTTCAGTGTCGCCACTTTGAGCCAACATTTAATACATTTAGAACATTTTTGTCAGTATTCATGAATAAAGTTTAGAACAGTGCATTAAACGATAATGCTACAGTTTGAAGGGTTGCTCTTTGTGACAGCATGCAATGACAGAAACCAGCAGCATTTCAGCAAGACTCTGAACCGCACGGATCACCTTAAAGAAACTCAAAGCAAAATCAGCGGAAAGTCAGATCTCCCATTTCTTCTAAAAACTACCACATTTCATTCTAAGAATAAAAGTGTAATGCCACATCAACTGTTTGAATTAGTTTCAGCAAAAACACTCTTCAGGTTCAGCCTGCAGGGAAATTTGTATTTAAATTCAATGAGGAAGATCAATTTTCTCTTGTCTCTGTTCCTTTTCATGGCTGAGCTATTCGTGCTGCTCTATTCTCTGTTTTCCTACACTGTCGAAATAGTCTCATTCAAAATTTTACATCACTGCATTTATCCAATAATCTGTCTGCCTGAATTCTTCAAACGAATCAGCCTCTAGTCCCTGTTTGTTTAAATTCACTATGATCTGTCTCTTTCCCTTTTGGTACATCAGTCCTACAGCCTCTCTCCTATCATTCTCCACTTTTGTTTGGCTCATTTCCATCCATTCTCATCCATTCAAAATCAGGTAAAGATAAAAAGAATGAAAAAAGCCAAAAAAGGTCACCTGTCACTTTGCCTTGTGCATGAGATACAGAGGAAACCCAGACACAGGAAAGCAGCAAAGAAGTTTCCACTGCAGATTACTGCTATAGATTACTACTAGCACTACTACTACTACTAATAATAATAATAATAATAATAATAATAATAGTAGTAGTAGTAGTAGTAGTAGGTAAGAGAAAACATCTAACAACTAACATCTGTTTTCTCACACCCGTCACACATAGACCTTGATAAAATATGGATTGTTTGGATTGAATTTCATGCTGGAAAACCCATCATGACCCATTTTCAGTGTTCTGTCTTAGAGAAGAAGGTTTTCCTCCAAGATGTTATGATACATTCTTCCTATTAAAATTTATTTTTTCCTCTCCACTGTCACCAAGTGCTTGCTTGTAGGGTTATGATTATTGGACTTTTCTCTGTATTGCTGTAGGTAGGGTCCTTACCTTACAATATCAGGTGACTTTTGTCATGATTGGGTGCTATATACATAAAAAAGATTTGAACTGCCTTTAATTCAGCTCCTGGCATCCTTTGCCACTGCTTTGACCCTACCCTTGGACGTGGAGAGGTTAGAATAGAAGACATTGATACTGTGGTCAGGTGTGCCACAACAAAGAATAAAGATCATCAAAGATTTATTAAACACAAAATGATGATGTTTGTAAATCCGTATTAATGGTATTAAGTTGTGCATGGATGCATGTTGCATGTGCCAAAAATTAAAATGAAATCTCAGACAAACTGACCAAACTAAGTGACAGTGGTGGGACACCACAGAGACGGTCACAGGAGTGGAGCAGAGCTGGAGCAGGGCCAAAGCCATGGAAGGAGGGATTCAAATAGCCCTGCAGAGCACTGACCTGGTCTTCTGCAATTCCTGTAACCTCAACACTTAAAACACACACATACACAAACAGCAACCCTGCAAAAAGACCAGCGGTCATTACATCACACCACAAATCCAAGCTCGTGCTTCCAGACTTACACAAATGAAATATTTTAGATATGATCAGTTTCTATCGCAAATTTTTTGCTGATTTTACAATCAGCAAAAAATGTAGGCTGTCAATTTATAAATTTTTTTCTTTTCCACTTAGGGATTCATAGGCAGCTGCTTCTGCACAGCCAATGTTAACACAGCATTAGTGTGGACACTACATAAAAATTTCCCCAAACCAGCTCTAGCTGTATAAGAGAAAATGCACACGGTGCAACTGCAATAAAAGTCAGTGACATGATTTAAAACAGCTTGAAAAGCTCTCTTTGGTGTTTTATCACTTCAGGAACATGATGGAAAGGTTTTACTGCTGTTTGAGTGTAAAAACTTTGACCTTAATTGCTTTAGAGATAAAAACAAAACGACTTGTTCATAGCATAGTTCACTGTGGAAAAGTTTGAAAACCTTTGACTATAGACACAAACAGCACGTAGCATCTATTAAAAAATGATTAATTAGCGTATTTATCTTGATGATTGCATTGTCCACTTTTTTCTAGTGTGTTTTTTTCTAGTGTGTGTGGGGGGGTCAAGGTTATTATAGTCATAATATGTAATAAAAACAAAACAATTTAAGTCACCTTAAAGAATAGAAACTAGACTATTTTCTAATCAAAAACTAAAAAACCTACATGAGGTGTAAAGCCCTGATTAGCAGGCACATGTGGGCTAAGTTATGAGCAGGCAGATGTTCGGTGAATGCTCTTTAGAGCAACATCTAGTCCACCAGGCTTGACGTGGGCGTCAGCAGGTTGTTTTGTGGTCCTGAAGAGCCCAAAATGTGCCGACACACCTGACAAATTTGACTCGTAGGAAACTGCAGATGTGGGCTACATTTGGCCCACTGACACATGTGCAAAGTCACATGTTTGTATTGAACCTCTTAAACTTACAGACGCCCTTTTTGTTGACATTTTTACAGACGCTTTATACTTTATTACAGATAATTTAGATACGGTTTATGAACAATAACTGAACCGAGTACATGAAAACCAGTAGAAATACAAAACTGCTGATATTTTGTTAGCTTTATGTTTGTAATACTGTTGTTAAGTGTGTCTCATCAACAGCATGAGACACGCTCATCCTGTTAATTGCTGTGATTTTTACTGCAGGATGTAACTTCTGTTCTTTTATTTTATATCTGATAAAGAGAAGTGTTTGTGGGAAGCTATTAATGTTAGCATTATGCAAGCACAGTGTTTACACACAGTGATTGCACTATATTTAACAATCACACTGTAAATTAATTAAAAAATACCTAGAAGGTAAAGCAGAGTGTTATGAAACTCACCTACACAACAAACACGTTCGACCAGTCTATCCTTAAACTGGCTGTGCAGACTTAGAGAGGTTATACAACCAGCTCTTAGAACTCACCACCAACATTTTTTAAAAAGCTTCTGAAAATGAAAAAAAGGATTTTCACACGCTGGATGAACAAAATATTTGGTCGAACCTGCATTTTAAACCTGTCGTGTCCTGTGAGAAGAGCAGCACACCTGAGCTGAAATGCATCACAAGACAGCCACTGTGTCAAAGGGAAAGTAAGTAAAAGGTATTCAGTAGTAATAAAATGCAAATAAAAGATTTTTCATCAGTCATATAAATTCAGAGCCAGAGGCACAGACTGATGCACGGGTATCCTCTAGCACAGTATCTTCAGGTTTAACCCCTGGGTTGTTGTAAAGATCCTTTCTTTCTTACAGAGATAATAAAGATTATACAGAGCAGCTTTATTTCTTTATTATTTTCCTCTTTGCTGCTAACAATTATTGTTCAGTATAACTCTTTTTTATAAAGACATGATTCCACAACAGATCGCCTAAGGCTGGACTTGTTGACCTAATCCAAAACTTGCTGGTTTGAGTTCTGTTTTTCTATTTGATGCTTGTTTACCTAAGCTAGAATACAGCACTTTTTCCACTCTTAGTCACCAAAGATCCTAATGCACAACCATTCATTCAGTGCTTTTTCATACTAATCTACCGCACAGTGCTTTTTTAAATCGCTCACTGTCTTCGCCTGTAACCGCCTGTATTCAACCTCCTCAAATGTTTCTATTATTGTAGTTGCCCCCTCTGCCAGTAGATGTGTCCATGCTCATTAGCCAGATAACTGAAAATACATATCCTGACTATGCTGAACTTGGGCCCCGATGAATGACTCTCATGCATCAGTAGATTAACAAATCTAGGCTACGCCTAAAGTCAGGCAGCAATTCCAGTGATACACAAGTCTGTATTTATAGTGCCAGGCAGTAGCCAGGTGAACATGGTAGCTGCAGGACTTTATCTACTTAAACACCTAAAAAACAGCAGGTTTGCTGGAGGCAAGGAGATCAGATATGTAAACTTTGAACAACAGACTGAAAAAAATACATTTCCAGTCTGTTGAAGTGAGGCACAGCAGGCTGTGCATACCTATCCAGGAAAGTAGCTGCTGGTGCCCCCTTCTCATAGTGAACAGGCGATTCCTCCATGACTAGCAGATGAGCTCACTGGTTAATATAAATCGTTTCTTTCATGCATCCAAATATTACAAAATGCTGCATGCAGATTCTAGTAAGCATGTTCACATTTGCACGATTTTATACTCTTTGCACTCTTTGCAAAATTCTACTTGCATACAGAGCATTATATCAACTAGACTGTTTCTCTCAACCCCTTGTTAAACACACTACTGCTTCCAGTCTTTGTTTGCTGGATCAAAATGTATTATTTATTCCTCATACAAGACTGACGATCAGTCTGTGGCAACTACAATCTGGAACAGCTTACCACTCCAGCTATGTTTAGTTAACTCTGTGGCCTTTTTAGAAAAGCAGATGAAAGCTTTTCTGCTTAACCAGGCCTTCTGTTCAGATTGTTTTCTGTTTTATTATGTTTTTTTCCCCTGTGCTTAACATTATTTGTATCCATATTGAATGTGTTTTCTAAATGTGTTGTTTGTATGGTGCTTTGTGACTGGATGTCTGTAAAAACTGCTCTATAAAAAAAAGTTACTTACTTGACTGTTGATAAGATAAGAGTGCGGAAAGATCAAAACAGGGAACAGATCGCGAAACGGAGACACATCAAACGCACCTCACTCAAAGCTGATCCAGAGCAACAATCAGGCAGGAGTCAGAAAAATGAAGCTCGCCTTTCATACAACCCCAATTCCAAAAAAATATTGGTTGTTGTGTGAAAGTGTGTGTGAAAACAAAAAAACAGAATGCAATGATTTGCAAATCTCATAAACTCACATTTTCAAAATAGAACACAGAAAAAATGTTGAATGTTTAAACCGATACAATTTTAAATTTGATGGCAGCACCAAATGTAACAGTAATCATCTAAGATCTGTTCTGCAAAAAATTCATTTGCTCTTCTGCAAATACTGAGGAGCAAAAGCACAACGGGTTTAGGGGTGTAAGCTGAGGTGAGGTGCCCATGAGAAAGAGCTTGTAGTTGCTTTATGTTCATGCCCTTTTGCAGCTGAGTTTTGAGCTTTTTTAAGAACCGTTTGGAGCTCAGAATCCACAAAAAGGAAATATCTGAGTTGAACACGTGAATACAGAGGGTTTCACTTCTTTGTTGAAGCGCTGGGGTCAGCAAGTTCAGCAGGCTGAGGGATTAGAGAACTAGTGTGTGTGTTCTGCACGTAGCAAACGTGTGTGTGTGTGTGTGTGTGTGTGTGTGTGTGTGTGTGTGTGTGTGTGTGTGTGTGTGTGTGTGTGTGTTTGACCTGTTGAAGTCAGCTCATTGACAAAGAATCACAAAGTCAAACAACAGAGAGAATATTTGTTTATGTGTCCGTGGGTGTTCCTCTACATTTCTTTTTAATAATCAGTTTAAGTGCTGAGGAGTGGTACTGTCTGGTCTTTGAATGCTCAGGTTGCGTTCACAAGAGCCTTAACTCTCCACGTAGCAACGCCATGCCTTTATTTGCTTGAACAGAGGGGGCTCTGAAAAAAACAAAACAGGTTGAACCAGGCTTTACATTTTCTGTTATGTAATGTGCTATATTACCCATTCAGATGCTTGCATGCACACATCCTTGGTTATTATAGTATTTGGCAGGTATGGGAACGCAAAGATCAGCTAGTGAAATGACCCAACTTGGAAGAAATCCCAGCTGGTTTGTACTCTGAGCTCTGGCAGTAGACACATGTGATCATGTGATCTGTTCTAGTGCTTCTGCAGCTCTGAGGGTCTTTGAGGATTTTGAAATGACCGTACAATGAAATAAGATAATACAAGTAATATTTATGGGAAAAGTGCTTTGTCATAGTAGATGAAATAACAACAACTGCATCAGCACCAGAATTAGTAGCAATAGCAACAGTAAAAATAATATTTTGACTTATCACAGCAGGAAAAACACAGGTGGGGTAATAATGGCAGAGTCGGGTTTATTGGTAAACTCATGAAATAAACCAGGTAGATGTGGATATGTAGGGCTTGTAGAAAAGGGATGAAATTTCTGGTGTAGGAGTTTTTCTTTCAGTTTTTTGGTCCACTTCTAGTCTGAATGCTCCTGGCTTGGTTTTCTTTTCCAGCCCAGGATATTATTGTTTGTACATACGCCATGCTTAGACCTTGCATTAGTGCAAATCCATTTCCTCAACCAATGCTATTCCAGCTCAAAATATCAGCGTCCTTGAGTTTAAACTAATTTATTGTGTTCGTAAATACTGTGCATGGGTGGGGCAGACGGGAAATAGGGTTAATATCTATTCACAGTAATAGGGGTGTTTATAAATCTCTCCCTTAGCAACAGTGTTTGCCAACACTGTTGGCTTTTTGACCGGATTTGGAGCAACAAGGAAAATGAGAGGAGATAAAAGAGCCGACTGGGCTGAGCTTCAAAAGAAGAAAAACACAAGAGAAATCCAAGCCCTGAACATTCATTTTGTTAATCTGTGTTGATCCATCCCCTCGTTAAGACCTGCAGAGTCACCATTACATGTTTAGTCCTGTTGGACATTTGAACTTACCTCAGACTTTGGCTCAGTGCTCTATAAATCTAATGTTTTAAATTAATTCCTCCAATTTTGATTCTTTTGCCTATCAAAAATATTCATTGACCCTAAAGCTCTTTACCAACATTAAGCAACTCTTACCTGCCAAAGCAAATGCCAGGTTTCTGCTTTGGTTTTGTTTTTATTATTGTAGTTTTCTCCTTCATGTTTCATAGTTTTTACTCTTTTCGGTGTCTTCGTGTCTTTGATTAAGGAATTTTCTGTTTTATTTTATTTTCATTCTCTTTAGATTAATACCTTTTTCCTCCTTTACGATTGTTTGACCATGCACTCATTGGTTCTACCTGTTCTCAGGTAGTTTCCTGTGTATGTGTTTTGGTAGCCAATGCATTTTCTTATCATGTAATGGTTCATTTATTATTAACTCTAATAATAATATTTGCTGTATTTTATAGACATGCAGCAAATCTGTATTATGTTGCATTCTGTAATTCTGCAATCCTGTTTATTTTTCTCCAGGTGAGAGTTCATGAGCCACATGAACTCCAAATACCCTCCAATATGATCTCGATGAGCTACACGAGGAAAAGTAGTTAAAGAAACAGGTTAGAGCATAAAGAGGTAGAAGTAGATTATGAAAAATTGTTTTTCCATTGCGTTTTTCCACATTTAGTCAGACCAGTGTCCATAACCACTGCTGCTGCAGGCTGTAAAACACAATGGTGATTTAGACTTCTTGCTCAGACAAAAGTATTCATTTATACAAACACTTTCTTGACATCATCAATTCTTCTTGCTTCCTGCTACAAAAGACAGTAAAAAAAGTCCAAAACTGATGACCTCCCCCTGCTTCTTACAGAGCCAACAAGTGGGCCCGAGTGAAGCACGAACTATTGGACTAGTTCTGCTCTGTGAGCCTTAGTTTGACAACCCTTCTGGAAATGACACAAGTAAAATATTCTGCTTGAGCAGAAATTTCCCGTACTAAGTACACTTGCTTAGTTTTAGGGTCTTGTTATTGATTGACTACAATTCTGGAATCCCTGACATTAACTTGTTATTTTCTTTTTTCTTTTTAACCATTGTGTGAACTTTCAAGATGAATCCTGCAAAAATACTGAGCTTCAAAACCACCACATAACCCAGAGGAGCCCAGAGATGCTCACAAACCTCCCTCCCTATTTTCAGTGTTTGGAAAAAACCTGTTGCACAAACCGAGAAAGGTGGGAAAGCTTAGTGTTAGCCTGACAGGTCGACCAGAGAAAATAAAAAAGCAGCTATAAAGACAGCTGCAAAAAAATATATGATAGTTTTTGTTTTTTTAACTCAGTAGCTACCTAAAAACAAATGAAACAGATTGGAGATAATAGTATTTCAGATTAAGTACAGATAAATACAGATATGAGTGTTGCAACATTGGTCATTGCCCTCAATGCAGAGAGTAAAAGATCATTTAAAAGCAGAAAGGATCTCCAGTATGTTAGTGGGGTTATAAGGACAACAAAAACCCTCAAGTTGTTGCATAAAGACTTCGTCAAATGATGAATTTTGTTTAATTTTTGCCCCTTTTTAAAAAACAGAAAATAATTTAAAAAAAATGCAAACCTCACATCTAAGTTTGCAGTTGTAATCAATAGCTGACACACTGTTGAAACAATCAATCCAAACAAATTCACATAAACACTGAAATGAAGTCTTGGCTTTCATGAAAAAATCTTTAATGAGTAGCAGGCCCTTCAGTGGAAAAATCTAAGAAAATAGCCTTTTAATGATTAACACTATTAGAGCGGGGAAACTAATGAGAGCAAAAGAAACAAGGGTAAAAAAAAAGTGCACTTTAGACTCTGAAATGTTAGTGTGTTAATCAGATAAGCACAGAGCACTGTGAGAAAGGTCAAACCAAGAATGGGCGAAAGATAAAAAGGGAAAGGAGGAAAGGAAAGTTTGAAAAATTGGTTTAAAATCAGCAAGAAAGTATTAATGATCAGCTGAATTAGGACGTGAGCAGTTTAAAATAACCAAGGAAATGGCTTTTTTAGTCACAAAGAAAAACAAAGAGACTCAGAATGACCAAAGACAGGACAGAAGAGACTGCAGAGTGATTCAAAGCAACAATAAATTGCTTGTGCTGATGACAACAAGTCTCACAACTTTTCTAGATTACTTAGATGAAACACAGTAAGATTAGTTTTCACCTTCTCATCTCGTCTCCAAAAAGGCAGACACTTTGTTTAAAAAGCTGGCTGCTGTTTGATGGAGTATTGGTTATATTAAGAGATGTGAAATCTCATAAATCTCTTATCTTCCACATACTGTAAACGGAGGCACCTGGCCAGCGTCATTAGAGACTCTAGGCTGCTTAAATTCACTGAAACAGAGATAGCTGACAAAAATATGCATCTCCATCCGCTGAATCACAGCCAACAGACTGTAACCAGGTGAGGATTACACTGGAGCACCTCATGTTGACCCTGGTTTTCCTTCATGATGCCCTGCGACTGGAATATCTACAAAAATATACAGAAATATTACCTGTGATGTCAGATTACTGTGTATGCACTGCATGGGAGGGGTTTTAGTACACAACCATAATAAAATACATTTTTGGATAATTTAGTAACAACTCCTTTGCATGCATTTATGTACATTAAAGGTCTGCAAACTTTAGGCTGCGAGTGAGAGTTGCAGGGGGATGTGTGCAGTAAAAGATGTGCAGTACTGATGTTGCATCCTGTGACACAGAGGTCACATGAAAATATCAGGTTTTTAAGTTATCTTCAGTATCACAACAATCCACTAATTGTTAGCCTGCATACAATTGGATGTATAAACAGGAGCTGCTAATAGATAAGCAGGCATGCTTTTCAGGCAAAACACATTTTTAAAAATCAGTTTCATGTTAAACTTCCTGTTAAATATGCAACAGAATTGCAATTCCCAAACTGGAGCTTATCATCAAATTTTATTCACTCATTCTTATAGGAAACTTTTGATAAACTTTAATTCAGCATTGCTGCATATACATGTACATCAAATGCTCTCTGTGTACAATTACTTTTAAGACAGAGAGCAACTTTAATATACTGAAGTAGGAAACAGGACTCATGACATGACAGTTTAAGATAATATATTTATTTAAAATGAACAATAGTACTGGCCTTCTACCAACAACATGTACACACAGACCTATGTGTGCATGTCATGGGTAGCAGAATCCTTTAGAACTTAATTATAAGTTGCAATAGTTTTTTGGGGTTTTTTGCACCTGAAATAGTTAATCTGTCTAACAGAATTTTTTCAGTTACTTATTTACACATCAGCCATTCTAGTAAAAGTCTGACCAGTTTTCTGAAGTTACAAATATTCAGAGTTAAGTTAGTTATAGATCAGTATTTCTGTCATTTATTACCGTTTTTTCCACTGAATCAATGATCCCAATTTTTGAACCAATCCCAAACATTTCCAATCAAAAATAACCAGTAGTAGTTCCAAAAAAATTAAATAAAAAATCAGGTCCAAAAAGTCAGGATCACTGCCAGTGGTTTTGGCACTGCAGCAAACAATAATGGCTCAACTCACATGGAGCCTGTGGAGTCTGGCTAGTGATTTTCATTCCACATAAATTACCCCAACTGTCCCTAAAAAAACACATTAAAATGTTTGGTTCTCAAACCTGCTGAAATGTAGGCCAGCTCTCATGAGTCACCAAGGCCGAACTGGCTCCACACCTTTAAAAGAAAAAAGAAAAAGTTAAACCTATGTGTGTTCTTCATAACTTCTTCTAACACTGAAAACACACATTTAGGCTACTGTAACTTTCTGTAATTAGATCTGTTTTCCTCTAATACTAATCTCACATAACACACCAAACAGGCTAGAGCACATTATTTTGTCACTGAAACCATTTCCCATACAAAGGAGAAAAACAAGTTATTTTTTCTACTTATGAAATAGTGATAGCTTAGCTTGATAATCAGACTCACTTCCACTTTGGGTCACTTCATTCAGCTTGTTTAAAAATCACTGAACAAAATCAGATGACTCACAGGTGTGAGGGCTCGAAAAGGCCTATCCCGTTTTTTGATTGAACGGCTTATTAATCAGACGAGTAACTGACGTTGATTACAACATAAACATGCACAAAGCACCTTCTTAGAAAAAGGGATTCAACCATTTTAAGAAACCTGAAGCATTAAAGTGAATCACGCAACCCTTTCTGCAGATGCCAACCACTGCATCTCAGGAAGTGATTCAGCACAACGCTGAGTAATTATTATATAACTCATCTCCACCAGCATAACTGTGGTCTGCTATCAGCTTCAGATCAACTTTTGAATTGATAAGCTGAAAGTTCTGATATGCTTGGTTGGGAAGGTTTAGTTGTTTTGCAAACTTTAAGGTGTATGTTTGCTGCCAGGGCTTCTAAACTTTGAAAGGTGTTATCTAAAAGGATCCCTGTCCTCTTTTAATCTTCTTTTAAAAACTAAAACATTATATTATATATATTCATTACATCATAGTATTTATATTTTTTAAATTGTGTTTTTTAAACTGTGAATTTTTGGGTGAAAGTTCACTTGAAACATGGCCATCATGAAAATGAATGTTTTGGCAATACTTAGCAATTAATAATTTTCTGTGAACTGTCCATTACTTTGGAATTAAGCAATTACACAACAACCACAGTGTGAGAAAGATTATACAGAGTTCAAAATACGCATATGCACACTTGCCTTAAAGTGGAGCCTTTTTAATTTGTCAGGTCAGTTATCTGCTGTCAGAAGCTTCATGACACCTAAAAAAGGGTTGTATCCGTCAGTAGATTGACCCAGTATGGAGGACTGAAACTACTGATTTAAAATACATAAATGATTTAAAAAATAATAATATTCACGTAAATGCACCAAACATAGTATAAAAATAAGTACTTTTTAATTTCCTATTCAATCCTTTTTCTTTATTTTTGATTTTGGCCATTTTGGCCCTCCGTAACTTACACACACTAAAATGAAAATGTTCAAGAAGCTCAATGCAAGTCTGAGAAATTTAAATGTCACAGATTTAAATGTCTCATGGAAATATTTCTAAAGAACTTCAGCTTCCAAGATCAATAGTGCAACAAACTGTTGCACAAGTTACTGGGAAGTGTAGCTCCTATGTCAACATCAAGCATCAGACTTGTTCCCCTCAGCCAAGAGGAAGATGGTCATTGGAAGATGGACAGTGTTAAGTTTGTGAGAAAGAACTACATCACCACCAATCAGTCAGCCTTTCTGCACAAAGAAAAATTTAATACATAAGCTTATTTATATAATAGTTTAATCCAATTTTCAACAAACTGCTCTGTCAATAAGAGGGTGTGAACCAGACTGAGGCTGGACTGAAGAGAGAGGGAGGGGAAAGGGGTCTTACAGGGTCAGGGGTCAGTTTAGCCTGCAGTCTAACGCCATTTGATCTACAATTTGATCGCCCATATAGCTAAAAACAACTCACCTGGCTGAGCAGTCAGTCTGTGTTCTAAAGGCTGCAGTCCTTCTGCAGTGTTCTTTCCATCTCACTCTTTCCCCACTTTCTGAACATGTCCCATGTAATAAAGAAAAAGATGCCCAAAAATATTATATAATTAAAAAAATATTAATAACATTCCTCACACAGACCAGGCCTCAGACAGGTGAGCTGTCCCAGTTTTACAGTTCAGTCATTCATTATACAAAGGCCATGTCCAGATGAAACCTGATCAGTTTACAGAAGTAAAAAGTAATACATTCTCTTTGTAAAGTATAATATGTTTTTTCACTTTAATTTTATGTTTAATTAAAAATAGCAGAAGGAAACATGATTAGTGATAATACACGTCAACAGATGGTGTGTTTCAGAGAACAAAACTTCTGCAGTGTTTGATTTAACGTTTTTTTCACCAGTCTGAGAAAGACTGCATGAACAAAAATGTTAATAATTAGGTTTATCACAGTAAAATTGCAAAGAATTTGGTCATTTTTACCGCAGCACATAATATCATTAAAAGATTTAGAGAATCCGGCGAAATCTCAAAGTGGTGAAAACAAGCACTGAGTGCTATGACCTCCAGTCTCTGCAGTAACGACTAATGTGATTATGTGGTTGAAATCACTGCATAAGTTCAGGAACTGTTTTGAAAATCATTGCTAGTGAACAAATAAATAATAGGAATAAAACTCCACCATGTAAAGAAAAACGCAGATATACAGAATCCATAAATGTTGGTGTCTGGGTTAAAAACCGTGACTTTTTTTAAGTGCCTTTTAATGCAGGATGGGTGAATCATAATGGAAAACCAGCACTGCTGGTCCATACGGCAGACATTTTCACAACCTAAAGCATACCACATTTTATTATCTGTTTTACTCTAAACAAAACCATCATTTACAAGATAAACTTCACAGTGTTTAGAGGAAGACTTTAAAAAGAGCATTTAAAATCATAAACCCATCAAGAAAGTGTTTACTGATTTCATAAATAAACTGAGAAGTTGGGTAATTTTCTCATAGATGTCTATCCAGTCTTTATATGCTTTTGCAGCTACAATAGTCACCCTCTACTGCCCATTTAGAAAGGATATAAATAACATTTAAGGTTCTTATTTTTGAGCTTCACTTTTCAGACCCAGAAGCTATGTCCACCTTTTATGTAGTCCATAAGGCATGTTGAACAATAAAACACCAGTAAGCAGAAATGTATCTCAGAGTTCAGAGACATTGCTGAATAAGTCAAGTCGTATGATGTGTGTTGAGATGTGGTTTTGCATGTAATTTCCAGGAAAAGCCTTGAATAAAAAGCGTTTAATGAAGCAGTCAGTAGAAAATGGTTAATTGCATGTATGGAAACTGTTAAAGTGAACCTGAGAATCCTCTGACATCTTACATCGTGGCCATCTTGTGTGTGAGAAAGCGTCACATCCGTGTAAAAAGTCTTACATTGCATTTCTCATGCGTTGCTGTTTTCTTTGGTCTGTGTGAAGCTCATTCGGTGTCTGAGCATCACTGTACCTCGCTGTGTCTCTGTCTGTCCCTGGGAAAACGGCAGAGGAGGAATGCTTTGTGTACTTTTAACCCTTCACAGGCCCCTTTGTCTCGCTCTGAGCTGTTCATCCTCTGCCTGTGATCTCTGCTCTTTAAAGCAGATCCGGGTGACGTCAGCTCTCAAATGCCCGCTGACAGACAATAGAAGGCATCCTGGAGAGGATTACACGGTGACTCACAGAGGATCGCTCGGTTACCAAAAGGCTTCTTTAAACTCACACCGCATTGCTTTTCACGGCACGGCCAGTGAGAGCTGTTTATTTGAAACCTGAATTATTTTTATGAATGGTAACAAAAATAACAGGTATGTTGTAGATAAACTGAACAATGACAAATATTCAAATACTCTCATGAGGCATGTCAGTGAATGCATGTCACCGTAAGTAAATGAACTGGTCTAACGCTTCTCAGTGACTGTGCAAGTATCGTTTCTGGGAGGGTTTCGAATTCTATTTCAATGGAGACCATGCTTTGTAATGATAATCCCATCAGGGACCAAATATACTGATTATTAACATCCTTTAATTTAATTGCAAAAGCATGCACAACATAGCGTTCCAACAGAAGCAGTTTCCATTCATGTCTGCAAAAAGCCCTCAAAAAACAAACAAAAAGTTCAGTTTAATTAAGCAAAATACTTTTTGATTACAGTTGCACAAGTGGGCTATCCTGCAGCCAAGTCAAGCCTGAGGATAACACGATGACACACTGCACAACCCCAATTCTAAATCTCAAAAATCTCATAAACTTGTATTTTATTCACAATAGAACACAGAAAACATATCAAATGTGTAAACTGAGAAAAATGTATCATTTTAAGAAAAATATCATTTTGAATTTGAACACATCTCAAACAGTTGGGGTCAAAAAGTAGCACAGCCATGATAGCACTGTGTAACATCCCACCTTCTTTTACCAACAGTCCCTAACCGTCTGGGAACTGAGGAGACTGTTTACTGGACTTCAGGGAGAAGAATGCTGTCCCCTTCTTGTCTGATACATTGGTGCTCAAAAGTCCAGCAGTTGTCATATTTTTCATTTCATTGTGTCCCAAATGTTTTCAGTTAATGAAAAGTCTGGTCTGCAGACAGCTCAGTTCAGCTCCTGGATTCTTCTACTACAAAGCCATGTTGTTGTAATAAATGCAGTGTGCGGTTTGACGTTGTCTAGCTGAAATATGCAAAGCCTTCCCTGAGAAAGATGTTATCTGACTGGGAGCATTTTTCAGCATTGATGGTGCCAGTTCTATAAGCACTGATCTACCCCCATACCATGCTGACTTTTGACCATGAGCCAGATGGTCCCTCTCCTCTTTAGCCTGGAGGATATGGTGTCCAGGTTTTCCTGTTTCAAATTAACCTAATTAGCTGCAAAATTTTCCTCCAGCTGCTTTTATAAACCAACACCTACTTTTTCAGCCCAACTTTTTGAGACGTGTTGCTGCCATTAGATTCATAATGAGCTATTATTTTTTTCTTTAAATGGCAAAATGTCTTAATTTAGATATTTGATGTGTTTCCATTTTCTACACTCTGTTTTTATTTAATTTTACATTAGAATTGCGGGTGTAGTTGAAAGCCATGTAGCTTACCTGTAACACACAGCCCAGCCTTTTGCACAAAATTGGCTGCATATAAAAAAAGGAAACTTGGCTTTCGCTTTGAGATTTGGCTCAAAGAAACTTATGGCGCAGTTGTAGCATTCCTTTCTTTGTACTCCTTATCCGTGCCTCCATGTTTATGCTGCTATGTGGATACACACATCATAATGACCAAGCAAATTCTGTTCTTTGAAATTATAAATCATCTTTGGATCTTTACACTCTGTTAAGACACAGACTGCTCGGTCTCAGCAGAAAATATTTGCCTTCAGTATTTTTGTTTTGTTTTTGAGCATGGGTGCTGCAGAAGGTGTGGCAGTCTGTGTATTGGGCATGTGCACAAGACACGTGTTGCTGTGCCTGCTATATTTACACCTACACATGCAAATTTTTTTGAGAAAGTAAAGACATTGTAAGTTTGACATGTGAGTTAGTGTAGAGAAAAAGCAAATCATTTATACATTTGTTTCATGTTACACATACCAACACATAAAACTAAAGGTATATTTTTACCAGCAAATATATTATTGTGTGGCATGAAATAGACCAGTCAGTGAGATCAAAAAATAAAGCAGTTATTGGAATTACTCAACTTTTTTCTTTTTAACATTTTCCTTTATCTTAAGCTGGCAAATGAACGAAAACCTGAACCATTCACTTCTACAGTGATTAGCTCTGTTATGCTGTGGTTCCCAATCTTTTTATCTAAACATGATGTAATACCATATCTGCATTTGCCATTGTCTCATTTGTGGCTCTTCTATGTAATCATTTCACAAGAACAGTAGTCTGATGATTCCCTACGAGGAGGTAAAAGCGGAGACAAAGAACATCTTTTTAGCTGGAAAGAAAGGGCAGGCACCTGCAGAAGCTGGTTGGGGGAAGAGAGAGAGAGAGACTACAAATAATAAACAGGACAAAAGACAAGCTAAAGGAGAGAGAAGACAAAAGTTAATGACACGCAACACATGAAAATAGAGGACTGAAGGAGAAGTGCTTGTTGCATCTTGGGAAGTCCCCCTATAGCCTGAAACTAACTAAGGGAGGATTCAACATCATATGATCCAGCTCTAACTAGACCAAAGCTTTGTCAAATATGAAAGTTTGAAGTCTGATCTGAGGGCAAGGTTTTTTTTTTATTTGGATAATGTGGTGAAGTCTACTATAACCTTCTGAGGTTTCATGGTTAATGTCCCCAACCCTAAGCCCAGGGGCGTGTCTAGAGGGGTGCATTAGGTGGCACCATCCTCATTTGAAATAGTTCCCTCCCATCCCTCTTCAATGCCATTAGACCACGCTACTGTTAATCTTACAATGCTCAAAACAGTTAAGTGAGAGCATGATGAGGACCATTGTAAATTAATACAGAAGGAATGTAAATTACTGTACTTTTGTAAAGCACTTATTTGAGTGCTTTACAAAAGTACAGGAAAAGTACAGCAAATTAATTGGATGCTGTGTAGTCTAATGTTTGCACATGTTGTAGGTATTTCCCCACTTTGTTGTGATCAGTATTTGAGTCTTACTCAAAAAACTAATGTATTACACATATTACACAGAACACTTTAATAACAAGTAATGCAGTGCATTATTTAATTACTCCCAGTAGAAAGTATTTTGTTATACCACTTGTTACTTTACTTTCGCTGTAAAATGACCTGAAAACCACTGTCTCATAATTACCAATTAACAATATAAACCTGAGGCTACACACCGACAGAAATCCCTATCCTAACATATGATCTCTTTCTTTGTATTAACCTTTGAACACAAAGCCAAAAACACAAAGCAAAGATGAAACACAAAGCAAAGAGACTTCAAAACGATCGCCTAGGTGATGAACTGGTAGAAACGGAGGCTGAAGTCTGACTGCTCATGAGTTTGTTCACAGTTGAAGTTCAGGGTCTGGCTGCTGAGTTGGGGTCGGCATACAGCTTTAACATCACTCTGGGTTCTTGGCTAACCCAGCGTTAGCATGCTGTCCGAGGAAGTGTTTGCAAAGAGCTGAAGTTGTGTTAACAGTATGATATAGTTGTTTCTGTCCTGATTAAGTTTCCACTTTACCATTGCACTCTCATCCTTTTGTGCAATAAAATATAAATAAAATGTCCATATCCACTCGGCAGACTGCTCCACTATTTTCCTTCTCCAGCATATCAGCTGAAATTAGCTGATTGTAACTCAAGTGCAAGTGGATCCAATAGGCAAGCAGACTAACTAAAATATGTTTTTTCAGTAAATTTGTTCCATTGTAAATTTGTCTTCTCACACAGTTTAATTTAAAGGACTTTTACCTGCATTATGGTGTAAAAATAACAATGAAAAAGGCTAAACTTAGAAGTAATTTTGAAAAAGTTTTTTCCTTTAATTATTTATCTCAGGATAATGTTGGTGAAATTCCTGGAATGATTAGTACATCTATGAGTGACATACTGAAGGAAAAACATAAGCTTATTTTATGTTGTTGGTTGCATATAAATGAATACAAAGTTGTTCTAGCTGATCAGCTTTGTCCTGACGACACATTTTTATCCTCATGGGAATGATGTGTTCCAGGATTCCCCCCTCCGTGGAGCATGTGGGCTGAATGAGGAAGAAAATTAAGTTAATCGTGTCCTATGACCTTTGCCATCACCTGTAAGGGATTTGGTATTGACATGTTATGTCGAGTGAAGTTAAGTGCACAGACGTGCTCTGATTGTTCTAGTGACACTTTTTCTTCTTAGTTTGCCATCTTTGTTTTTATGAAATAGCTGAACTCAAACATTTGGAGCACTTGGTGATCTGTTCTGTTAGGTAGGGTTCACAATAAATGGTTTCATGTCACTAACAGTCCTATTCGTGTTTAAAATAGAAACCCAAGAAGGCAAAATAAATTATTTGTATGGCTCTGCCTGGCTTCAAACGTATAGCTTGTTGTCTGATTATGAAGTCTGGGTGTTTTGGAGATGCTTCTCTGTCGAAGCTTTCATCTCATATTGACTTTTGAAGTAAGACTTTGTTTAACTGATTCTGAAGTCCTGTGTTTTGCCTGCTTGTGTTAAAACCCTGTTGAACATGATAACCATCACAGTCACTCTTCTGAGTAAGACTTTGTGGGGAAAGTAAAAGCCAAACAAGAAAAATCAATATCAGAATTTAAGATTTAAAAATAGCACCCAGGTAGATTTTCTGTCCGCTCTCATCACATTGGTTGTTATGATAATGATTATAAGAAAAAGTGGACTTTTTTTGTGGTGATTAAAAAAACAGATTCTGACAAAAAATTGAAAGTTACATAAGGACAAACCTACTGCAGGTGTGCTACTGTTAATCTGCACGAGGATCTGTTATAGCTCGCATAACAGTCTTACTAAAAAAACAACAATCTCGCATGACACAAAGTCATCTAACGTGTTTTGGGATGTATGGCATTCCTGTTATTCCATACCAATCACTGCAAAATGTGGAAGGGAAATAGCCACACGCACATCTGAATTCGCTTCAATTTTAGCTCTAATGTGTTACAAAACATATAAAATCAAATGTATTTGATTTTACAAATGTATATCAAATAAATAGAAATAGAGGAAATGTGACTCCCTAATAATAAAAATATCTCAGAAACATCAGCTAGACATGAGACCCTTCAGGTTATTAAACTGTCATTATGCAGTGCTCTGTTTCAAGGGGACCTGGTGCTCTTAGAGGGGGAAGAAACAGAGGAGTGCCCACTCTGTTTGCATTTCCAGGAAACTCAAACGCCACATGATGAAATCTGTTTGTTCAGAATAAAACAGTCTTAGCAGAAAAGTTATGGCGTATGGCAGCCATATTGGAGGAACTCCAGTGTGAGTCAGCCAATATGTGACACCTGAAAGCTTATAGTCTTTTTAGACAGAAGTGTGTGAGAGGTGTGTCTCTTACTACTTTTATTTACTCTATATGTGTACATGGATTTGCTTTATCTTTATGTAATTAAACTTTAGCCGATTCTAATGATTTAAATAAATCTAAATGCTCAGGGATTATATAACTGTTCCAGTGCTTTGTAGTGATGTTCAGCATGTTGGTTTTGCCGTCATCAGCTTCTTCACAACCATCAGGGAAGTTCAAATTTTAGGTAAAACAGTAGTTAGGTCTTGTGAAACGGGAACCCACATCAAATTTGGATCCTGCAAACAGCTAAACATGGGAACAAAGGTTTTCTCATCAGTATGCGGCATTTAAATGCTAGTTTTTCATGATACCATTGTTTAAAGAATTATAAGGATGCTTCTGACAGGACAAAGATCAAAGTATATCATATTTAACTAACAAAAATGAAAATAAAAACTAATTAACTTACTGAAACAATCGTGTACGCTTACGAAACTGAAATAAAAAAAATATTAAGGAAACATCTTTAGCTTTAGTTTAAGAAAATTATATAAGGTTATAGAAGAAGCTACCAATAACTCGGAAAAAGTGAAAACTGGAGTTAAACTGAGATTCTCTAAATAATAAACTCAAACAAGCAGATCCACACTGCAAAACGACTATAAATACTGTAAGATTTTTTAAAAGTCAAAATTTATAATAATCCAGAAGCAGATGAAATTTGGCTTTTTTTCTCTCTTTTTTATTTATACAGAGACAATGACTATGCTGTAATAATAAAATAAGAAATGTGTCTTTTCTTTATTTCTTTTCTGTTTTCTTGTGCATTTATTTATTAGTTATACAGACACGAGGACTGGCGTTTGTTTTAACAATAACGAAAGAAAATCCAGTCCATCGTGCCGTCGTCTCTCTCCATCTCGTAATATAGACGATTTTTGCTTCACTTTATGCTGACGACGTAGCAGCGTAAAGATGGCGGCTTTCAGGGGGTAAAGCCGGGGCAGCGTCTAGGAACGAGGCGTGATTCTGATTGGTCGACGGGGGAGGGACCATCTGTACTGTTACATTAAATGAGTGAACGTGCTGCACGACGCAGGAGTTGGAAGCTCGTGTTGAACACGTGCGGGGGAAAAAAGAGAAGGCGGCTATAAAAGAAGGGGGCAGAGCCGCGACATGACAGACTGAGAGAAGAGAAGAAGCAGCAGAAACAGAAGACAGACGTGACACCCTCGTGTCTCCTGAAAGACTCAAACAGCACGCGGAGGACACAGAGACTCACCTCCGGCGCGAATCAGTGAGTAGCCCGAGGCCACCATCTTTCTTCTTTATCCATTCATTTAGGTGAGCATCCATTGTCGCGTGAGTCATTGTCCTGAGTTCGTGGAGCGGTTAGATGGTGAGGGCAGGCTCCTGTCAGCCGGAGCTGGGAGCTGTGAGTCACGTAGCTGACCCGCCGGGGAGGGGCGTGGGTGGTCACGACCGGACCGAGCGGGTGCAAGTGCAACGTGGGGAGAGACGTTTCTAGGGTTTTCCTTAAGAGTGCAGAGCAGATAACATCTGTAGCGCTCATGCAGACGTGCTGCACAAAAAATGGGTTTTTACTGAAAAAAAGTATTTGTACTCTTTATCTGAGTATCCGTCATAATCCTGGAAAAGTTTCATCATCCAAATCTACCCTAAGCACCCGGAGTAAAAGTACTCTCAATGCTGAATCATATACATTCACGTGGTACAGCATGCGTGGTTACCTTTAGATATATAAATACAGAATGATACGTTTATAGATTAATTTTTTAAAAGCACATTTGCTTCCTATACACAGCTATATATAAATACATATATATTAGTACAATTAAAAGTAGAAAATATTTCATTACAGTGTAGTTTAATAAATAAAATATTTTAGGGATACACCCATAGCTAAACAGTATTTTTATAGTATATTTTTATAATTTTAGATTTTGTAACACAATAGCTGGTGAGTGATTTGTTTTGGTACTTTGGGTTTTGCACATAGTTTCATAGTTGTTAATGTCAATAACTGCTTCACTGTGCTGAAACAATAGAAACAGCTTTAGAATTCAGTTGCATGTTTATCTTGAGGTGGAGTCGGTGGGTGGTGGTTTTGCTAAAACAGTGATGCCTGAGAGTTCACAGGAAACTGACAGGAAGTTCAGAGGGTTGTAGGGACACCCAGTGCCAAAACCCCTAGAATGAAAATGAGTAACACAGGGAAAAGAGTTTAGTTTATACAGACAGGTGACAAAATTAAAGAGGGCTTTAATTTATGCTCTGTCATTCAGGTACTGCTACTGTGATGTTCTCATATTGCACCTGGTTAAATTTGACAAACTGAGGTCAGTGTATGTACAGTAAATTCTGACTGTAGACATTTGAACCCCACTCTTGGATATTTTATGATAATGACACCAGATAGATCATATCAGGCACACAGCACTGGCTGTCAGCACACAGAAATCCCACCCACCCATTGTTTTAGCTTTTTGTTCGTGAGGGGGAGCCAGTCAGAGTAAGCTGACTGAAAAGGATCAAGAAGTGTGAATACTTATGTGTTTAGTGTTTTAGTTTCCAATACTGCACAGGAACTGATTTGGTTCTTCCCTACACTTTGCAGACTGCAGCAGGCGTCTAGGCAGACATAACTGAAATCTCATTAGCAGTCTGGCAGGTGCATATGGCGGATTAGCTGGCCAGATGCTGGAAGCTTTAAGGTAGGCGTATGCACAGGTGCCATATGGAGCATTTCTCAAGTATTTTCCACAGGTAGAAACAGATTCATGTAGGGCGTTGCATAAAATAAAGGGGCTCAGATTGAGAGCCTGTATTAAAATAGCAGCAGCAGTTGGATAAGAGTTTAGATAAGCCTTTGCTATATTTGCAGCCCGATGAGTAGAGAATCTGATCCAGTGTCATAGAGATTCAAGCTTCACAGGGGCACAAAAGAGGAGAAACTCACCAACGCTTTGTTTTTTTCCCCCCTGTTTTTGTAACTGCTTTGCTTGCACCATTCATCAGAAACGTAAAGTAAAGATGACTTTGCTTGACCGTTGTTTAAAATCAGAAATGATGCCTCAGTTTCACCCCCAAAGGGCCATCAGTTATTTAAAATATGTCTTTAAATAAGTGGGGGGGTTTCTGCTTTTTAAGTTAATGTTTCGATTTGCTGATTTGAGTCTTTTGCATGAGCAAAACATTTGATTATGTAATGGTGAGCAGCTGATTTAAGACATGTCTTAACAGGAAGTTGCACCCTGTAGTTTTGAAACAATATGAAGGCTTTCATGGCTCCATATTGTTGTGGCTCTGCACGCTGCACACACATACCTTGCAGTTGACACAAGTCGAGACACAACTGCTGTGTCATTGTTATAGCTGTGTGGTTACTGAGTTAATTATATACTCCACCTGTGGCGGGACAAACTTTCCTTTGCAGTAAATGAGTCTTACTAAAGCAAGTGTAACAAAAAATGCTTTAAAATAAGCTTACGCTTTGTGTTGAAAAGCCTGTTTGGCACGTAGACATAGGGAGATAGAGGTAGTGATAAAACATATCTGGTTTACAATATTTGAATATTTGTCAGTATCAGCTGACTTACACAAAACATTAGTCTTACCGTAAAGGAAATACACAACCTGGAAGTGTAGTTGCTCCATTATTTTTTTAAGTATGCCTCTTCTCAGAGAAGAAGGACTGAAAGTAAAACATCAAAACGGGTTGAACATTTAATTTTATTAAGGATTTCGATGACAGTAAAGGTGAATGGAAACCTCCTTTTGGGGGAAAATATAATAATTAAAACAAGGTGTAAAACCGAGGTCCTGTTTTAGGTTAAAAGCACTTCTGACGTGTGACACCACCACGTCTCCAGCTTCTTAAAGCAGTCTTTGTAGTCTAAATTAGGACCTTTATGTCTCACTGGCCAATATTGCTTTGGCACAATGACTAATGAAAAAAAAGACTAACCTGTCAGGTATCACAGGTCATGAATGATGGCTGCTATGACTGGTCAGTTGTGTTTTATCCAGTTGTCACAGTTAGGGTTTATGACTTTTATAACTGTAATATGACCCAGAGATCACTGCAGGTGTGCTGAAGTTAAGCAAACATGCACAGTACCTCATGGCAGACTTTTTAGTTTTCTTTTTATATTTAGATTACAATTTAAATGAGTGTGTTTAATTTGAAAATAAGAGTAACTCTTTACTCTGATAAACTATATTAATTTGGAAGTACCATACACGGAAGTTGGTACGTCTCATCCATCTTAAGTTTGCTTTTTTTTTTTTTGAGATAACAACTTGGCATAACTGTTATATTTGGTACATTTAATACTGTAGCTAAATTCCTCTTTTTTGTAAGCATAAACACTGAAAATAAAGTGTTTAATGACGTCTGTGCTGCACATTAGTCACATTTCCCTGGAAAACATTTTTAGCATTTTGTGCCAAAGAAATTAAGGAAGCCTAATTATCCTAGCAGGTCAATCCCAGGGGGAAACACAGCTACTAGGGTTCATTTAGTCATGGACTGTATGTGTGTGCAGCCCGCCTTCACTGGGCTCTCTGCCAGCGTTTGGGCTGGATTATGTAACCCTCTATCTTTCTCGCAGCTTCTTTTCTTTTTTGCGCTGATTCTGGTTCATTCGATTCTTTTTTTTTTTTCTTTGCTCTTTTTCCCCGTTTCACTGCTTTGCTCATCTTGACCTTGTGTTTTTTGCTTTGAGTCATCCTCTTTTTCCCTCCATGTCCTGCAGTGACTTTCTTTTCGCCCGTGTAAGCATGACTTTGCAGATTATGTAAAGGGGCAGGTCTGTGCAAATGAGTAACATCATACCTTAGCTGACATCATGAGCTATATTACAGTTGTCTGTCTATCTGTCTAGAGTGTCTATAAAGGGGTAAATGCATTACACTCTTGCACCACCCTTCATAATATACTTATTAGGCATTCAGTTAAGTTTTAATGAGTTGGGTTAGAGACAAACAGAGTTTCTATGTGGTAAGTGTTTAGTGGAAAATGACTTTCTCCCATTTCTGTGATGAATAAGTATATTTGCAAAGATTTCCTGGTCATTGCATCACAGGGGTGGGAAAAGGTAACTGCGCACTGTTTTGGTACAAATAAAGGCACCGTTATACCAGCGGCACTCCTCTGTGGCTGCTGAAACTGCAGTTCATGCAAGGTGTTTGGTGCTTTTTTGTTGTTGTTGTTTTTTGTTTATTTTAATGGAAAAGGCCTCCATCCTGTTACCAGTGCATTAAAGATTTGATATATTTCTTAAAGATAGAAAACAGGGACCCTTTGAGTGAGACCTTTACTAGAGCTACTTGATGAGCAGTGAGCTCCTTTTAATGAGGATGTATTGGAGAGCATTTCTCTTACCACCATCTTTTTTTTTCTTTCATTCTGCTAATTTTGTTTAATTTTAGACTGTATAGGCCTATATTGTGTGACCGGTGGAAAAGGGAGTTAAATTTGTCATTTTTTCTTGTGGAATAGTTTTTCTAAACACTGAGATTCCAGCAGACTTGATGTTTATTTTAAACCACACTGAGAGGCATGTACCCAGTAAACACAGGGGCGATACGAAGTAAGACGTTCCTCCCTGAATATCAGTTCCTCGGTTGTTCATTTCTAAGCTCCGTCCTCCTTGTCGTGGTCATGATAACAGCTGAAGGACACAAGATTTTCTCATTTAATGGAACTCCAAATATTTTTGTTTTTTACCTCCAAATATTTCTTTTTTTCGTTTTTTTCATGGTCACATTTTTGTGTCAGGCTAACTTTGATCACAAAACACTCAGTTTGAGCCTTTCTCAGTGTCAGACCTGCAAGGCCAAAATTTTGGAACTTATCAACATCGTCTCATGCTGATAGTCTTTCCTGGAAGTCCTCAGTATAAATTATGATATCATTCATTTGTTTGTACCGCCTGAAACGGCCAGTCAGAGCTTTAATGAAACAACTTATAATCACCAAACTCACATTTTCCCTTTAGGCTTTACCCAGTTTTAATCGTGTGAGCTCCAGAGTTGCCTCATTCTTCATGAATATAATCAGCCTAAGTGGCGCTTGGCTTGTGGTCCTTTAGTACATAAACTGTGCAAAAAATCCTCAGCAATGTCTCCTTTCAGAAAAAAAAGAAAAAGTTGAAAATGTGAATTGTTTCTTCATTTCAAACAGATTTTTATTTTAACATTTGAGGCCTTTGGTTTCTTTAATAAATAAAAAAGTTAGAAACAAAACAAACACAGTAACGCACATTAAAATGAGTGAAAGTGCTTAAAGATTAGCTTTGTGTTTAGAAAATTCCAAACAAATAAAAGACTCTCCAAGGCCAAATTTGTTGATTTATTCCACAACAGTTAAACTTAACAGGGGAAAAGAGGCGTGCTGCATGTTGTGGGGGTAAAATATGATGTGAGTACAGGTCGTGTGCCCTCAGGCTTTTAAGCATCTTGTGATGTGAGTGAGTTATTACATTTGATTTAATGCCTTTTCACCCTGGGGTAAACCCTGGGTTAATGTCTAAACTTACAGTGGATGTGTTTTTGTTGTAAAACTGATTCTCGCACCTGACCTACTGCTGTGTGTAACAGATCTAGTTCCTCTACAGCCAACCTTGATGTACTGAGTTGACCTCAATGTCTTGACTTGTTTGTAAACTCAGGAATAGTAAAGTACAGCTTCAAACTTGCAGGTTTAAAAAAAATTAAATCAGAGAGTAAACAAGGAAGAAATTAGCGTCTTCACATGAAGTCTCTCTAGAGACTGTCTTCCTGTGTGGTTTTTGGTGTATGTGGCAGCGTCATATCTCTATCTACGCCATCTCGAGCTACGATGTCAAACTGAGGCTCTGCAGGGGAAGTGTGTGCGTGTGTGTGCCACAGGTCACATGAAAATGAACTCGACTCACCATTGTTAATGCTGACTGGACTCAACAATCATTAACTTTGTTGAACTACTTTCTCAGTCTTATATAAAAAAGTCTTTTCTCCTCTCCCCTCTTTGCAGTTGAAATGGACCTTCATGACAAAGAAATTCTCCCTGGAGACATCTTGCCTGTGGTGATCATTGGTAAGAAAACACACGTGAAGAACTGCAGTTTTAATTGTTCTGTTACAAACCTCAAAGGAGCAGTCATTAGCTTTGTTTAGGTGTGTGCTCGATTAACTTATTACAGCAGTTACTAATGAAGTTCACACCCTAAACATTAGCCAGTAGCTTTGAAATAAACCTGACAAACATTAAATTGGATCATTGTGATGGAGCTCAGAGGGAACTGCATGAGAAGAAATATACTTCTGAGAGTGAGTTGTTTTGCTTTGTCTGCATTTCTATGGTCTTTTGCATGACTCTGGGCTTCCACTTTATAGCCTAATAGTTAGCCAAGGTATTAATTGGTTATAGGCTAAATATGGCTTAGATTTTAAGAGATGAACTCACCAACAGGGGGAAGCAGATGTTGCACAAAATTGAGGCAAACAATGCATTGAAATGGACTGCAATACTTTAAAAGAAACCCACTGTGGTTTTCCTCATTTTCAGTTATAAATGCAAACACTGGCTTTCTTCTGGGGGTTTTTTCTACTGTTGGTTCAGGTGAACACTCCTGCAGCATTACAGCTCACTAATGGAAAAGAAGAGCTTTACTGTCCATGAATCAGTGATCCAGATTAATGATTCACAGAAAAGAAATCAGAGTGAATCCTCGCATCAGCAAAGGGAAAGGCTGTTGTCTTAAAAAAAAGGTTTAGCTGGATTACTTAGAGAACTGAAAGTGGGATAACCATTTTCAGTCATGACCATGCAACTGTTGTACGTGGTTTTGCTGAATCATTGGCCTCTTGTATGTGCTGTATCCAAAACCCCTGAATCATGCAGCACACTGACTTTAATGTCCCCCTTTCATTGACAGTTTTTTTTTTTTTGCAATGTTTCTGTTGGAAGTTAAATTGAGTTATTCAAATTTTCTTTTTCTTTTTTTTTTCTGATCTGTGTGCTGCTGTGCGGTAAAATTGGTAATAACCAAATTGCATTTTTTCTGAATGTATAACCAATCACCACCTTACCTCTCATTTATTTTCAGGTAATGGCCCCTCAGGCATCTGCCTGTCCTACCTGTTATCAGGTTACACCCCTTACCTGTCACCTGAGGCATCACATCCAAATCCCCTGCTGCACAGCAAGCTGGCAGAGCAGCCTCACCTGTCGCTGCTGGAGCAGGTAAACGTCTTTCTTTTCTCTGTGAAGTTGCATTAGTGCAGTGTGAACAGAGCCTCACAGATGCTCCCTTTGTAGGACTTGGAGTACCTGTGCGAGGGGCTGGAAGGGCGGTCGTCCAACCCCGTAGCGGTGCTCTTTGATTCATTGTTGCTGCCAGACAGCGACTTCGGATTCGACCACACCTCTCCGCTGGAATGGCGATACGAACCAGAGCGTGCCATTCCCCACCTGGTGCTGGGGAAGGGTCCACCTGGAGGAGCCTGGCATGTAAGTTACAGAATAGGTTTTAAAGGCTAACCCATTCTGTTTTGTGTAAGCAGAAGGATAAACGGTCGGCTGTTTAGTCCTTATCATCATAAAATGTTATTATATAAGATGGCCTGAATTCGATCGTAAAGTAGATATGTTTAGCAAACACATAAAAAAAATGTTTTGCCAGCTGCATATTTACACACAGAAATTGATGTGCACACGATAGAAGGCAAACATGATTTGAATAACAAAAGTGTTAACAATGTGTGTGCTTGTGTGCAGGCAATGGAGGGCTCCATGCTGACGCTGAGCCTGGCTAACTGGATGGAGCTTCCCGGGCTGAAGCTGAAGGACTGGATGAGAGACAAACGCAGGTCTGCTCATAATAAAACCGCCACTTTGTGTACAGAGCGTGTACGACGTGTTGTTTAAACACTCAACAGGGTTCATGAAGTTTTCAACCGTAATAAAGCCCCTGGCGGAGAGGCTTGTGTACAAAAAGATGTCTCCACAGTGGAGAAATACCATCTGATTACCTTTATTAATAACAAATCTTGACCACCCGGGCTTATGTTTACGAGCTGAGAACCTGAAGCTAAATGGGGTTTGAGTTTCAATGATGGAGCTGCTCTTTTAGTTAGCTTATACTTGAATTTAATCCCCACAGCCCTGATTATTAAGACTCGACTCAAGCTGTCATTGCAGTGAGGCTGCTAAGAACAAGAATGACTTTTAGGAGCTGTATTGGTCATATAAATGAAAATAAATTGATAATGTAATAAAAATTGATGAAATTAAGACTTGGAGGCCTAAATTAATACATTTTTTACCACAAAGAAAATACAGTTACAGTACTCCTCTGAGTAAGCTGAGCAGAGAAAGAACAAAGCCATTCATCTTCATGCGTCACACTCTTTAATTTGTTTGTCAAATGACTCAGCCCAGCTGGACCCACTTGATTTACATAAAATAGCAATTTGTGACCATAGCAGCAGAACAGTGGTCTTTAATTTCTGTGCACCACACTCAGACTTGTGTTGCAAACAATATTGCCCCAACAACTCTTTCATTTACAGATTTTTTTTTTTATCAAAACTTCGTTAGTAAATATCTTCTTTCTGTTCCCTAATACTCGTCTTCATGTCCTGTGTCTGTAAACAAATACGTGTTTAACCTGTATCCTGTATTTTCATGTTTCTTTCACAACAGAAATGTGCGAAATGACCGTGCTACACCAGCAGAGATCGCCTCCTACTACCAGCACTACGTTTCCCAGATGTCCCTGGAGCAGAACTTTGCCTGTGGGACTTTAGTCACCTCTGTGACCAGGCAGCTGAGCAGCCAGGAGGGGTCGCCGCCCTGCTGGAGAGTGACAGGACTGCAGCGGAGAGAGGGGGAAGAGCTTGGAGGTACAGTGAATGAAACTCTCTTGATCACTGTTAAGATTTGTTGTGTTATAAAGTGTTAAAGCACATTGCCAGCTGTACATTAGGATTCTAGGACCGCACTAAAGTAGTTTTGCTTGATTCACTGCTCAAAATCATATTAATATGGACTTAATGCAGCCTCTCAGTAAAGCCGATTTTCACCTATTGATTCTTCTCTCCAACTTTTAGATGGTTCCACGCTTTCAGAGGAGGTACCTTTCTCCGTGTTAGCACGCAATGTGGTGTTGGCGACGGGCACGCATGACATCCCGGCCAGACTCGGTGCACAGGGCGAGTCCCTGCCCTTCGTGTGCCACTCATTCTGGGATCTAGAGGCAGCCATCTCTCGCGGTGAGCTCGACCAGTCGTCAGACCCCGTTCTGGTGGTGGGGGCAGGACTTACGGCAGCCGACGCAGTACTTGCCACCCACCATCTCAACACCCCTGTCTACCACGCATTCAGACGCTCAGTCACCGACCCAGAGCTCATCTTCAACCAGCTGCCTAAACTGCTCTACCCAGAGTACCACAAGGTGAGGAGAGCAGAGCCACTCAATTTCCTGACTGATCGTCATGGCAGCTGAACCGGGTCGTCTAGGATTTTAATCGCCTAACCTCTGTTCTGTACTTTGTCCTCCAGGTTCACCAGATGATGACTCAACAGCATGAACACAATAATTCACAACAGGACCATACGCAGAATCTTCATCGTTCCAACCCTTCTTCTTCTTCCTCCTCTCTCCCCCGGTACCCGGGTTACCTGAGCTTCCCGCGCCACAGGGTTGTCGAGTTCAGACCTGACCGAAAGTGCGTTCTGGAGTCAGACGCTGGCCAGCGGACGGTGGTTCAGGTCTCTAAGGCTCTGGTTCTGATTGGCGCCCACCCCAATCTTTCCTTTCTAGACAATAACGGGCGCTCGCTTGGCATGAACCCTGAGGAGCCCATCTCATGCCGGAGGAACCCAATTGAGGTGGACCCGTTTACAAACAGGGTGATTGCTGCGAACGGGCCAGGCATGTACGCCATGGGGCCGCTAGTAGGAGAGAACTTTGTCAGGTTCCTAAAAGGAGGAGCGCTGGCTATCGCGAGTGACCTCACCAAGAGACAGAAGGAAGAGGCAGAAAAAGGAGAAGGCGAGCTAAGCATAGACAGACTAATGGACAGATGTGTGGACAGACAGGTGACCACTCGGGCAGAGGTTTGCCTTGTGGATGTGTAGCAGATTTCCTGGGATTTTTTTTTATTTTTTAACTGAAGAAAACCAGCCAATCACCACAAATCTGTGATGTCACTGAGAGGAGTCCACACTCAAATACCACAGGTCAGGTCATTGTCACCCATTAGTTGCCCATGAAACGGGCAACAAGTGAGCTCTGACTGCACTTGCACTGGTTTGGAGACATTTGATTTTCTTAGGTAAAGAAAAGCCTCCAAATGTGAGGCAGTTAGAACAGCGGCGCTGTTTCCACCAGAGTCAGATGGCATTTGTAAGTAGGTGAGATGGAGAGATGAGACAAAGGATGCAGCGGAGGACAGACAAGGGGTCTGTTTGTGTTGTCCCCATCAAATTGTATAGGTAGATATCACTACGTCAACATAAATTTTATTTATAAATTGCAAACCTTTTTTACATTTAGTTAAAAAAAGAGGAACCAGTAAAATGTTTTCCGAGCACCACCTAGTAATCAAATCATGCAAATGATCTCCAATAACTCCTTTAAATTAGACCCATTCTATTAATTTCATCTCCATATTCATTATTGGATTTATTTGCATATGCTCTTATTACATGAAATGCCCGTTTCAAGACACCTGCCGGCCAGATACCAGGAGCATAATTCCATATTCAGGTTTACACCATACCTTCATTATTTTGTTTTAGTAATTGTAATTCAGTATAAGCACTAATGCACCCTGCGGCGGAATAACCAGTCATTACTTTTGCATGTCTGCGAGGACGGACACAAACTGACGTGAAGAAGCAGAAAGACAGACCTGAACAAGGCAGAGAGTTTATTAAAGACTGACTGAGGACAAACTTGAGTGACGTGGTCCTGACAGCTCGAGTTTCTCGACACTCTGAGAGCCTTATTCACTACAGTAACCACCTGATTAAACTTTAATCAGCCAGCAGCACCATATGTGACCAAACCGACACGTGTTGTCTCATCCTCAGCCTTTTCTACAATGAGGATAATGAACATGTTTCCATAGCTAATAATTTATTCTGTTATTGCCACTGTCCTATTTAATTTTGTAACACTAACAAAATTGTTTGTATATTGAGTTTTGCTGTTTTCTGAACCCGCCAATCTCTCATTTTTCTATGTAAAGTTGTAACTGTACCCATCTGTGTATCTTTTTACATCCTAAAGTATAAAAATATGTTCTACTTTATACAAAAACAGAACAACTCAGAATATTTTTGTAACTGCTGTCGGTGATGACATTTAATCTGAAGCTTTCACAACATCAGATTTTGGCTTCACTGTGAATGAGAACTGTTTTAAGCCCTATTTGCATTGGAGTAGTACAACAGTGAATGTCATTTACATATTAATCTACCAACATGTGGATTTCTTCAGTGCACTTTTAAAATGTTTTCACCACACAAAGTCTGATTTGCTTAATCAGGATTAAGCAAAAATGTACCTGTACATTTTTGTTAATACTTTTTGTTTTCTACAGACATTTTTTTTCTTTTCAGTATTACTTCCACTGCAAATAAGGTTTAATGTAATGAGATTGTAGTTTATGTACATATAGATGGACAGTAATTACCATGTCTTCCTCACATTGACTGTTCAAAAGAAATTGTGCATGCATCAAAAAGCTAATTAATTATATGCAGTAAAGATTTATTTTTTTTATACTAATATTTGTTGAAGCTGTAAATTTCTTACCTTTATTTAACCCTCTGAGGTCATCTTTGGCAATCACAAGTACCTGAAACACAGTTTTTAGGCCTTGCTATCTGAATGTAAATTTTGGTTTTGCACATTGTGATTAGCTTGGTACAAAGAGAGGCTCCTAACCAACACACTTTCTTCAAAGCATACAGGCTCTGTTTCCCAGACAAGGATGAAGTCTGGTCTTAAAGTAAAAACTTTTCAGAGGAATTATTCTTGGAATTGTTCCGTTAGTTTAGGATCAGGATTAATTAATGTCTGGAAACGTGGTGGGTGGGTTAGACCTCACGGGGTTATCCAGGAAAGAAAGCTTTTGATATTCAGAATATATTTTACAGGTGTGTTCTTAGTGCGTCAAGATCTACATAACCATTGGCTCTGCACGGGCTGCGTATATTTTCCTATTGGCTGTGCGCTAACCTTACTCCCTCAGACAGATGCATGTCGAGGCTAAACGGCTGTCTGCAAACACTGAGGAGTCCACCTGCAGATAAACTAAAATACAAAAGAAAGAATAAAACATTTACCATCGACTTAAAGAGCTCGGAAAATGTTTTAGTCTGATGCACTGTACAGACAGTCTGATTTAAACTTGTCACTTAACATGTAAAAAAAAAAGTGCCACAAATATGCAATTCAACTTCAGATTGAAAGTAGTAAAGAGGAAATCATGTTTCTTCTTTAGATGACTATGTTTAGCTGCAAACTGATTGGCACTGATTTTGTTTTCATGGGTTACAAAATAACGCCTCTTATACCATCGCTGTAGTCTTTTGCATTTAGATCTGAGCTTCTTATTAGTATATGTACTAACATTTCTTAAAAAAAAAGAAAAAAAACACTAGAGTTTCTTTGCTAAGTGCTTAAAATTTAAACAAGAAATGACAAAACCAGAGTTAGTGGTGCAATATTCTAGTTTAAATGGTACAAAGATTTCTGGATCCAGATAACATCTTTTATCAATAAATGAAATTACTATATATATATATTTAAGTTCATAAGTTTACAGAGCACAACTTATGATCTATACATCTGTGCGTTTACGACTGCTTCTGAAAAGTTGCAAGAGATGATAAGTTTAATTTTTTTAATGCAAAAACTTAATTTGGTGTTGTGTATTTGGTCAGTTTACTAATGTATTTATTGGCTAATTATTTCTACAGACAGAGTTGGTGTTGTCACCATCAATTAGGTATTTTTGACTTGTATACTGAACTGTGATCTATATGAGCCAGCAGTGCCTTAAGACTCATTATTCATGGCTTAGTATTTTGTTTCATAGCAGAGTAAAAACAACCATCTGAATGTCTCTTTTCTAATGCAGTAAAATCACGTGGTTGTCTTTAGATGTTATTTTTAAATCACGAAATTGTGTCATTTATAGATCGATAACTTTGATCTGTGTAAAACTTCAATTTTTTTCCACATTTCATTTGTACCATGGTTTTTATTAAACAGCAGATTTTATGAAAATGTGTTTGTCCCGCTCTTTGGACTTCCTTGCTTTTTTTTGTCTTTTTAAACTTGGAAAAAATAAATATCTGCAAATAACTGGGTTCGGTGTTGTTGTGGTTTTTCCATGTTTTTGTTTTAGTTTTTATAAAACTCATTTTGCATCAGATCTTTATGATTATGCATACAAATTATTGTCATTTCACTCCTGGGATTCACTGCATTTCACTGCAACAGTAGTTCATTACATCTTACATTTTATTACAGATGGCAAAAGTACAGACTTCCTTTACTTTAGTACAAGTACCTGTGTTTACAAATACTCCTATAACAGTTGAAATACTGTAGCAGCTGTTTTTCTCAAGTAAAAGTGAAATACAGGCTCTGAAATGTACTCGCAGTAAGAAAGAAAAAAGTACTTCCTTGAAGGACAATTCTGCTAGCCATTCTTGTAAAAAGATAACTGAACCATGCACTATATTAATATAATATAAAACAATATTAGTACATGAGGACGCAAATGCTACTCCAATCTAAATTCTAATTCTCATGAAAGCTTGAATCTGTTATGTAGGACACATAAAGTGAAAGAGAGTTATAAAAAATAACAATTTTCTGTTCCTTACATTGTAGATGCTGAATTCACCTCCACACCTAAACAGGAAAATTAGTACAATCAGGAGTTACAGTGGGATTTAGCAGGTAATGATAGAAACTGTTTAGTTGCTCAGCACACGGAAAACAATCACAACTCACAGTAATTTTCTAATGTGAGCTTCGGTAGATTTTCTTAGTGTACATGCAGTGATCAGCTGACCTGCTGTCTTGACTGATGTCCATCCCCTACACTGATACTGTACTGTTTATACTATCTTTATGCTAGACAGTATACAGTTGGTATAGAGATGAAATTTAGTTAATTAATCCAAGCATCGTCAACCTAAATGCAAATTGATACACTTGATGTAACCTAAATCTAAATGAAACCATGAGCACCACAACCACCGTGTATCAGTCCAACACAGTGCTTTACTGTGAATTTGCCACAGTACTGCAAACTAACCTGTTTATTCTGGACAAAACTACCCAGTATTTGAATAAACCAAGTTTGTATAGCTTTGTTTGTTTTGCTGGAGATTTCACAAAATGAAAATACATAATTTATCAAAACACATATAAAATCCAATAAGTAATTAAAATTATGACATTACATGTAAAATTTAAATCTGCAGTTTATCATGTGTCACTGATAAAATTAAAAAGTTGTCAGAAAAATAAAATCTAAGGTAAAGTACAGATACCTAAAAATTCTACTTTTATAGACATATGATGCCACTTCACACTGACTCAAGTCTCAAGTTAGTTTTTGTTTTTTTTTTAAGTTGAAGATGCTACAAAATTAAAGAGTCTTGAAAGTGCACTGTTAGCTGTTTGCTCAAACTCTCAATATGATTGCACTGGCAAGCACAGCAACACGAAAAGGCCTGAGGACAACTGCAGAAGATGATCACATAATTTTTTCCATGGTTAAGAAAAACAAACTTCACAATCTATAAATACCTTCATGAATGTAAAGGAGGGTTTACATCATGGCGCAAACCACTGGTTACACTCAAGAAGAAGAAGGCCGGAAATGTAAAAGAGATTGCGCAGTTGCGGAAAAGCAGTTATAGACTTCTGACAGTCACTGACAACAAGAGCTGTTTCAAAAGCAGCCCATGTTCAAGATGACGTTGGTTTGTCTAATTATATTTTGAGCTTGTGAAATGGGGGTCTTTGTATAAAAATCTATGTAATTCCTACACAAAGAAATTTTTTTCATTAACTTCATTGAGTTAAATTTGAAAATCTGGACTTCAATCACATACTGACTGATTGAAAAAAAATTTCTGTGATGCACAGAGGCAAAAAAAACTGTCTCTGTCCAACAAATCATGGCTGTGTACAAGATTCGTATCATGGATGTGCAGCTGACAAATCTGCACCAACTGAGTAATCATCATGATCATGATACATTATCATGGGAGGGAGGTTTGGAGTCTTCACACACCCCCGTTCCCTGCGGCCTGCTGGAGCGGGGGGGCTAGGAGGAGGAGTTGGCCGTCCGACTGGGGTCTGGAATGTGGGGCCTCCCTGCTGCTGCCGAGCCGGGGCAGTCTGCTTCTCTCCACCCCACGGAAAAGGGTAACACTACCTGGGTCTGGGTGCAGTTTCCCCCTCCAGGGGCAAGGGTACCTAGACCCAGTTCTTAGAGTACGCTTGGGGAGTGTGATTGTGTGTACAGCGTCTCTTTATGTCTGTCTCCACGTTGGTTGAGTGTGGAGTAATTGCCTATGAGAGCATGAGGGTGGGAATGGATGTTTGTATCTGTGTGTGCCTGTATGTCTGTGTCTATATGTCAGGTTGGGGTATCAGACGTCACCTCTCTGGGGACATCTCAGGCCCTCCAAGGTTTGGAGGCCTATCTCCCCCCACCACTTCCCTTGCCAGTGGCAGACACCCTCAGACATCGGTGCGTTGGTGGTTCTTTGTGTCCGGGGGTGGGCGTCCGGGTACACACCGGCTCACTCCTTGGTGGCTGCTTATCGGGGCCTGGAACCTGGGGCTCGCTCGGGCCACTTCGGGGGTGGGGTACCCTCGGCCTCTCGGCCTGGGGCTCAGTCACTCTGGCACAGCTGGCTGCCGGCGGAGCTCACGGACACGTCACTGCAACCCCCCCTGGCTTCTGCTCCGCGGCTGCTGAGTGATCCCTCATCTGGGACTCTCCTCAGCTCTTTCTGGGACAGTGGCGCGGCTGCCCCTCTGTTGGTCTTCCTTGGTCTCTTGTGTTCTGGGGGCCTCTGGATGTCTGGAGTTTTGATCTCCTCCATACCTGCTTCATGCCCTGGAGGACGGGGCAGTGGCCCCCCACACCCTCTAGCAGATCATTACATGAAGGAACCTTTTAAATACAAGCGCGCTCATGCTCACAGGTGTACACACAGGTGCTCACACACAAACTACACCCTTTTTGGCTCCTACCTCAAAGCACACTGTGCGCTGTCGATCTTACGTGCTGCACAATAATGTTTAATATTTAGTATTTACTGTTACATTCCCATAGATCATCGTGATGTTGTTTATTATATTGCTCTTTTTTTTCTTCTGCTTGTTTTCTCTTTTTTCTTTCTCAACAGGTGATCCAGGTGATTGATATATGTATTTTTTGTCTGCTTATTTTGCTGGTTTTTGATTTTTGCCCTTTATCCCCGTCCCTCTTCTCCGCTGTTTTTCTTTCCCTTTCTTTCTCCCCTTTCTTTTCCACAGTCAAGTCTGTCCCGTATTTAACAAGTGAAAATAAACAATAAAAGGTGAATCAAATAGACCATTACAGCAAGGCTGAGATGGTCCATTTGGTAAAGTAAATCCGTTGGGCATCTTTCTTCGCCTTTAGACAATAATTCTGATGGCAATAGAACCAAACGGGACAGGCAAAAAAAAAACAAAAAAAAAAACCTGTTTATTCTGGACAAAACTACCCAGTATTTGAATAAACCAAGTTTGTATAGCTTTGTTTGTTTTGCTGGAGATTTCACAAAATGAAAATACATAATTTATCAAAACACATATAAAATCCAATAAGTAATTAAAATTATGACATTACATGTAAAATTTAAATCTGCAGTTTATCATGTGTCACTGATAAAATTAAAAAGTTGTCAGAAAAATAAAAACTAAGGTAAAGTACAGATACCTAAAAATTCTACTTTTATAGACATATGATGCCACTTCACACTGACTCAAGTCTCAAGTTAGTTTTTTTAAGTTGAAGATGCTACAAAAGTCTTGAAAGTGCACTGTTAGCTGTTTGCTCAAACTCTCAATATGATTGCACTGGCAAGCACAGCAACACGAAAAGGACCGAGGACAACTGCAGAAGATGATCACATAATTTTTTTCCTGGTTAAGAAAAACAAACTTCACAATCTATAAATACCTTCATGAATGTAAAGGAGGGTTTACATCATGGCGCAAACCACTGGTTACACTCAAGAAGAAGAAGGCCGGAAATGTAAAAGAGATTGCGCAGTTGCGGAAAAGCAGTTATAGACTTCTGACAGTCACTGACAACAAGAGCTGTTTCAAAAGCAGCCCATGTTCAAGATGACGTTGGTTTGTCTAATTATATTTTGAGCTTGTGAAATGGGGGTCTTTGTATAAAAATCTATGTAATTCCTACACAAAGAAATTTTTTTTATTAACTTCATTGAGTTAAATTTGAAAATCTGGACTTCAATCACATACTGACTGATTGAAAAAAAACTTCTGTGATGCACAGAGGCAAAAAAAACTGTCTCTGTCCAACAAATCATGGCTGTGTACAAGATTCGTATCATGAATGTGCAGCTGACAAATCTGCACCAACTGAGTAATCATCATGATCATGATACATTATATGAACTCATGTTGGTGGATAGAGGCTAAAGTAATCCACGGAAGCTGATGCTGTCTCTTTAACTGATATCTTCAATACTATAAACAAATTTAAAGTGATGTAGCACCTCTGACGTATGAGCGCGCTCCACGTGTTTCCTGACTTACGTTACTAAAAAGAGGAAGCAGAAGATCTTTTTCAACTGAGGGGAAACTTCAAACTCTGAAAAAAAAATACAATATTATTCACCAGAAGACAAAACCCACAGAAGGAGAAGAGATTTGGGATTACTTCACCTCGTTTACGTGAGTTTTTAGAGCCCTAAAAATGTGGAAGTAGCTTCTATAGATTAGTAAGTTTCTGACTTCCTGTTTGTGTGGTTTGTTAACAGCGTCAGTCACAGATAAAATGTCGTCTGGAATCCAAGAAGAGCTGTCCTGCCCCGTTTGTCGAGACATATTCAGAGACCCTGTTGTTCTGTCGTGCAGCCACAGCTTTTGTAGAAACTGCCTGAAAAGATGGTGGAGAAAGAAAGAAATACGCCAGTGTCCTGTTTGTAAGAGTGCATCTAAAAAGAAAAACCCACCCTGTAACTTGGTGTTAAAGAACCTGTGTGAGAACTTCTTACTGGAGACAAATCAGAGTGCTTCAGCAGAGTCCGAGTCGCTCTGCGGTCTGCACTCGGAGAAACTCAAACTCTTCTGTCTGGACCATCAGGAGCCAGCGTGTCTCATCTGCAGAGACTCAAAAACTCACAGCAACCACAGATTCAGACCCATCGATGAGGCTGCGCAGGATCACAGAAAGGAGCTCCAGATCTCACTGAAACGCTTACAGGACAAACTGAAGGCCTTTGAACGAGTTAAAGGAAACTTTGTTCAAACAGCAGAACACATTAAGGTTCAGGCCTTTCACGCAAAGAGGCAGATCAAGGAGCAGTTTAAGAAGCTTCACCAGTTTCTGCAAGAGGAAGAGGAGGCCAGGATCACTGCTCTGAGAGAGGAAGAGGAGGAGAAGAGTGCGAGTATGAGTGAAATGATTGCAGCTCTGAGCAGAGAGATAGCAAGTCTCTCAGAAACAATCAGAGCCACAGAGGAGGAGCTGAGAGCACGAGACATCGCTTTCCTGCAGAACTACAAGGCTGCAGTGAGCAGAGTCCAGCAGTGCCCCCCGCTTGATGATCCACAGCTGGTGTCAGGAGCTCTGATAGATGTGGCCAAACACCTGGGCAACCTGACCTACAACATCTGGAACAAGATGAAGAAGATGGTCTCCTACTCTCCTGTGATCCTGGATCCAAACACAGCTGAATCACACCTCTGCATATCTGAAGATCTGACCAGTGTGAGCCTTGGAGAGAGGCAGCAGCTTCCTGACAACCCAGAGAGGTTTGATGGCTATCCGATCGTCCTTGGCTCAGAGTGTTTCGACTCAGGGACTCACAGCTGGGATGTTGAAGTTGGAGACAGTCCAAACTGGCTAGTTGGTGTGGCTGAAGAATCAACTAAAAGAAAGGGACAAACAGACTTTAAGTGTGGATTGTGGGCTGTGTGGTTCAGTAAGGGTAGTTATTTCATACGTTCCCCACTAGATTCGTCCTCCTTTCATCCAAAGAAAAAGCTTCAGAGGATCCAAGTTTGCCTGGACTGGAAAAGCGGGAAGCTGTCATTCTCCGATCCTGACATCAACATTCACACCTTCACACACACTTTCACTCAGAAACTTTTTCCATTTGTTTACACCAAGAACGAACTGCCATTGAAGATATTACCACGAGTGTCTCATGACAGTGCAGACTCTGATAGTGAAAGAGATCACGATGAAGGTGGTGAAACTGTTAATGGCATTCTTGATGACGACGATGATATTATTCACGATGATGATGATGATGATGATGATGACTGACACTATAGCCACATACCAATGTTTTCCCTTCAAGTGTAAAAAACAAACAAACTAAAACCTATAAAATACTAGGTTGGTTGCAAACTGCATTTAGAAACTGCGCAAAGCAGTTCTTTCCTGCTAATTAAAGCTAATAAAAAACAAACTAAAATGAAATACTAGAACTACACTCAACAAAATTGGACCACAAATGTTTTTTGTTCTGCACTGAAAATCATCTGATAGCTAATTCTATTAAAATGCTAAAAAGGCACTAAGAGCACAAACAGAGTGGTGAGGTCCAGTTCAATTAGTCAAGCACAGAGGGATTGGCTACAGCTGTCAATGAAAGTGGCCACAGCGATAAAGAAAGGTAAGTACAACAGAAGAAAAAAGAACAGGATTACACAGCCCTATTTTATGGTGTATACACAAACTTGTATAACACCTCAGTGTCATACAGAGACTGTGACAGAAAGATCACTTAGACACTATAAGCACAAAAAAAAGGTTGTATTATGAGGTTGTCACTGTCTATGATCAAAAACACTGGCTGCAACAGATGAAGTAGACTATTTTTTATCAAACTAACAATATTTGCAGCTGTTTGTTATCTTCTAAACTGTAAATATATTTCATTTTGAATCCTTTTTTTCTCTGGTTACTCTGTTGCATTTTAACTGAGTATTGAGAAGAGCTTTTGTCTGGTTGAAGGTAAATGATTGAACTGGTTTGCAGTAATTCTCATCGACCACTAGGTAGAGACAAACACAAAGTGAACTTAAAGAGGCGCACAGATATGAACATTTGACCCAAAGGAACACTGAACCCCTTTGATGAAGCAGGTTTGACTCGGTGTAAACAATTCAGTATTGTAAATTTGGCCTCAGAGTTTTTGAAGATGTAAATGTTTCAAATGTCAAAAAAGGATCTTTTAGCTCTTAAGGTAAAACCCCCAAATTCATCATTTAGTTGAAATGTGTAAAATAAATCCATACAGCCTTTCAAAGTACAAAGTAATATTGTCTGATAATATTACATTTGGGGCTGCAATAGAAAATAAAACTGCCTTTTATTCAAAAAGCTGAAAGTATGAAGAACACGCTCATGTTCACATGACGAGTCCCTAAAAGACTAAATATGCAACAAATCTCTTTTGTTAAAAAATGACCTCACAACTGAATAATTAAAACATTTTTATTGGTTTTTCTCTCTTTGTTTTATGATTATGTTTTAACACTCATTGTTTTGTTACTCTGATTGTTACAGGTATTTTGAGCCATCCTATCTGAGAACATTAAGATCAGTGGATTAATTGCATTACACTGAATGTCTGCCTAACATTTTTTCTAATTGATATTTGTTAAAAGCTGTTTTAATGGAAAGTTTAACACAAAAACATTCAACTTTTTATTTTTCCAATGTTGCACCCAGGTGCAGGTTGATAGGAAACAAAAGCTAAGAGGAGACTAATTGCTGGACTTAAGTGGCATTACAGTTTTGCAGTGTGCCTGTTAATGATCTTGTGGCTGACCACCAGGTGGTTCCACTCTTGTCAGGCACGATGCCCACAGGACGCCACTGCGTCCGCTGTACGACGGCCCGTTTAGGGTTATCGAACCGGGCCAGAAACATTTTGTTTTGGATATTGGGGGTCGTAGGGAAACTGTGTGTGTTGACAGACTTAAACCTGCACATATTCTTGCGGACAGTCATGTAGTGCCTGCCAGCCCAGGCCCACCGCCGTGGCCGCCCTCCTGCCACGGGGTGAATGGACTCTGGTTTCCCCCCCAGGAGCACCCCCCAACCGACTGCCTCTCCTGCTCGCCTACACCAGCCTCGTTCACGTGTGTTTGGGGCGGGGCTGTGGGGGAGGCGGTGGCGGACCACCAGGTGGCTCCACTCACACCCAAGGTTAAGGGAAGTGATGGGGTGGAGGTTTGGCGCTTTTGCCGTTAATAAAGTTGGAGTGAGACATATTGAGGCCTCTCCTGTAGCCTTTACATACCTCCACAATCTTTAATTTAGTAAGACAGCTGTTGTTATTGTTGAGTTTATTTTTTGTCTGTTTCCATGTCTGAACTACTGTACTACTGAAAAAACTTTAAAATGGGAATAGTTTGGGAGCACTTTAAAACAGGTCACACCTTTCTCTCCTTTCTGACAAAACTCCACCCACCTGACTACGTTCTTTCAGCTATGTGTTTAAAAAAAAAACAAAAAAAAAAACGGAAGCCTGGGCGTTCTTCCTCTGAGAAAAACAAAAGCGTTGTCTGGGTGAGAAATTTATCTCAAGGTTAAAATCAAAACAGGAAAAGGAAAACAAGGCGAAACTAGTATAGTTAAGGTAAGAGTTCATTTGTTCCCTTCTAAGGAGACAAAATATTATATGTTTTTAACACAAACCAAAAGTGAAAGTAAACCTGGCCGCCTTCCTGTTACACAATTCTGTTCGGTGTATTTTCAGCTTCTCTCTGAGAAAAGATGTCTTTCCAGTCCGAGGAGGATCTTTCCTGTCCCGTCTGCCATAACATCTTTAGGGATCCTGTTTTCCTGACATGCAGCCACAGCTTCTGCAAGACTTGTTTGAAGAACTGCTGGGCACAGAAGCTGGAACAGCAGTGCCCAGTCTGTAAGAAAATGTCTGAGCAGAGTGACCCACCCTGTAACTTGGTCCTAAAGAACCTCGCTGAGGCCTACTTAAAAAAGAAAAATCAGAGCGCTTCGGCAGGGTCTGAGGTTCTGTGCAGTCTGCACTTTGAGAAACTCAAACTGTTCTGCTTGAACCATCAGGAGCCAGCCTGTGTCATCTGCCGTGATTCGAGAGCACACGTTGACCACAAGTTCTGGCCCATCGATGAGGCCGCGCAGGATCACAAGGAAGAGCTTCAGAAATCCCTGAAACCATTACAGGACAAACTGAAGGTCTTACAAAAAGCGAAGAGAAACTTTGATATAACAGAGCAACACATTAAGACCCAGGCTCAACAAACAGAGAAGCAGATCAAGGAGCAGTTTAAGATGTTTCGCATGTTTCTAGATGAGGAAGAGAAGACCAGGTTGGCTGTTCTGAATATAGAAGAGCAAGAGAAGAGTCAGCAGATGAAAGAGAAGATTGCAGCTCTGAGCAGAGAGATGGCAGGTCTTTCGGCCACAATCAGAGCTGCAGAGGAGGAGCTGAAAGCTGAAAACGTCGCTTTTCTGCAGGACTACAAGGGTACAATGAACATGGTCCAGCTCTACCCCCAGCTGGATGACCCACAGCTGGTCTCAGAAGCTCTGATAGATGTGTCCAAACACCTGGGCAACCTGGGTTACAACATCTGGAACAAGATGAAGAAGATGGTCTCCTACTCTCCTGTGATTCTGGACCCAAACTCTGCCCAGCCAAATCTCCTCATCTCTGAAGATCTGACGAGTGTGAGCGTCAGTGAGAAACGGCAGCTTCCCGACAATCCAGAGAGGTTTGACTTCTACCCGATTGCTATGGCCTCCGAGGGCTTTTATTCAGGCACTCACAGCTGGGATGTTGAAGTTGGAAACAGCACAGACTGGAAAGTTGGTGTGTTAGCAGAGTCTGTCAAAAGGAAGGGAGAGCCGCAATCTGGATTATGGAGGCTAGGGTTTTATAAAGGTGAATACACAGTGCGCTCCTTGCCAGAGTCTTCCACCATTCTCTTTTTAAAGGCGGTGAAGAAGGTCAGAGTTCAGCTGGACTGGAACAGGGGGAAGGTGTCCTTCTCTGATCCTGACACCAAAACACACATACACACCTTCACACACACTTTCACTGAGAAGATGTTTCCATACGTAAGTAATCTGAGTAAAATCCCACTGAAGATGTTACCCGCAACAGTGAAGTAGGGTGGTGGTTCATAGCCATGAAAGAAGTGTCGGAAATAATCACACAAAATGCATGACAACTAGTTAGAGAGCTCACATGATAAAACTATCCTTGTTTAAAATAAATAAATGCACTTCACAGTTTGACACATTTAACTGTAGAGAAATGATTCAGCTTAGTCTAATGGGGCCGTTTGTTTATATATATTTGGAGTACAAATCCTTTTCAGAGGACGGTGTTTTATAGCTGTATAACCATATGTAAAGTGGCTTTTAAATTCTGTGATACCGACTGTTACAACCTAAAAAACCTTGGGGCGAGTGATTGTAACGAGTCTCAACTGAAATTTAATTTCAGTCCAATATGATGAATCCTTCTTTTGTGTTGTTTATAAGACACTTTGGTAATCATACAAAAGAGAAGTGATAATCTCAAATTATTCAGCTTTAATGTTTTAATGTATAAAATGATGTGTTTGTGTAAGTAACAGATTATCTGGCATTTATGTGGATTGCTCCAGTTAAACACAGTTTTCATTTTAAGAGGTCAACAGATATGTTATCTACTAAATGTATGAGGTTTAACATAATTCACCGCCGTCTGTTTTTATGTTTGAATTCAGTTATCCAATATGTGGCTCCTAAAATACTTTACACTATAGCGAGTCAGCTCTTTATTTCTCTTATATTGAAATGTTTTCAGGTGTTGTCATTTGAGTGTAGCTTGTATTTGTTTTGGTTTCCTGCATTGTAATATGGGTGATTTATCAGGGGAAAACTGATGATGTAACAGGTTTTATAACACAAGTTATCATGTAGACATCCTATTCTCAATAAACATTTGCTCCACTGCCTGCTCGGTTGGTTTTGTTGACAAACTGGATTAAGTGTGACTAAACCTGAAAAAATTAGCTGGATATTTTATTTAGTTTTCTTCAAGTTAGTTATTCTGTTCCATCCAGTAACATCAAATCACATGTCCGTGACTACTGGACCAGAGGTTTGTGTTATAAAGGGATGATCACTGTTATCTTTAATGTGTTGATTGGTTGGTAATTTAATGATAATTTTCCCTCTGATGGGCTTGCTAACATGTGAAACATAGTTAAAAATACTTGAATGATTGATGGAGTTTTCTGGTGCCTGTCACCAGGCATGGAAAACTTAAACCTGCCATTCTAAATCTTTTATAAATCACAGGAGACGGCCATGTCGCCGATCATGCCACGCTCAGTCGGATTGCAATCATTCATCGGCAAAGACACTTCCACGGTGGAGAGGGTTAACCACTTAGTGAACCATTTCCACAAAAGCTAGGTATGACAGCATGAAACAAAGAGATGTTCTCCTTTTTTAGTATCACTTCACTGTTCTCAAACCCAAATCTTAATCTTCAAAATGCACGCGAAGGATGGAAAGCATTCATGATTTTGTTGTATCCTTTTTTTGGTTTTGGGTGGAAGTGGATATTTGAAGAACTTTGTTCTCAGCAGTTTTTTTTTTTAATTCAGTTTGATTTTGGTTTGTTTTCTGAGTGGATATTTATAGTTTAACTTTTTTTAATGGTTACAGTATTAATTTTGGTCCAAACAAACTCAAAAAACAGTGGGTAAACTGACCCCAGGCCATGAAACAAGTACCACAAACAAAAGTAATGAAAGAGAAAAAATTTTCTGAGAAACGTAAACATTTCCACAATGGCATACAGCAGTAAATCCAGGGAATTCAGCAACTAGCCAAAAAAGACAAAACAGCAAAACCCATAAATGTCCAAGACAGGAACACTGACAACTGATCTTGTGCTTATAAAACTGGCACAAAACGATATTCAAAGAGGAATTACAAATATTGAGTCATTTGTCAAGGGACAAATTTTGTTGGGGCAAATAATGTACTGTACCAGATGGTAAATTCACAGTGAAGTATTCAGTCTGTCTACCTCCCTTAAAGGCCTCTATCTGTTCTTCTTCTTTTTTTTCTTTCTTTTTTTGCCTCAACAATGTTTGTTCCTTGATCTCATATGATATGTCTGCAGGTCTACTGATTGCTATAAAACACAGTTTTATAGGTAATTAATGTTATGTCATTTATTTAAAAACAAAACAAAACATACACTTACCACCTTGCCTCCATGATTTCAGATGATTTCAGAGGCCTAGAGCCATATTACCTCAAACAGTTTACCTCTGTCCCCCCACCCCACGCTTCAACCAGGAAAATTTGTCCCAAAAGATCTGTATGCTGGGAAAACGTGGCACAGAGTTAAGTATTTGTCAGAGGAAGTCGGGAGGAGATGGACTAATGAACATCTGTCAAACATCACCCTTAGACAGTTGTTTCCAGAGTACCAGTGTATGAGTGTGAAGCAGTGTGATGATCTGCTCTTTCCATAAACTGCACAGGAAACACATTCATTGCTCTAAATCAAATGTTAAACTCTAAAATGCACTGGATGGATGGAAATCATCATTATGTAGGAGATTTCTTTAGAGATTTTCTTTATTTGGGATTGGATATTTAAAGAACAAGATGCAAGAAAACATTTGGCAAGCGTGACATGTTTGTATTACAGAGGCTTGAGCACAAGTAGGATAAAATGTACAACAACAGAATTAACAGATTGTAGCTAAATACTTAAAAACCTCATAAAACCTCTTTTGAAAATACCCTCTCTAGACTCTAACTCCTTGCATAATTTTAGAACCATTTCCAAACTCAATGTACTGTATCCATAAATTAAACACTGGATGGCATAGAACTTCCTGCAGCTAAATGGGCAAAAGACAGAATAATCATGACTGGTTCTGATGCGTCCAACACACTCACAGCAACACTTATTAATGGCTACCTAGCAATTTCTAAAATAGATTTTATTTGATATTGTTGTCCAATCTGGGCTCATGCCACAGTATATTTCAAATGTCCTCACATCGTATGACCAGGTCATAACCTGAGGTCCTCAGCCGAGGCGCTGCTATCCCACAATCCTGTCTTTGAAACAGTATCTCTTTCAGGCTTTTCCTGTGCCTCCATACCTCCACTTTGAGTATTTGTTGTCTTTCATAATTATTTAAATTATCTTGTCTCAGTGATAATTTTTAATGTAATTTATTTTTTATATTAGCTTTAATTGGCTGATTTTTCATTCTCTTTATTACTCATTTGTATCTCCTTTTACTTTTATCTCTTGTAACTTTCTTTTGAAAGATGCCTTATAAAAAGTTATTATCATTTTTTTTTAATTCAACCATTTCCCATTTTTAATAACATTCATATAGCAATATAATCTTTAATGATTAGTCTCATAATTACATTAGCTAATTGATTTAATTGTGTAATTGTGTTGCTAATGGGAATAATTTAAATATTTCTAAAGTAAAAGTCAGACTATTTCCTTTAACAGTTAATCACTTCTGGCTTTAGCAGGCTTCATGGCCGTTGTGGACTTTGCAGATCTTGCTGCAGTCCATATAACCCAACAATGTGCGACAAATGAGGGCTGTGTTCTTCCAACGGTGCTGCCACTGAAATGGGATGCAAATATATCTCCTCACCAAAAGCCAGAGTGGGATGCATGTCAGGACCTGGGGGAGGACACATTATAAATAAATCAAATTGGTAAAAAGATGAGATGCTTGATGTCAGACTGTGAGCGGTCACATACCACTCATGGCGCACCTGCTGGCAGCACCAGCTGATGTGGCATGGACTCTGTAGGGTGATGCTGGGATGTCATCACCTCCATATTTTATAATGATGGTGTACCAGCCAGCACGGTTGGGGATGTATGATACCCGGTATGTACCGTCCCCATTGTCATGGATGTTGGCCTGCTTATGTTTACCACACTGCTCCTGAAGAGGAAGGAACGGGAGTTAAAGTGAAATATCTGTTTTACCGTATGTATATAAGTGTGTCTGATACAGACCATGACGAGCACGCTCAGTTCGCCCTGGCCAGCATCTTTAGCGTCAATGTTAAACTCAGCGGGAAATGTGGCAGAGACACTGCTAGTCAGCCCGGGGCCGCTGGCTCGTACTTTGCTGGCATCGTAAGTGGACAGAATCCAAAACCTGAAGAGACCAAAAGATCAGAGACAATCAGCACAGACTCTGATTCTCAGGGCACAACAGTATGAACCACAGCAGCAACCAGATATGAAAAGGCCCAGATATTTTAGCTACAACCATCTGACCAGTTTATGCCAACTGGCAAGAAATATTTCTTTACTGGTCTCCGTTTAAATCCAGAATATTATTTAAAATCCATCTCCTCACATACACGGTCCCAAATAATCAGTGTTCATCTTACCTTAAAGACCTGATAGTACCATATCACCCCATTAGAGTACTTTACTCTCACACCGTAGGCTTACTTGTTGTTCCTAGAATAATATAAGTAGAATTGGAGGCAGACCCTTCAGCTTTCAGGCACCTCCTCTGTGGAGCCAGCTCTCAGATTGGACTGGGTAAACAGAAACCCTCTCTACTTTTAAGATTAGGCATAAAACTTTGTTTTTGGCAAAGCTTATGGTTAGGGCGTGATCAGGTGACCCTGAATCCTCCATTAGTTACGCTCCAATAGGTCTATGTGTTTCTTCTTCACTCACCTTGTGTTTATACCCTGCTCTACATTTAATCATTAGTTATTATTAATCTCTGGCTCTCTCCCACAGCATGTCTTTTGTCCTGTCTTCCTCTCCTTACCCATACTCAGTCACACCAGATGGCTGCCCCTCCCTGAGCCTGGTTCTGCAGGAAGGTTCTTCCTGTTAAGAGGGAGTTTTACCTTTGCACTGTCGCCTTACTCATAGGGGTTCATTTGATTGTTGAACAGACAAATCAGAAGCCCAACCTCTAAATTAGTTATTCATTGTCACACACAAAAAAAGATTCTGATGCTGAACTTTTTACTGTGTCTAATTTTGAAAGGTGCTGAATTTAAAAAAAAAAAGAAGTGAATTTTAACCCAACCTCAAAATAAAATGTACAAAGAAGAAAAGACAGGACTTTGTACTTCACCCAGTACTTAAAAAGGCCCAAAACATAGATCATTGTCAGATGGCCCACGCCAGATTAAACCCAGTGAGAATTAAGTCATCAAAGCAGGTAATAATAGTATCCTAACACTATCAATCATTTTTATTTTTCTCCTAAATCCCAAACCCAGTAGATTTTTTGTTAGTATTCCCAGGAATATTGACCTTACTGGAGTCCACCACACCCTTTAGTGGGAATTCCTGTAGACAGAAAAATTGGATACCTTTCTGGCTTGTCAGGAAGCTGGTGCCTCTCACTGGTCAGATCTTCGGAGACAGAGCGTTCTGGATGACCAGCGTTTGGAGTCCCAGGAGCATAAAAAACCACCCCCTTCATCTTGTTCCAGATGTTGTAAGTCAGGTTTCCCAGATGCTTAGCCATATCTATAAGAGCTTCTGAGACCAGCGGTGGATCATCCGTTGAGGGATACTGCTGGACACTTTTCAGTGTAGCTCTGTAGTTCTGCAGGAATGAGACATCTTTAGCTCTCAGCACCTCCTCTGCAGCTCCTATTGTTTGTAAAAGAGATGGCATCTCTCTGCTCAAAGCCGCAGTCTTCTCCTTTATCTTCTGACTCTTCTCTTGCTCTTCCTTCTTCAAAGCGGTGAGCCTGACCTTCTCTTCCTCGTGTAGAAACTGGTGAAACTTCTTAAAATGCTCCTTGATTTGTTTCTCTATGTGATGATCTTGGAATTTTATGCGTTGCTGTGTTATATCAAAGTTTCCTTGCACTTTTTGTAAGACCTTCAGTTTGTCCTGTAATGGTTCCAGAGATTTCTGAAGCTCTTTCTTGTGATCCTGCACAGCCTCATCGATGGGTTTGAACTTGTGGTCGACATGTGCTCTCGAATCACGACAGATGACACAGGCTGGCTCCTGGTGGTCCAGACAAAAGAGTTTGAGTTTCTCGTGGTGCAGACTGCACAGAACCTCAGACTCCACTGAAGCACTCGGATCTCTTTCCTGTAAGTAGGCCTCAGCGTGGTTCTTTAGGACCAAGTTACAGGGTGGGTCACTCTGTTCAGATATATTCTTACAGACTGGGCACTGCTGTTCCAGCTTCTGTGCCCACCAGTCCTTCAGACACATCTTGCAGAAGCTGTGGCTGCATGACAGGAAAATGGGATCCCTAAAGACATCATGGCAGACGGGGCAGGAAAGATCCTCCTCGGACTGGAAAGACATCTTTTCTCAGAGAGAAGCTGAAAACACAGTTTTTCCTTGTCGTCGTCTCGGTCTTCTGTCTTTAAGCTGAAGCTTCTCTCTCGCACTGCTTGTGCTTTTCTCAGAGGAAGAAGAAATTTCTGGTTTGGATAACCAGATAAAGATTGCAGTTTAACCAACAACTGTGAAAAACATTTAGATGGTAGATGTGTCACTTATTTATTTAATGTTTAACTGTGATTGCGAGGTACTGTCAGTCTATCAGAGCTCGTTAATAGTACATCCAATGTGGGAGAAAGTTCGAAAACTAAAACTTGACATTCCTGGCAGTGCATTTGCTTCAAACTTGTTTATGATGCCTTTACCACAGCTGTTATTTTTTTTCCCACAAATATTGCTTTAGCAGTTTGAGGCGATCCTTAGGAACAATAGAACTATGGTTGCTATGTAAGTAACAACAATCACTGCATAAGATGTGTTACACAAATTGTCAACAATATAAAGGCAGAAACATGTTTCAACTATTTATTTCCTAATAACGAACCAAGATTTCTGAAATGTGTATAGTTAATTAACTTTGCCATCAAGTGAAGGTGGGTGGGTCTTTGTGCCCTTTATATTAAGGCCCCCCTCCCCCCTATCACATCAAACATATTAGCTCCAACAGGCACAGATGGGGATTTAAAAAAAAAAAAAAAAAAAAAAAAAAAAACCACTCACCAAGCAATTTCCAGAATACCCAAAACAATGAGATTTTCTGCTCTTACCTTTAAAGTACAATAATGCGCTTCTTGTAAACTAAGTCTTTAGCTTTAAATGGCACTGGATAGATGAAGGTCATTATGCAGAGATTTCTTTAGCTCTAGGTGGAAAGGATATTTAAAGAATGTTGTACTTACTTTGTAATAAATTGGTCCAAAAATACTAAAATATATTTTCCAGCTATTTTTTGTGACAGCAAATCATATTGAGGAAAGTGGATCCTGTTTATGAAAAATTAGTGGATTATGGGATATTGACACAATATCAATATCCCAGTACAATGAGTTTATTTTTTTTCTACAATGAGGAATTAATAGGTGTGTCAATAAAATTTAAACTTAAAACCCACTGTAAATAACAGATTTTTCTCTTGTCCCTCTATTCATTTATAATCCTGCCCATTCTGGTCACTCCCCAACACAAATCATGGCACCATGACCCTGCAATACAAAATAAAGCACACCAACATTTGGCACTAAAGTCAGTCGTAAAAACTCCTGCCTGCCAAATAAAGGTAGCTTTCCACTTGCATTGTGTGCCAATCCAATAAAACTGGAAGACAGCTGGAGACATGAAATGAAACACTTAACTCTGACATCCTAACTGTTCTTTATTTTAATTATCAAATGTACATCATCTCTCAGGGTTTAGTTTCACATTAAATCACCAATTCCCCAATACAAAATGAGAAGTTTCCCCTTAGACCCCACATACAAAAACAACAAAAAACCCCACAACTTTCATCTCTTAAGTATCAAAAGTAGCAGTGATAAGGCAACATTAAATTCATGTAGATTTTCAGATTTACACACAAACTAAAGTTCTGACCTTTAATTTTTCATCTTAGATCTGCTTTAAAATGTTTTCAATCAGAACTGAGTCAGATCTGCTCATATGAAAATACAAGAAGAAACAAGAGAGAAGACAGGAGGACATCTAAATTCCAGCACATAATTAAGTAGTCTGTCGAACAGTGCAGGAAACAGTAGTGTGAAGGCAGCTTAAACAATCATTGACTCGTTATGGCAACCTTTAGTACAGGCGGGACTCTGGCAGATAGTTTAGGCGCTAGAAACATTAAACATCAGTAGTTGGCGTACAGTTTGACAGTTTAATTTACTCCAAGACAAACTAATGACATGGACAAAAAAAAACAAACAAACAAAAAAAACAACTCAAAGACAAATCCAGTTCTCCTTTTTTGAGATGTTTGTTTGAGATGATCACTTTTTTTTCCCCCCATCACAGTGGTTCAGTAATTTTGTTGAGGAAACGTTCTGCACAGATCTGGTGATAACCGCCCGGTTCCCAGCTAAACCAGCAGCATATTCTCTACATCGTGCATTTAAACTATTAGGAAACCTCATGTCAAGTGTCTCTACAGTTCTGAGTTTTGTCCGGTGAAATTCCAGTTATGCATATATATTTTTGCACATAGGTATTTAAAAGCTTCGGATCTACTTGTTTCACTTCAAACTTAACATATTCAGTTCAATATCAACTGATGTGCAGGTGCATGAACTACCTGTGTAAAACCAGCAAATGTTAATTCACGAATCTAGGATAAAAATTCAAGTGCAAAATGAGCCAATTGAAAATTGCAGGGCAGTTTTAAATCGACAGATTTTAGATCTTTTACCTTCAGTCAGTTCAATCTAGTAAACTAGAGTACATCTACCATTTCGCTTCAATGATTCACTACCAGAAAAATGTCTAAGAGTTCAAAGTCTATTCAGTGGTGCAGTTATTTTCTCTAATGTTTTCTTTAATTCTGACATTTTTCTATATCAAGGAGAAACATTTCAAAATGTAAATGAGTTGCTTCAGAAAATCTTCAAAAATCATCTGATTTGAGCTGAAAACAAAGTTAGCAGAGAAAGCGTTGCTCAGCAGCTTGTTCACTGGACAGTTATTTGTAGTGCAGCTAATGTGTCTTTTAACTCAAACGGGGATGCAAAATGGTGCAGGAGGAGAGACGGAAGCTTTCTTGTCTCATCAGGGGACGGTGACGTGGAAGGGGGAGCCCGGGATGTGGTCCTCACCCCACTTGACCACCAGGATGTAGTTGCCCCGTTCCTTCAGCACGTAGCTGACGTTGTACTGCAGGTTGCCCATGTGTTTGACCAGCACCTCATCACAGGGGACCTGTGGGCCGTGCACACCCACTAGAAGCATGTTCTTACCTGGGAGGAGGTACAAGAACAAAATGCAAGTGTAAAACTAATGATATCAGCTTTATCTTTTTTTTGTTGGGTTTTTTTTTAGTATGATAGCAAATTAATCTTTAAATATGTTACTTTTCATCTTTGTGAGTTTCAACCTGTGCACTGAAGGGAAATACTTAAATTATTCTCTTAAAAGATGGCTTCTACATGCAGTTCCTCCTTACCTGCTTTGCTGCAATCGACAGTGAAGTTGCTCCTCTGGCCCACAAAGGCCTTGCTCAGGCCAGCTCCTCGGCTCACCACCTTGCTAGCATCGGAGTCACCCAGCCTGGGCATGGCGCTCTGCGTGAAGCTGCTGGATGCCCGAATTGCCGGATCCAGTGTCAGGGTTGATGTCTCGCTGGCGTTTGTTACATTCACAAGGCGAGGACCTGAAAGACAGGAAAAAAGTTTAACTTTACCATGTGGTGCAGGCAGATGAAACATTAGGGACAGAATACGCAATTTTCAACAACATTTAATAGCTATTTCTTGTTAATGAACCTCTGCCAGAGAGGTTATGTGAAGTCTGCAGTTTTTGATCCCGTAGTTTATATTGCTTTAAAACCAGAATTTGGGCTTGGATGAACTTCAAAGTGATCCAAATCTGAATCAAGGAACTTTTGTAACCAGCTTTAACTAAGAGCAGCATTTTACCTGTGACTTTGGCCTTGAAGGGACTCCCAGTGATGTGGTTTGGGCCTCCGTATTTAATGCTGATCAGGTAGTTTCCAGGTGCCATGGGAGTGTACTGCACCTTGTAGCCTTCGGGAACCTCCTGACAGTCCATCTTTACTTTTGACGGGCCCTCGATGGTCACAGCCAAGGACCCGGGGCCTGCCTTAGTGTTGTTAATGATGAACTCTGACTGGGTACCTGTAAGATTTAAGAAGTGTGATGTTTTGTTGAACAACTCCAAGCTGGTATATGTCAAACTTTATTGTAGAGCTACAGTAATGTACTGAAAACTGAGCAGTGGATAAGTCACACTGAACTTTGCTCAACTTTATGCTCTAAACAGGCTCACAGCAGTTATGAAGTGAAAAATTTAAGGCTGCAGCAGGTAAAACAGTAACTCACCTGTTGTTCCTCTCTCCAGTCCTGATCCGTATGCTGAAACCAAACCAGGCTCTCCGGTCTGTCCTGGTTCCCCGACTCGGACCTGGAAAGGACTTCCCGGGATGTGAGAGCCATTGAATTTGACATCAATGGTGTGGACGCCATTCTCCCTGGGGATGAACCGGATAGCGTACTTGTCTAGAAGACAGTACAGAAGGGTCTGTTAGCTGCAGAGATTTCACAGTATGTGCCTTTGTTTTTACTGAAGTTTCCATAAATCCTCTGGAAATCATCTTTAAAATAAAAAAAATTAAAAAAAAAAAGACACACACAGACACAGACACACACACACCTCTTTCCAGCTCTGTGACGACACACTTCTCCAGAGCTCCAGAGGGACTGTGGACTTTGGCATCCATCTTGCCTTTGGCTCCATTTAGACGCACCGCAAAGGATGCTGGGTGATTCACCTTCAGACCAGACTCCTGTTGGTTTCGCACAAAGTCAGTGTACAGGACGGACATTTGACAAACAGGAAAAACTGAGAAAACATCTTAAACACTTGAATGCACACTTTGGTTTCTGAAGATCAGAGTGCTAAAGACAAATAACTTCAGTACATATCCTCTGCTCTACTCTTACCTGAGCTCCACTTAGTGCAACTCCAGCAGACAGACTCAGAAGGGTTAGACAGTCAGTACATTGGTCTTAATATTAGTAGTGCAGTCTTACAGGAACTTCTCAATATTAGAGTTTTAAAAGCTTAATATTTGCAGGCATTTGTTTTTTGTTTTTTTTAAAAAACAGATACTGTCATTACCTAGAGACAGTATGAACAGAGTGGGACTTTATAAAATAAAAATTTCCCCGTTTGCGCCCTCTGAAGGAGAAACAATGTAATAAAATCACTGCATAAAACCACAGTGACCTCTTTGGCATTTCTGACATTCATCACATTCACATAGGTACTGCAGAGATGAGCTAAAAACCACAAACACTACATAAATTAACATGTTAACATTAGTAACCGACGCTGGTATCATTTACTGTGTCAGTACAGGGGCAGATGAAGTTTTTAGAACAACTGTTTTAGTATCAAGAGGCTCAGTACTTACACATATCTATAGTATTGTTTTATTTAAAGGATGCATGCCAGATATACTGCCATATCTTAAAGTTTTAAAAGTCTGCATTAATTATTTAATATTACTATTTTATCAAATTTGAAGGGAGGAAAAAAATGTCATAAAGCTGATCTACTTTTTGGTTAAAGCGTTTCCATCTCCTTGGTCTTACAACAGTGATTTATTATTCTCATTAAGAACCGAGGTCTTTATCTTCTGTCTGAACTGCAAGAGCCAAAATGAACAAACATAAAAATAATGCAGACTAAGAGCAGAAGAATGTCTCAAGCTACAGACAAAACCAAACTACAGTCTCTAAGAAGACACAAGGAAGTCTGTCTGCTGCAGCTGGGACACCTGGGAGCTGATGAAATGGATGATTGTACTGTTAAAAGCCTTTAAATGAAACACAAGAGAAACACCAACAGTTCCACACCAGACAAAGCGAGGGATGACCAGAGCCAGGCAAAACTGCACGGACGACTTCCTGACCACAGGTACCCAAACTCAGCCACTCTAAAGAGCTTTTTACTTTGATAACATTACATAATATATCTAGTACAAACCTGTGAAACAGTGGCCATCCTTAAGATAAAATGCACATAAAATTCAATTTATAAAAGAAATTTCTTCATCGTCTACGTCTAAGTCCTTCAACCCAACAAGCATCTGGAAGCTTTGCTGGGACATCTGCCATTCAAACCCCAATTACCATGTTTATACTGTAGTATCTAAAAGTCTACACCTGACAAACCCACACTGTATTATAATTACATTAAATACTAGAAACTGAACACTTTCAAACAATTAATAAGAGCTAAACTGAAATGAGTAAACCCACTCAAGACACCAAGTGAACCTAAAGCGGACTGAACCCTTTTTTAGTCAAAGTGGAAACTGCATGCGTTTGCCTGGCTGCGGTCATATCCATGAGAGCAGTTGCATAAAGAACATTTAGTTTAACCTGAGTATCTTTGCAGCTGTTGAGGATCGACCGACTCGGGCTGTTTAAGATGTCACTTTGAATCCAATTTAAAATCAATGATTAACAGCCCAAACCATTCGAGTCCTTGCTTTGGTAATGAAGTCACATTTTTATGCAACTGTGCCTCATCAGAGCCCCTTAATCAAGCAGGGCAGGCTGGGTGTGGAGGTGTCTCCTCGTGCCTCACCTGAAGGCCCGCAACAGAGAGGCGACGGGCGTCGTTCACTGGAGCGACAACAGGAACCAGGTAGGGGCTGTCGGGTATGTGCTGGTCGTTAAACTTCACCGAAACCTCATAATCACCTGGAAAAGGAGGCGGGAAGAAGGAAACTCAGTCTAACGCATCAACAAACAGCCAACAGGTAAACCGTGAGCGTGTGTGAATCATCTACCAGGCTCCTGAGCGACGTAAGAAATGCCGCAGGATCCGTCCTTGCGGTCATCGAAGGAGATCTCAGCCCTGCTGGGTCCCTCCACGGCAACCGACAGACCACCAGCTCCTGCCTCTCTCGTCCAGATCGTGAATTCAGCTGGTGAAAAGATACAAGAAAACTGAAAATTCACAAGGCACAGATCCTTCTCCATCAGTCCACATTTTAAAAGTACTTGTGTAAAAACCAATGTAGCACTGTGTGAACTTTATTGTGAAACTGCAGCAGTTTGTGGTTTTGCTTTTTGACAACATCCTGTTCCCCTGTGGCACAGAGGAACAGGATGAGTTTCTTTAATTTTGACATTTAATGGACATCAGACTTTTAGATCAGGTGTTCTGTGCATACCTGGCTCTCCTGCCAGTGCTCCCTCCAGTCCTGGACCTCCGGCCCTCACCTTGCCAGGCCCGCCCTCACCCAGTGGCCCCACAGTGAACTGGAAGGGGCTGCCCGGCACGTGCACGCCCCTGTACTTGACACTCACGCTGTGCACGCCCATCTCAGTGGGCACGAAACGCACACAGTAGGCGTCGTTACCCGTGGCCACGAGCTCTGCTGGCTGACTGGCTCCAGAGGGGGAGGTGACCTCAGCAGTGACATCCTGCATGTCGATCGCTGAGAAGAGAGGAAGGAGGCATTTATACATTTACATTTGTGTGCATTTGTTGACTGATTTACCACATGATCATGCGTAAGCTTGTTATGCATCAATTAGATCAAATTAAAGCTGAAACATACCAGAACAGGTTGCTGTGACAGTAAGGACAGGCATGGCAAATGAGAAACGGAAAAGGGAGGTTTAAGGAAATTTAATTCAAATTAAACTGTGCTACAACCTCCAAGAGACATAATCAGAAGCAACACAAGGTCCTTCATACAGTGAACGGCTGCAAGGTTGTTTGCACAGTGCAAACTTTACCATCCAGTTCTCAACTTACAGATCAAATGCAACTGTTCAAGTTACCCAAGAACAACTGCCTTGAGGGTCACAAGGGTTGCTTTTATACATCTTTAACCAGTTGTCTTTATCAATATTAATTTTTATTTTTGTGTTATAAACTAAAGTTCCCCTAATCTTATATTGGTGCTGCTGTAGGTAGGAGCAGCCAAGCACTCCCTTCCTTGTTGTGTGTGTGATGCAGAAAAATTACTCTGTATCAAAACAAACTGATAAAAGATGAGGTGGAATCTTTCATGCCCACTTAAAAAAATAAAGCAGTTAAAGCTAGTTTTACAACGCACCCTCCACCCTAGCACTGCGTCCCAAATAGGGGGCATCAACAACCCAAACACCCCTCACTGCTCTGGTTCCCCCTGCCAGCACCAGACCGGAGAGGCCAGAGACTAGCCGGACGCAGCCAGGAGACAGGTTCTGATTCCGGGTAGCAGCAGAGGAATGAGTCATGGGAACGCTGGATCTTCCAGACCACCATAGAGAGCAGTAGGAGCGGTAGGTAGTGTGAGAAAGGAGCTGCCGAGACAGGACGAGGAGGAACCAGCTGACTGGAGGAAAAAGATGAGGAAGAGAGCATACAGAGGAAGGGAAAGGATTGAGGGGTAGGAGAAGGGAACAAGGCAGTAGAGGAGGAAACGAGGAGAAGCTGAGGAGAAGGAGAGACATGATTGACAAGAGAGAAGAAAAAAGTAAAAGATCGATGAAAGATAAAAGACAGACAGGAAATAAGCTGAGTGAAAAGTTCTCATAGAAAGGGAATGATAGAACAGGGAAATAAGAAAAGTTAAATGTCAAAGAGACTACAGTCAGCACAGAGCAGCAGTGAGGAAAAACTGGAAAAAGCTAAAGTTTCAGACAGAGAGCAGCTCTGATCTACTTAAAGAGAGCCTTAAAAAACCCAAAACAAAACCAAAAAAAAAAAAAAAAAAAAAATCCATTTGGTTCTATTTTTCCTAAAGTTTGTGTTACACACACGCAACATCATGAACATAGTCACCAAACGTCTGTGTACCTGGTATCTTCAGGCTGAGGTCGCACACACTCCCGACACTGGCGACAGACGCCGCCTTCTGTCGTCTGGTGATGCTCTCCCGAATACGACCCTCACCCGTCACCCTCACTGTGAACGGACTTCCTGTTGACGCCACACATTCGTTAAGTTGCACGCTTCATTAGAAAACTGAACAAACTGTTTTTCAGCTACTTTTTCTCCTCTCTACCTGGCACGTGCTCCTCAGCGAAGCGGATTGAGACGATGTAGTTTCCAGGTTCAGTCGGACAGTAAGTGACTCTACAGGTCCCGTCCTCCACGTCCTCCGTTTGGATGTCTACTTTACTGGGACCTTCAATGGACAGAGCCAGACCGCCATAACCTAGAAACAGATCGCCATCATAGGCATTGATGTCATTATTATTAGTGCTTGAAAGGAAGAATTGAGTTTATATTAGAAAATAAATGCATTGTTTAGAACAGGCTGACACTGACCTGCCTCCCGCGTGTCGACTATAAAGCTTGAGTTGTTGAAGGTGGTTCCCTGGACGAGGCCATCACCGTGAGCTTTGACTCGACTGGCATCGCCAATCTCAGACTGGACGACCATGATGGTGATGGGACTGTTGGCGACATGACGACCATTCTTCAGGATGCTGACCTGGTGCTCGCCCACTTCCCGGGGGACGAAGGAGATACCTGTGAGGAGGAGAAAAGAGTTGAAGGTGAGAGGAGCAATTTCGGTAAATGTTGTACTCATTTGTTTCAAATGTGCCTTTGTGGATCTTACCGATGTGGTTGTTGGCCATCCTCTTCAGCAAGCAGGGCTCGTCACGTCCAGAGGGCGACCTGATGCTGGCGCTGAGCAGGCTGAGGTCCGTCTCATTGATGTCCAGAGAGAAATCTGCAGCCGAGCCCAGTTTGACCTGAGAGCGCCGCTGGTTGTCCTCTGAAAGACAAACAGAAGTAAGAAGGTAAAGTATTAGATGATAAAATATAGCAAACCCAGTGTAGACTACAGTGGGTAAATTATTGAGACGAGAACTGTAAAAACCCATTTCTTTAATGTTTCAAAAAAAAAAAATCTGATTTCATGTCTACATCAGTAGCAAAATAATCACTTGTTTAAACAAGCTCAACTTTTTTAAACAAGTGAGCTAACAAGCTACACTGCTAGACAATTTACAGTACTAATATTGTGCATTGGTGCCTGACCGGTAATCCTGGCGGTGAACGGGCTGCCAGCGATGTGCTCGTCATTGTATTTGACCAGGATGTTGTAGTCTCCTGGCAGCGTGGGCAGGTAGCTGACAGTGCAGGTCCCATCTTTATTGTCCACACAGCTGATCTCTGCTTTGGACGGACCCTCGATAGCCAGGTCAAGACCTCCTGGACAGAGAGAGACAGGCTTGGTCAGCGAGACTGAACTGAGTCAAAACAGACTGTTAAGTAATGAAAAATAAAATGTATAACCCATACCTTCGGAGGCGTCCTCTGTGAAGACTGTGAAGGTAGCCAACTTGTTGGCGACACCATAACTCAGACCAGGACCGTAAGCTGTGACGTTGGGACTGCTGGCGTGATTCACATAGAACTGAAGGGGAGATTCTGCAACACATACAGTTAACCTAATTACAGCAAACTAAGTTTGCAGTAGCAGTATTAATACTGTGAAATTCATGAGCCCTCAGTTAACCCAACCAGCCACTTCAGAACTCAATTCAGACACCCCACCAAGATTTATCCTGACAAACTGAGGCCCCTGTGAGCAGCAGGCTGTCGTTCTCACTATAAGGGTTCTAATCATGGTGCTAATGTCACATGAGTGTATGTGTTTACCTGGGATGTGTGTGCCGTTGTATTTGATGTGCATCTCGTGCAGACCCGCCTCAGTAGGAGAGTACTGCACTGTGACCGTCCCATCCAGGTTGTCTGTGATTAGAGGCTGAGCAGATTTACCTGAAGGCATCAACACCTCACCTGTAAGAGAAGTTTCTTGATTAGCCATTTCTGTAATGGGAAGAGTCAGACTGTCCATTTATTGGTCAGTGTCTTAAACTCTGATCCCCTTTAACATATTAGTTTGCACAGACTGTCATTTCTAGGAATTGAACGATTATATTAACCCATGAATGTCTCATCCACATTTCAATTTACTGGTTACTCACATCCGTCGATTCACACAAAGAAATTAATATACTGCTGCAGCTGGCAGAGTACGCACTTTTTGTACCGCAGAGAAACCCAGAAAGCTGAAAAATGTGTCCTCAGCCTCTGCTGATCTGAATAAATTGCATTTCTTGTGTTTAATCACTTACCGTGTGCAGTGAAGTTTTAAATAACTTATGAAAATTTTTCTAGAATTGCTGGTGCTTTTTTGTTATAATAAAATCTTATGTCTCTCAACACCTCAAATAAGCACAAATTCACTGAGACCATCCATCCCTTTCTTCCTTACCAGTGATTTCTCCCTTCCTGAATGCGAACGGAATCACCATGTCGAAAGGTCTGAAGCCACTGCCGTTAACGCTCGTACCATCTGGCTGGTAGCTTTCAGACTTCACCTGAATACAAGACAGGCACAAAGACAGACTTTAGCATGTCAGTGAGGGGGAAAAAAAAAAAAAATGTTCTCAGCACCTGAAATGCAAGCATGCTGCGTCGAAGCCCCGCCCACACAAGGGCATCCTGAAAAGAGTTGTGCAATGAATGAAGGATGAGGAAGGAAGAGGTGGATGACGGTGATGATGGGGTGACTCTGTGATGCAGCCACAGTGATGAAGAGTGCACCAAGAAAGAAGAGGAGCAAAGGTTACCACCACAACAGCCCCCCTCCCTCAAAAACACCTTTGTGCAATGCATCTCGCACACAGATGGTGGTTTGTTTCATGATGTTAGAAGTTTGCTGCGATCCCATTGGCTAAGACAAAAAGTGAAGCGATGGCATGGAGGAAAGAAAGTGTTTGAGTGAATACACTAAGGAGTGCAGTGAGAGAGAAGTTAAGTGTTCAACCAGCAGCCATTCATCCGCAACAGAGAGGGTGTGTGGAAATATAAAGTGTGTTCTATAAATACTGTCCTCCAAACAGTGAAAAAGACGACCTAAACCACACACTGCAGCACAGCCTTAACCAACCCTGGGGCCTGTACTACAAGGCAGGTTCAACATTCCTAGGATTTCTCTCTTATCTGGTTCAAGCCATCCTAACACAGAGCGATCAGACTAAGCGGTCACATGAAGATAGACAGGTCTTAAGAATAAAGCCTATTCCAAAGGATAAAAGCTCTCAGCTGTCAACAGATTTATCAGTATCAACTCTATAATTACAATTGTATATTATCTTGCATCATAAAAGGAACATGGTGATATTTTATGGTATGAGTGCAAGTGAAGAAGTATTAAAAACAAATGAAACAATAACTGTGCTGCCATTTTAGGTTAAGCCACAAATCCTGCTTCGTAGTACAGATCTGAGGCCTGCACCCAGGACACACAGCAACAATACTCATTCAAATTAATCAAAGTTTATTTAAATTATATGCGCCCCAAAATACAGCAGTTTTCTTCCCCTTTCTAAGGCTGTGGTACAGTAAAATGTACTTTAAAGTGCACCCAGTTTAAAGCGTTAAAGATCTAATTACAGCCATCACTTTAGAAACAATCAGCAGCACTAAAAGGCACTCAGTGATAACATAATTAACTTTAAAATATTTACTGCTCTGTGCACTAAAATCACCAGATTTACAATTTTCTAGAGCATTTCTGTCATCCTCATTCCAACACTGTTACCGTTATCATTTTCTGCTCTTTAGAGATTTTTTAAATCACCATTTTATTAGTATCTGACAATGGAGTAGTTGACACTCATAGGGATCATTTTTAGTAGAAAAAGTCATGACGTGTGGGTTAACTGAGCGAGTGGATATCCAGTTTCATGTGACCGCTGATCCAATATCAGGAATCCAGATAATAGAAAGATCCCTGTTTGAACAACTTTGTAGTACAGAGCTCAGGTGAGCTGAAGAACATTGCAATATCTGTGTTTATAAGCTTACTGACAGACCTGCACCTCCAAAGAGCTTCTAAAACATCTGATTTCTTTTGCAGCTCACTCGACTAAAGACTAGAGTCAGTGATTATGCCCAAACTGGTACGATGTAACCCTCCCCATTACCATTATTATTCAAATCATGAACCAATTAATGTTTCTAACCCCAGTTTAAGGCCAAATGTCCTGCTGCAGAATAAAGTTGGAATCAGATGTCTCCAAAGGACACTTTGATCAACGATCTGCTGAAGGGCTTAAAAACATGTGTAAGTGTGTAAGTGTGTGTAATGGGGTACCCATGGCTTGAAGCCAGCCCCAGGGGGAGCGGCCCGTTGCTGTAGAGATGTCTGCCCTTTCATCATGGGTACCTCATCAGTAGCCTGGTGACATGACAGTAAGGATTAACACATCTCACACAACCAGTCAATCCATGTAAATATATATGTGGGAGTCTCTTTACACGAAGTCCATAGTTATGTTTGGAGTGGAAAACAAACACCTGCGATTACCACCAGCAGTTTCCATTAGTGGCTAGAAACATCTTACGTGTTCTGTCCTTAACATCAAGAAATGACATCAAGTTCTCATATTTCCACCCACTTATCAGGCTTGAATCAACTTTTTAGGAATATAAGAGAAGAATAGCATCAATTTCCTATATTTTTGTTGCTCTCCATTTTTGAGGACCTTTTGAGGATATTCATTTCTAATTAGTTATGCAAGTTTCTCTAAAGCAGAGCCATTATGCATTTGGCCTTTATTGTCCAGCCAAAAATTTAGGCTCTAAACACCATCTGATATGATGTTGGATATCCCTGATATGGTCTGGCCAGGCTCTGGCTGTAAGCACAAAAGCCACTTATCCACTTAAAACATACTCTTCACATCTGATCACATCAGAGTTCAAGAAATACCATTTATCTGCCTGTGCAGCCTAAAGACAGCTGCTTTTGTTAAAACTGAAATACATATCAGTTAAAATAGAATTACTTCCACTGTGACATGACTTTGTGGACAAAATGATCACTCCCACACAAACACAAGGAAAGACGATGAAAGGCCCAATACGACGAGCAGGAAAAACAAAGAAACAAAACAAACAGTCAAACTAAGAGATGAGGTTAATCAGTGTACAAGGACATGTTTGATACTCTGAAAGCAGATGACTCGGTCATCCAAAGTGTTCAAAATGGGTGGGGGGAGTTGTCTAATATGCGTTCTCTTCTCACCGTGACTTTGAAGGGACTGCGTGGGATGTTTTCCCCTCCAAAGCGGACGTAGATGACGTAGTTCCCAGGAGCTGGCGCAGTGTAGAAGATGTCAAAGGTGCCATCTTCATTCTCCAGCACCTCAGCCTCCACCTCTGTGCCATCGGGCTGAACCACCACACAGCTCACTTTCCCTTTACCAGCACCCTTTGCATTCACTACCAGACCCAGCTCCTCACCAATGGCCACAGTGGGACCCACGCCTGAACCTGGGTGGAGGACACGTTGTGAATTAATCAGACTGCTAAAAATAAATGAGATTCCTTCTGTCAGACTCTGATCACATACCGCTCACGGTGCACTTGCTGGCATCACCAGTTGCTGTAGCACGGACTCTGTAAGGTGATGCTGGGATGTCATCGCCACCATATTTTATAACGATGGTGTACCGGCCAGCACGGTCAGGGACGTATGATACCCGGTATGTACCATCACCGTTGTCATGGATCGTGGGCTGCTTAGGTTTACCATCCTGGTCCTGAAGAGGAAGGAAGTGGAAGAGGAACAATCAGTGTGGGGTCTACTTTAATGTGTGTATGCTTATGTGTGTGTGATACTGACCGTGATGAGCACGCTCAGTTGGCCTTGGCCAGCATCTTTAGCGTCGATATTGAACTCAACGGGGAAGCTGGCGGGGACGCCGCTGGTCAGCCCGGGGCCGCTGGCTCGTACTTTGCTGGCATCATGAGTGGGCAGAACCCGAAACTTGAAGGGACTGAAAGATCAGAGACAGTACAGACTGATCAACAATGGTATGAACCACAACAGCAAGCAGATATCAAGGGGACAAAAATTACCAGTGATAGAGTAATACAGTGTTCACCTCTGGCTGTTAGAGTGAATCGACTCAAAAAGGTCTGCTTTGCATGCATTTTTATCTGGTTAATCAGTCAATGTAGTTTCATATAATCTTAAATTTAGCTAAAGTTCATCATTTGAAGTGTCAGCAGTTCAATTAAAACAAACCAGAACAAATCAAATGTATACATTTTCACAAAAGTTGCCCGACTCCTTCTGTTGCTGTACTGCTACAGCTGTGTACCTGTGTGGGACGTCCTCCTTAGCATATTTTACAGCCACCGAGTACGGTCCCTCCACAGACGGCGTGTAGGACACTGTGTGAGTCCCGTCTCCGTTATCAGTCAATTCCACAGGCTCTGCAATGCCTTTGGGAGCAGTGACTGCCACAGCCAGGGGCGCCACGCCGGCCTTCCTGCAGTCCACTGTGAAGGATTGCGGGATATTGGCCCTGACTCCTGACGCCACTCCAGGACCAGAAACCTTGACCTTACTAGAGTCCACCACATCCTTAACTGGGACCTTAAATGGACTCCCTAAGTACAAAAAAATTAATTTGGTGTAAACACAGCAAGCAAGACTCATAGTTGAAAGATTTGAAACTCTTTGCAATAATTTAGAAATTATGTTATTACACAACATGTCCAGCAGAGTGTGCTGTTTGACACTTTAATGTTTGCAGCACATGCAACAGACATGTAGACAGATGTGCAGAGTGAAGCTACCTCTTAATAAATGCTAATAAAATGCACTCCTAGATACTGGATAACTGTCTGACAACATGTCTGTGAATCACTCCACGAATGCAAAGTTACAGAGATAACAGTGCTGCAGTATCTGCTGAATGACTCTGCAGAAACAAAGTCATTGCATAAAAGTTGTCAAACAAAAAAACATGAGAACTTTTCAGACCACAGTCGAAGAAACTGTGATATCTTTAAAACATTAAGCCAAAACTCTCAACATGTCTTCAAACAACCAATAACAGCATTTTTGTAATGTCAACTAAACATTAACTGCACCTTTTATCATGAGCATCTGTTTATAGGTACAAATGAGAAAAAAGGCAACAAAGTGTTATTAAAGTGACATTAAAGATCTTTAAGAGATGAACACATGTGAAACAGCTTAGTGAAGCTGTGCTAAATTAGTTTATTCCTGTTTTTCATGTTGACAAGAACCATTCCTCTTCATATTTTTTCCCCTTCTCACATTACCAGAATTAAGTCGGATTAAATTCTTCTCTCTCTTTCTGTTGTCAACAAATCTCAGAAAACTGACCCAAACCATCTGGATCTAGTTCCTGTTTATCTATGCCACAGAGCTCCACTGTGGTCCAGAAATACTGATCTTTCCACCGTTTATTTTAACCAACTCACACACAAAAGACTAAAGTATCAAATGTGATTAACTTTGTTCAAACAAATGAAAATTGTCTCAAACAAATGAAATGCCTTCTCCATCCATCTCCCTTTCACTCCTTATCCAACTTTGAGTTGCAAGGGCAGCAGTCTAAGCTAAAGGCCTCAAGATGAAATACGCTCAAAGAAAGTTGTTTTATAAACTACAAGGGTTGTTAAACTCAAACTCTTCAGGATGCTGAGGTGTTCCCTAAACTAGCTCAGAGAAATAATCTTTCCAGCGTGTTCTGTGTCCAGGTTGGACATGCCTGAAACACCTCACACTGATGCAGAGCAAAACCTGGTTTACTCTGAACTGTTTCTGAATGCTTGTCTTTCCATTTTTAAAAGGTAGGGTTTTTCCTGCACGCTTTACAGGTTTAACCATCTCCTGTGCTACAGCTTATTATGCTAGTAAGGGAACCAAAATAATAATAATAAAAAAAAAGAGGGATCATCTCACCAGGGATGTGTTCTCCTCCATAGGTGATGTTGATGTCGTAGTTTCCTGGTGTGAAGGGAATGTACTCCACACTGCAGCTGCCATCTTTGTTGTCTGTGCAAGACATCTTAGACTCTGATGGACCCTCCACAGTGATGCCAAGGCCACCAATACCTGCCCCTCTGAAGGAACACATCCAAATTATTTGTACTTTAATTATCTACCAACAGCTGTCAAATTGTTCAAATGTATGCAGATGATACAGCATGATTTACATGATTTGATTGCCAATTCTGTCATTTACGCACAAATGTTTTCCCCTCTTTTTGATTAAGGATGTTTACCTTTTGTTTGTATTAGCTTTAAAAAAGAAAAAGAAAAAAAAGACTGAAACAAAAAGGCATCATGCCTCGTCACACATGGTGCATTTAAAAATATAACCAAAGAGTCTTAAATTAAATATTCCTTGTAAAAGTGTAGTTTCAGTTTTCTGTCAGTTAACTATAATCTTTACTGACTCATACAATTATCTACTTTATTGCTCCTTATTTATAAGGATATACATGTATACTTTATTGCCCAGCAGTACCTGGTGAAGATGTTGAAGTTGTTGGGCTGGTCAGTCAGGCCTTGTTCCAGCCCGGGGCCAGTAGCCACCACCCTGCTCGGGTCACATCCCTCTGACACAGAAACCTTGAATGGGCTATTGGGAACTGGAGTGTCATCATACAGAACCTGGACGCTGTGGACACCTAAAATAAACAAAGATTGACACAAATGAAACTGACTTCACAACAAAAAGGTTTTATGTTGAGCAGTTCAGTTCTGACTGGATGCGTTACCATTTTCAAAAGGAGTGTACTCGACACTGTAGGTGCCATCGGCCTTGTCTGTAACCACACAGTCTGTCAGAGCTCCAGACGGGTTCTTGACCGCCGCCTTTATGTGGTCTCCACCTCGCCGGGTCAGAGAATGAGCATCAACTGTGAACTCTGTGGTGGCTTCTCTGAAAACAGCTGGAGGGAGGGAAACAGAGGAAGGCGTGTTTTAAGCAGAACTCTGGTAATGATCAAAAAACCCCTTGTGCCCAGTCAAACTTACTCAGGCTGTCAAGTCATCTCTACCTTTCTACTTATGAAGGAGTTTTATCAAGTTGGAAATTACCCCGATATCACAAAGGGATTTAAAAACTATACTACATAAAATACCCACAGTCCCTCAACACAAAATTCTTCAATTCACAAAAAATGAAGAGAAGCATTGAATATTAACACTTCAAAGTTCAGCACAATAGTGGAGTCTCTCAATTAAACCCAGTCTGACATAAGCCATTTTATCTCCTCCCCCCTGTAAGGCCACCCTATTTAAAAACAGTTTTGTGATTGGTTGCCCCTCAATTAAACATAAGCAGGTGGGTGGAGCTTATGTACTCTCAGCCATGTGCTTGGGATGATCATATTAGGTTCATTAACCACTGTAGCGAATGCTATTAAGTTGTATAATTCACTTTCTATAACTTCTAACTTGTATAATATTCAACTGTGCAGGCTAATGCAAAGCAAAAGAAACCAAACAGGAAAAAAATAAACAGTACTGCTCAACTTGAATGCCACTCATTTAAATTATTCTTCCCAAACTGGATTTGTATCAAACTAAATATATACTGTACCTTGTCCCTCCACTCCAGGTCCAAACACTTTGACTTTGGAGGTGTCCACAGCAGGGTCCGCCATCACCTTAGCAGGGAAACCAGGGACGGTCTTTCCTCCATACTTCAGCAGCAGGGTGTACATGCCAGAAGTCAGAGGGATGTAGGTCACCGTGTAGGTCCCGTCTTTGTTATCCACAATCTCAGTCTTCGCTTTTGCACCTGGAATATGAAATTAGAATTTGTGCTACATGGAGAACAACCAAAATTTTTGCTTTAAACAGAAAACCTGGAGTTTAACATACAAAATCTCACCAATGAACATGTGTCTGTTGACAAAGCCAAACGACAGCTTTCCAGCCATATTTCATGATATTAATAAGTAACCTCTACACTTACCCCCTGGTAAGGCATGTTAAAGAAGCAAAGGGGACGAAATGGACACTTTCTTCACTTGAAATAACTGATCATCAAGTATTCTTTTAAGTCTCTGCATCCAATTTTCATAAACAGTGAATAATGGCTGGCTCTGCCTTTATTTGAATACAACTTTTTAAATGTGCTTTTGAACATGTATAACTTTTCTATGACTGAATTAAATAGTTTCGGTGTTACCTGAGCCCAGGCCTGAACCAGTAGGGCTGCTTGGGGGTGAATCTAGCGCAGCCTCCAGGCTGAGTTCACCCGGTCCAGCTTGAGAGCAGTCCACATTTACAACACTGGTTTCCCCAACCTGAAGAGACAGTAACATGGATCAGACTTTATGACTTTCAGGACAGGAGAGTATTTTAAAGGATGAGTCAGACTCTAAAGCAGACACAGGACAGGACGAGATTAAGGAACTTAAAGAGCAGCACAACTTTCGAACAATGAAAAACTGAACTTGTGCCCATTGCATGAATAAATTCTGAGGAACTTTAAAATTTCTTCCTGGCTGCATTTCAGCAGAGTCCACCACATACATATTGGCTGACCGGGTGTCTCAGTTCATGTGGGACACCCTTTTTCATTCCCTAGTTAGTCACACATTTTGACTGGCACTACTTTTCAGAAGTCACCACTTCACACACACCTTCCCTAAACAGAGGAATGAATCCACTGGCTGTAAGAAAAGCAGGAAAGGCTGCCATCATGGATCAAGTGCAGGTCAATTCGTCACATTTCTTGCTGCTTATAACACACCCAATGGAGGAAATTACACCATACAGTCAAAAGCTATGAAGATTTTTGTGCAATATGACGGAAACTCCCACTAAGACTGGAAAATGCTGCTACAACAAAGACTGGAACATATTACTGGGTGAAGTGGGGAGGAGGAGGTGGTTCTGCATCGCTACTGAAACCCAGAGATCACCACATAAAAGACCAGCTAACTTTAGTCAACAAATTTAAGATTAACGAGCCAAAATTCTGAGCTGCAGAGAAATTCAGAAGCAGTGTTGTAGCAGCATATTTGTTGCACTCATCAAGATTTGACTCCCCCTGCAGACTCTCACCTTGGCTCTCTTCAGGCCCGATCCTGAGGCAACCACCTTGGAGGGGTCAAAGGGCATCTGGATGTCAGCTCTGAATGGCGAACCGGGGATGTGGACATTCTCAAACAGGATGTTAACCAGGTAGTCTCCAGGCTCGGTGGGCAGGTAGGAGACTGAGCAGGTCCCATCGCCGTTATCTGAACATTCGATCTTGGCCTCGGTCGGCCCCTCCACCGTCAGCCCCAGACCTCCAGTGCCGGCACCTTTGGTGTCGATTGTGAACTCAGCCGGGTTCCCCACTAAGCCTCCCTTCAGCCCAGGACCGAAGGCTTTCACCTAGAACAAGATGTAACGCATTATTAATGATACAGGTGTCTAACATGTTAAAACAGACCAAGTAAAATTGTCAAGGTACAGAACACAAACTGATATTACCTTGCTGGGGTCTGGAGGCAGGTGGGCCTCCACAGGAAAGGGGCTTCCGGGAATGGGGTGTCCATCGTAGGACACGTTAACAGCATACACCCCCTCCTCTGTGGGGGTGTAACGGACCAAACTGACATCTGCTTTACCGGGCTGAGGCTCAACTTTACAAGGTACTGCCTGCTGACTGGGACTCAGCTAACACCACATACGCAGAAAGGAAACAACAATCAGATTTTCCAGAATTTAACATTTTTGGAAAAAGTATTTTCCTTATCCAACCTTAATAAAAAGACTGAATCTTACTAACAGTTATATTTTTCACACTATATGAGGTTTCTCTGACACTCACCAGTTCTACCACCAGGTGACCTTGACCTCCGGCACCCTTTGTGTCCACCATGAACTGCTGCTCCTGGTTGACCTCCACTCCTGAAAGACATTAGTCACTTACAAGTGGCTGCCTCCTGAAGTACCTAGAAACTTTCTGTTAACACTAAAACTGATGACTGATAGAATAAACGGGAGCACAACATCCAGATCACTCTTGTACAATTTCTATTGACTATCACTGTACCTTTAATTACAGTCAAACATTTGTACAATCCTTAAATTTGATTTCAACTCCGATGAAAAATACTCATCAACTCTCATTAGACTCTGGAAGCAAAAACAAAAGAAAAACAAAAAACAAAACAAAACGACTCATGTACCAGAAATGGGAAGGAACCATCCCGAAGTTCCTTGCATGTTAAAAAAAGAAAAGAAAAAAAAAAAGAACCAACAGCAAATCTGCAGATATTCTTTTTTGCAGAAACATAAGCAGTCATTTTTTATGCTTTACTGCTTGTGTCAGAAAAACAAAATCTTATTTATTTATTTTAGATATAACTTGTGTTCTTTCTTTGCTAGAAAACCTTTCTAAACAGTTGAGGAAGAGGAAGTCAGCTTACTTCCATCCATGTTATCCACAGTGACTTTGCTGAGGTCCAGTGGTGCAGCAACTCCAACTGTGAAGGGGCTCTTGGCAATGGGGTCGCCTCCAAACTTCACCACGATTGTCATCTCCCCCTGCAAAGAAACTGATCATTTACTCTGGAACAAACACTAAAAGCACTGTGTTCATTTACCATCACGACTCTGGACAGTTTGCAAGATCTGTGACACTGACATGACGAACTTTAAGTGTGTACCCAAACAGAACTGCACCACAGTTTTGCAAAAATATAAAAAGCACTCAAAATAATCTTGCCAGCAATACACCCGTCAACTTTGAAGTGGATCAAGGTGTGTATCTGATGTACCTGTTGTGCAGGTGTGTACTTGACAGTCTGAGAGTAGTCGTAGTTATCGATGATGTCAAAGTCTTTCACGGGAGAGGAGAAGGTAACATCTAGCGGTGCTTTACCTGCTCCTTTAGTCAACACGGTGAAATGAGTCGGTTTTCCGCTCTCCACACCTGGACAGAATAAGAGAAGGGGTTATCTTGTAATCCTGCTCTCTGTATACTGTCACAGTGCAGTCTCGCCTACAAATAGTAGATCATATAAAGGACTAACCTTTGATTCAAATGACTGGGCTCAATGACAGATTTTTGTGTAAGACCTATTCTAATAAATTTAATGTCCCATTAAATCCACTCTCACCAGTGCGAGCCAGTCCAGGACCTTCTGCTTTGACCTTTGATGCATCATGTGAAGGATCGACTTTGACACTGAAGGGGCTCTGAGGAACTTCCTGTGTGAAGTAACCAGAATAAAATCACAGTAAGCACTTTTTTCTTAAAAGTGGACCCCTCAAATGTTTGGTGCCTTTAATGGGAAAAGTTTAATGGAATTAATGGCAAAATTATGACCCTGAAGAAAATATGAGCACAAGTGGGTTTAAGTTTGTGTTCGAGGTGCTCGCAGGAGTATAACCCTGTGAGGTTGAAACCTCCACTTTTCAACCTCACAGGGAGGTTGAAACAAAACCCTTTTTCAGTTTTGTTTCAATGCGTTACTTTTTTGATCAACTAACTACTTTACTAAAAAAAATTTAAAAAAAAAATCTATATCCACAAATCACCTTCTATAGCATAGCTTATGGAGCAAAAAGAGAAAAGCCCAAAAGTTAAACACATTTATTCTCATGGCACGTCATATTTAACGCAGAAAAATCGATGCATTTCTTCATACAAGCCTTAAATCATGAGGTCAAACAGATTTTAAGAGACACTCGCTCTTTTCTATGTTGTGTTTCACCAACATCAGACTTCTCCCGTAGAAAAAAGTGAGCTATTTCACTAGTGATATACAAGTAGGAATCAGAGCGGGTGTAGCAACTTAGAAATGATGAAAACATTAAAATAGAAAGATGTCTTTTTGGCACTCATTAATTCATCAAATCTGACTTGAAGCTGACTTAAAATACTAGGGGAAAAAAACTAGTATTTTATCAATTGATAGAAATTATCTGTACTTTGCAGGCAGTTTATGGAGTAAATCATACTCTGCATTCCACACTTATCTAAATGTGATCACTTCTGACTCCAGACTGTCGACAGCGAGCACTCAGACCAGAGGGCGATCCTTTCAGGAGTGTGTTTGTACCTTGTCAGTGAACAGGACTTTAATGGTGAGTCTTCCAGCAGCAGGAGGGATGTATTTGACTGTGAACGTGTCGTTGGCGTTGGGAATGATATCAAAATCCACATCAGCCTCTTTGTCGCTGATCATGTTGGCGTCACACTTAATCCCAACGCCGACATCACCTGAACAAACACACAGAGTTGACCATAACCATATCGTGAACATAATACAGTTATGACTCAGACTCCAAATAATCTCATTTCTTGGCCGATGATCGTTTCAGTGTATACACCGGCTGCCACAAGGTGGCGCTGCCTGCTTCCGTTTCTGCTCCTCAGTCAATCGTCTCATCTCAGAAACACTTCACACCTCCGGGATGGTGCATTGCCAAAAACTCTAATATAAACAATAAGCCACCTGTGCAGCACAATCGGCACTCCCTGCAGCACAAGACCCGAGCTATCAATCACAGAGGAATTCAGAGTATGAGAGATAAGAAAAGGACAAGAAACCATGTCAGACAACAGAAACTGCCCACCCCTGAAGGGAAACCACTGATAACCTGAAACCACTCCTGAGAAAACCCTCAGAAACCCTTTTTCTTTCTATACAGAGTGTTAGCAGATGACCTTCACAATTCTCTCTTGTCCCAAAGAAAAAGCTCAAATTACCCCACTGCACATACTCTAATGTTTAAGAATTCTAGAAGTAAAATAAAATAAAACACTGATGCATTTTGTGTGTGTGTGTGTGTGTGTGTGTGTGTGTGTGTGTGTGTGTGTGTGTGTGTGTGTGTGTGTGTGTACACACACAGTTTAATATGAGCATCACCCACTGTGGCAAAGTTGTGTTTTTTTTGGTGGGGGGAGAGTTAGCGTGAATTCATAAAAGAAGCGTTTCCTGTCATGAAAATGACATGGAAGAAAAAAAAAAAAATCTACATAAGTGTTACTTTCTCCAGTTTGAACATACCGATACTATAATTTGAAAATAAATAAATTCTAGTAGCATTTGCAAATGATTGTTTTAGCCTTTTAGAGCAGTTTACTTTTTTGCCCCCAGGCTGAATTGAATTTCAACGGCTCTTTGGCACAGAGTTAAAAAAACAACACACATTGTTTGTAACATGTGCATTCACTTTAAAATGAATGTAGCCTTTGAATGATACTATAGTAATACCATACACACCCTCTGGTATGTCATGGCAATGATCTCAAGGCAGAAACATCCCAACAGGAAATTCATCCATCTGACCCTTCCTGAGTAGTAACACAGGATCATGCTTCATCACCCGCATGCACCAGCCTAAACATGCTTCCCACCACATTAAAAGAATATATGCACACTCAAACCTAGACGTGTGCTTTGTCTCTATTCATTAATGCAGTGACAAATACTAGTCGTCCTCAGACTTGTTTCCAGTTGATTCATTTTAGAATATCCAAATCTGAAGTCTGGTGTTGAACTGGCATATTGGTATCAAAACTATACGGTTGTGATACTTTGTTAGCTTTTAATAAACTGCGCCGCTTGGACTGACACTGAAACAGAACACACCTTGTTTATCTGTGTTTAGCACACTCCTAACACTCAAACCCCAAAGTTTGTGAAAGAAATTGACCAAATACAAAGCATAAAATTACAAATTACAAATTATTATCTTGGTTAATGCCCACATCAGGCATATCCACTCTCTGTGACACCACAGAAGTACAAGTGGATCCACCACTGCTTAAGGTTATATATGTTAATGTCCCAACCAAGGAAAAGCACACCCCCTTTGAGCAAATTCTTTTGAAGTGTCATAAAATAGTCAGGATTTCCTGTCTAAATAATTCTTAGTGTGTTCAAGTTACCATCTCCAGCTCCTGAACAGTCCACAGTGAAGTGTGTGGGCTCGTTGGCCTTCAGTCCACTCCTCTCCACTCCGGGACCAAACACCTTCACCATGTTGGGGTGGCTGCCTTTACCCACATTCACCTATGGGCACCGACAGGAAGTGACATCACTTAGTTCAATCTCCTTAAGGATGAGAGGCAGTTAAATTTTGTAAAAAAAAAAAAATAAATAAATAAATAAAAAAATAAAAAAAATAAAATTAAGAAAACAATGAATGCTATAATACGTAAGAGAACCACAAGGCTCCAAACTAGATGCACAGCTTTTTATTTTTTTTTATTTATTCTTAGCATATTTACTGCAACACATTTCAACATCACATTTATTAATGCTGGCTTCACACAGCTATAACTTAAGAGGAAAGCAGGTGAGGAGGATTCAGTGTTCCCAAAAAGGCTCTGAAAGGTGTAGCAATAAACCAGACTGGTGGCATTAAACAGTGAATTCTCTACAGGCAGATCACATCTACAGTGTACACAGTTGTGCAATTTTACTCTAAAACAGTAAAGAGCATTTCTAATAAAACTGAAAAACTGATAATAAAAAGTGAAACACAGTAAAGTGCAGGTTAACAACTTCACAGGTGCAGAAAACTAACTGCTGGGACTTCAATATGAATTTATGGCATTTAAAAAAAAAAAAAAAAGGGGAAAGTCCAACTAATTAATAGCACTAAATTTACTTCGTGATGATCAACTTGATTCCATATGAAACTCTAGTGTCTTGATGCGATATTAATATTTTCCCACCATCATAAAAACATTTGTTTCTAAAAATATAACAGTCTTAAATGTCCTTTGTGCCATTTAGATAACATTTCCAGTACAAGACTGTACAATAATTATTCCACATCACAGCTACACACAGTTACTGGGTCCGATTCAGGATTCTGACTTTTTGTTTTGCCTGGTCTTTGGTCACTTCTTCCCTTTCCCTGCATTTGCATGTAGCATTTAGATTTCGTTGTACTTTGTTTTGCTTTAAACAAGAAATCAGTGAATGAGTGAAAGAAAGAAAAACTGAATGAGCAAAGTCTAAGAAAAAGAAATGAACCAAACACAGAACAACATTTAAATGAAGTGTTAATTTATTTTGAAATCAACTTCCACTTGTGGCAATTAAAGTGTTTAAGTGCTTTGTTGTTTTAGTACAGATTGAAATTAAAGTTGGTTTCAGCAAACACGTTAGTTACAGATTTACTGGCAATATTTTAAAACAAAAATGCAAACACAGAAATCTCAAATGAGGCGCTAACGGAGGGGGAAAAAAAAATTCTGCAAACTTCTTAAAGCTTTTGATTTAAAGGATTTTAAGTCACTACAGATGTTTAAAAAGGAAATCTACTCATTCTATATAATAAAAGTAGAAATCAGTGCAATGAGTGCAAACAGTTTCTGCAACTTGTGTTTAAGCTGATGAGTGCTCTTTTCAGACTTGTTTTTAAAGCCCAACCCAAGCAGACTGTCAAAGGGTGTAGAGGTTGATTTATTCTGCAACTACTCCCGAGGATTAGTCACAAAAGAAGCCGGGAGATAAACGATACGCACTCTCACACACAGCAGGCAGCGGTAAACCATTCAGCTTAGGGAGCGACAGACACCACGTCCACTCACTAGTGGGTAAATCAGCAGCTCTTTTTATGCTGTCTAACATAGTGTGGACTTTATGTCGCAGTAAACACTGGAATCATAAACTGCTTTAGTTATCTGAGAGAATTTCTAAAAATAACTGCCCAAATAAGTGCCCAGAGGGATTCAGAGACGGACTTTGCACCTTGGATGCAATGCATGTATGGAAACTGCCTAAGTGAGCTCATTTTGACACAAAAGAATCAACTTTCTGCTTCAGTTTCTGGCTTTTAAACAGATTCTTTACTCCCTCGTCTGTAGCTGACCTCTTTCCCATGCTGGATTCTTTTCCTACACGTTTGATTAAAAAGGTGTCACTGCTGTAGGCTCCCAGCAGTGCTGAGAGCTGGGTGCGTCTGTTTGCATTTTATCCACCCAAAGTATCTTCACTGAAATTCGAGAAAGGCGCAGTCAGTACCAGGAAGCCTGCATGCAAGTTGCTGCAGCTCAGAACAAGCCTGCTGAACAATCAGTGACTAAGACATCCAACAAGGTGTCCATCGGCTGAAGTGATTTATGGACCACCGTGAACACTACAGAAATCAGTCAGGTTGTTACAAAAGCTTCTGAAAGTCTAGTCTAGCCCTAAACACTTTACAGGATAACAGATGTGCAACAAGCTGAATGTCTTTGCCAGCTCTTCATGCAGAATTCATGAAAATCCCAGCAAGGATCTTCATGAATTCCTCAATGACAAACAAATCCAGACCCATCTCAGACTCTGCGGCAGTTTCTCATGGGACTTATGTGTAATGTATGTGGAACTAAACTTGTATCAAAAAGAAGGAGAGAGCCAATAAATGGCTTCAAAACAAAACAGCAGCAACTCAAACAATGATTTCAAAAAGTAAAATAAAAGGTTTACAGTGCAAAAAAAAAAGACTGGTTAGTAAACATGAATGGAAAAAGAAAACCTTTTCACTCTCAGTTTTGCCCTGATACTCAAAATCATGGGTCAATTGCATCTGTGTTCAGAATTTATGTTTGATGTGGATGACTTTCACACGTCAGCAACTTTACACTGAAAGATTGTGTTGATCTCATTAAATACACACATGGAATGAAAAGGTTTTCCCTGAACATGAACACATTTAAACAGGAGGAAAAACAACAAACATGCTGTTAAAATTTCACTTATCTGAACCTCTCTGGCTTTGCAGAATATAAATGTGAACTCTAAAGAATGACAGCATTCTTTAGAGTTCATTATTTTGAGTCTTATAATTTCTGGTAAACTGAGGCTAAATCCAAAATGTCAAAATCCTTTAAACCAGCTACGCCTGAAGGCTTTGACATGTTTATACCAATGGTGGGAGTTGCTAGTGTAGTTACTTTTGCATGATCCCTCCTACGTTTTTAGTTTGTCAAAAATGAAAAGAACACATTTTTATCTTTCAATTTTCCAACAGGAAACCAGTTTTGTGACTAAGACATTAGTATTTTGCTAATCTAATCCGATTAAGGGTTTAAAAAAAGGATCCACCCCCTTGAAGAAGTCTACTTTTAAAGGATAACCAAACATTAGAAATGTAGTTAAATCTTGAGTGCGTGTACTTAAAAAGGCTGAATGTAGTCCTGAAAGCAATGCAATCATGAGGCTGCCGCTCATTTCATGCCCAAAATCAAAATCAAGAAGCAGCCCTCGTTTCTGTGACATCATTAATAATTACAGAAAAGAGTTTTTGTTTTTGTTGTTTTTTCTTTAAATCAAAGCTGGAGCTTTGTCTATAACCCGAAGAATAAAGTTTGGCTCACAAAACTGATATTTATTGGTTTATAGCACCACAGGGGTCATTACATTCTAGACTATTTAGTGAGCGCTGCCTAAAAAGTTTGAGCAAATTCAGTTTAGGATTCTTCTTAAGGGTTATGACCCATAAATCTAGCTGGTTTATATGGTGAGTACTGACATTTTGGAGTTGATGACTGCTTATACGTCAAAGCTGGTTTGTAGCTGGGATCAGAAAGGTTCAGGTGAGTGATTTTCAGGTGGGACTCAAACCCCAAAAAGTGTTACAAAAAAAAAAAAAAAAAAAAAAAAAAAAAATGCATGGACAGTGGTTACAGTGCAGAAGACTGGTTAGTGTCTGGTGGTTACATCATCATTACTAGAGTCTACATAAAACCCCTAATCTTAACTTGTTAAGTGAGAATGTGAAGGACAAACAGCTGTTACAGTGAAAACAGTTCTATGACGGAGTTCATTAGAACAGTGTAAAATACAACATTTGAAACAAAATCAAAAACATTTCAGCTTCTACTAAATTTTTCATCAGACACGGGATATTGATTCCTTCCTCTAACAACCATCTGTTGATGATTGTGATGCTTTACAGATACATGCTGAGAGAAAGGTTTGTTTCCTTGACGAAGAAAACAAACTCACTAACCCAAACTACAGATATCCTCCCACGTCCACTGAACACATTTATGAAGGCATATTGAATACCAGACACTTGAATGTATGACTGTAAATGTAATGAGTAATCTACTGAGTTACAGGCTTATCCATGCATCTCAGTTTACCATTTCTTCATGTGAAGTGTTTAATTCTCTTAATATTTAAAGTTTTTCTTAATTTTTTGTTGTACGATGAACCTCTGTGCACCTAAACTAAGAGGTGTACCTCTCCTCAATAGATGTAGTTATGATAATCAGAGGCTTCTTAGTTTTGCGGCTCTCATCTGTACTTTTTACCTTCAGCTCTGACTGAACAAATTCTACTCTCTCTGTCTTAATTATAGGCTCTGACTGAACAACCTTGATGCTTTCTGTCATGGCAAGATGCTCAGATTTGGCCAGGGAATTATCATTTCCTGTAGTAACGGGGTTCTGTGATTGGCTGCTTACCCTGAAGGGGCTTTTGGGGATGCTGACTCCCGCCCAGGACACGGCCACGGTGTGCTTGAGAGGGGAGGTGGGTGTGTAGGAGCAGCTATACAGTCCATCACCTTTGCTCCTCATCTTGACCTCCACAGGAAGTCCCTCTGCGTCCTGGCAAACAAACAGGAAGTCAGTTAATCAATAGGACAAAGATGAGTACAAAAAATATATATATTTGAATGAATTAAATGGTATCATTTTCTCTTGTTATTATGGGAAATCTTCTGGTTAAAGCTTCTTTAATTGAAGAATGTTATGAAGCCACAGTTCAATCACATGACAGATAACAGCACCAGGAACTAAGCAGGCAGACAAACTTGACAACCACATCAAGCGAAAGCACATTTCATCCATTTGTTCATTCATTCATTTCCTAGCAGTCTATTCAGCAGGGCTAAGCAGACTCCCACCACCATCTTCAGGGTGACACCGAAGCAGTCCCAAAGCAGCAAATCTTCCCTGGGTCTGACCTCAGGGTTTCACACTCAAAACACCACATTGAATTATCAGCTTCAAAAACTGGGTCACCCCATGGCTAAGCAGTTTGAGTGGCAAATGGTCAAAAATGTCTTAAGCATAGCACATTTAACTGCACTCACACACTTTGCATGCAACCTGTGAACTTTGATTTAGTTCAGCTAAAAAAACCTCATAAACCAACATGAACTTCACCATATGATCAAACTATGAGGAACTGGATGCAAAAACGAATTCCACACGTTTATTCCCACAGTCATGTTTGCAGAACACATTTTTAAATGTTTGTAAACTGTCTTAATTAAAAAATATAACTTAAAGGTAAACAAATATTAAGCTAATCTTTGTTTATAATGGTAGGCATTATTGCAAAAAAATATACACACACACACACACACACATACACACACACACACACACACACACACATATATATCCCTAAAAGTTTGGGGCAGGATTTCTGCTTCTGACCTGAGCTGTGATGTTCAGAGGTCCTTTCCCAGCATGCTCAGCGTTCACAGTGAACTCGGCAGGCTGATTGACGACACAGCCGCTCTTCTCAAGCCCCGGCCCGTAAGCCTGGACCTGCAAACGCAAAACAAAAGTCATTCCCCCAACTTTATAAGTCTTCATTGTTCAATTAAAAACACCTGAACACATGTGATCCTGTTTATTCAGAGTCTTACTGACCTTATCTGGGAAGCTAGTGTTGTTATCAGGGATGATGTAGGCCATGAAGGGGCTGTGTTCGATGTCCTCTTCATCACAGGTCACATGGACGGCATACTCGCCGGGTTCTGTTGGCCAGTAACGAACGTCACATGACCCATCATTTTGGTCCTCGCACTCGATTTTGGCCTGTGAAGGTCCCTCGATGGCAAAACCTGAAGACACAGCAGGTTAGATTAAGTTAGAGAGGGTGTAAAGAACTGCAGGTTGGATACATTTAGCTAAGTAGTAACATTTCAGGCTCAAAATTGCAACCAGTACTGCAACATCCATCTTTTATATCTAGCGTATGATTTTTAACCCCTTCACTTGTTTTTAAAGCTCAATCCCCCTTCGGGAGAAGGTTTATGGATGTAGTGAAGGAAATTATGATTGATGAAAAGATTTGATGTCTTCTGCTGGTTCAGCAGCAGCTTCATAAATACAGGTAAACCTGAACAAGGTGTGATCAGACTCACCTAACACTCCCACATCAGTGCCAATGGACTCCACTACAAAGGTGGCAGGTTTACCCACAATGCCTCCTTCCAAACCTGGACCCCAGGCCCTGATCTGCTGAGGCCCCGCCTCCTGACCAACTGTTACTTCAAATGGACTGGAGAGGGAAAAAAGAAATCAGATCACAGTGTGCTGCCGTTTTGGTAATGTCATAACATATGCATAAAAACAGCATGGTATGTGTGTGTGCGTGCATCTAAATACCGCTACACAGTTTGAAATCCCCCAAAAGACTGTCAACAAACAAGCCAACCACAGTGCCCCACAGGACTGAAACCCAACACTGCAGTTAAAGTGTGTGTGCACAGAATCTGCAGTTTATGTCTGTTGCTCTCCAAATAAAACTGCCTGTGCGGATTTACAGTTTTTTCCCCTTTAAATGTTCCACTTTTCCAGTTTTGTCTCTTAGCCTTTTGAAACTTATGCCCACCAATGGCACAAACCATGACTGCCGCAAGTCTGTCTATGCTTACTGGGCCAAAGATGTCACTACAAAAAAAACAAAAAAACAAACAAACAATGTACATCTATATACTTTTGAGCATCAATCTTAAATTAAAGGGCAGGCAGACATCACTTCAGTGGAAAATTCCAAAACTGGGCGTTTTAAACTGAAATAATGAATAGTGAATAAAAAGCACTGCAGTACAGAGGCATTATGTGAAGGCTGAGGTCACCGGACTACCTATGGCTGGGAGTTTTGCCTCTCGGCTCATCCATCTTCTCTACATCTGGACTTGCAGACACTGGTGAGATTCAAGATCAAGAACAGCTATAGTTTATATTCCTTATATAAAGGAGTTTTTTCCCTCTGAGCTTAGTTTAGCGAGCTAATGGTGAGTGCTGGATGAAACAAAACAGAAACCTGTTAAAGGGGTTCTCAAGTCCCCTGCCCCAAAGATGTGAAGGCTGAGGGAAATTTCTGACCTGTTGTGACCTGTGAAGAGGTCTAGATTTTAAGACTGAACCACACACAGAGTTCAGTTTTATCCCTCAGATTCACATACATCTTCTGATATATGTTCTTTGCTTCTCAGAAACCCTCACACCATTACTAATATTCACACAAGGAAAGAGCGGGGAAAAAAGAAAAGAAAAGAAATCTGCTTCACAGAGAGGTGACAAAAAGAAAACGAGGTCTTGAACATGAGGTCTCATGAGGCCCCAGGAGACCCAGTCATTCAGATTACATGAGGTAATGCCGTGAAACACGCAGCATACAGCTCACCTCTTTGGGATGTGCTGACCTCCCCAGGTGATGGAGACTATGTATTTCCCAGGACTGCTGGGGTGATACTCGTAGGAGAACACCCCATCCTGACTGGAGAGCTGCTTCACTGGCTCCTCGATGCCCTCTGAAACCACACACACACACACACACACACACACACAGATAATGTGATATGTCTGCACATCGTGGAAAGGGACAAACCTGTGTGCTGTAATCTGAGGCTATATAAATAAAACCAAGTGAGTAACAAGCTTTTAAATCACAGTTGAAATAGCAATGTGACATTTTGGAAAACAAACATCCAGAAACATACAATGGAAACTGAGCCGGTGAATACAACATGAAGCTGGAAGTTATTTGTCTCTAGTCACAGAAAAAAAAGAAAAAGTAGTCAGATCTATGTGGCGTAATGAGGACTGCAGTACTCCACAAACTGAGGCCAGATTCAAACATTTCCTATACTGTTTTCTATCTTTCCAATCTTGACTTGACATTAAATTACAACACGTCATCTCATCTGGTTCTTATGTGTGATTAAGACCAGACTACCAGCACTCAGAGTTCATCCTCCAACAGAGAAAGCATGAAAGTCCTGACCACACCAGGGGGCTTCATGGTGTGAAGTCACTAAACAGAAGATGGACAAAAACTGCAGTGTCTGTCTGAAACTCGGCCAATGCGATTCTGAAGGTGGTTCTTTTTTTATTAGGTCTGAGCTGATTTCACTTCTCTTAAAAGCATCTAAGATATTAACCGTACTCACTCGGTCCTTTGACTGTCACTTTCAGTTCTCCACTGCCAGCGTTCCTGGTGTCCACCTTGATATCACCGACCTGTTTGACCCTCAAACCTGACGGCTGAAGACCTCGACCTGTCGCCCTGCACGCTCCCGGCATGCAGGCTGCCAGTGAATGAGACAGCACAAGTAAACAGGTGATGACTCTTTCATTTCAAGGATTTAAGCTGTGCAATAGATAAATGGGGCGGGGGGGCGGGGGGGGGGGGGGGGGGGGGGGGGGGGGGGGACAAAAAAAAAAAAAAAAAAAAAAAAAAAAAAAAAAGTACTCACCGGGGCCCACGTCCACACTGAAGGGGCTCTTTGGGATTCCAACGCCTCCGAAGGTGACTGTGATTGTGTGTGGTCCAGCCTGCGTGGGTCGGTAAGTGCAGCGGTACACGCTGTCGCCTTTATCCTCCATCATCACCTCCACAGTGTTCTGCCGGCCCTGAGGATCTTTGATCATGGCTGTCACGTCTCCTGTACCGGCACCTACAGTGACGATTTTTTTAATCTCAATGTTGATCTCCATAAAAACACCACCTCTGTATGTAGAAACATTTTAACGAGTGATTTTTCTTCTTGTGTCCGACTGCTCTTACCTGCAGTGTAGATGTCAAAGTAAGTTGGTTTGTTGGCGATGTTGCCCACAGGTTCGACTCCCGGGCCTTTCACTGTGACTTTGGAAGCATCTCCAAGCGCTTTATCCACATTCACCTCAAAGGGACTTTTGGGAATCTCTTGGCCCGCAAACAACACAGTGACCTAGAACAATTTAAAAGTAAATTATCTAGATTCTGCTTTAAAAAAATAAAATAATAATAATCAATAACAATATCATAAAAACAACTGGTGTAATTTTAAAACTCTTCACTACACAGCAATGAGATTTAAAAAAACAAAAAAAACAAAAACTGGCATGAATTAATTTTTCTGGAAATCCAAATTAAAAAAAACTATTTTTACTGGTACTGCATTTTCCAGTGAAATGGAATACAATTGTATAAATATTTATACATTTTCTTTAAAGGTTAATTTCTTAATAAGAAAACCAGAAATCTTCACTACAGTAAAAAAGTTTTTCTGGACTTCTTCACTCAGTCTGAGTCGTAGAATAGAAAAACTTGACGTGGTGAAAATGAACACTTTCCAGGTAGGTGATAGTGTTTTCTAATTCCAAAGATGTGACTAATACACTGATTTTATCTGGTGGTGATTTTTCTGTTGTTGAAACATAAGCAAATTAGCATATTACACAAATTATACTTCCTAATTAAACGTCTGCTGAGAGGAACAATAACCTTTACGTTTTTTCTTTTTTTTTAAATAAATACTTGCTCCACGATACACAGAAAGTGGGTTTCTTCTGTTCTGATTCAATTATAATAACGTGTTTACACTCAAAACAAAGCCTACCTGGTGGGGTCCCATGACCTGAGGAATGTAGGTGACACAGTACGTCTTCTTGCCCTCGTTAAGCTCCGCCTTCAGCTGATCGACACAAATGCAAGTGGATGTCATGCAAGTTTGCGGTAGTTAAAAGGGGGACCAATTATTAAAAGGAAGTAAAAGCATAAAGTATACACACAGGTCCATGAGTTTAGCGTTTGTGAAGTTAAACAGCTATAAACACAGTTTAACTATTTTTTTTTTCCCCCTAAACTTTGGCTCTCTAGGTTGTCCAGCACAGTCCAAGAACAAAAATGCATATCCATAAAGCAAAATGTTTATGCCTGTCATTAGATGCTACTCTATAATGGGGAGGTGGATTTTACCTCCTCTCTTGTGCCGTCTGGATGATCCAGGTAGACCGTGACCTGCCCCTGACCCGCGCTGAATGTGTCCACTGTGAAGACAGCAGGTCGCAGCACTCTGTTCCCTGTGGGCTCGATACCTGCAGAGGACGACGGTCAATTCAGGAACTTTAGAGATCAACAAGCGGCACATTTAATCCCAGTCAAAACCTTCTGCACACATATTTGAACCACAAACACACATAGGATGGATTTACAGTGACACGAGTGATTAAGGGTTCTTCTGTGTGCACAGTTTGATTTACAGAGTCCAGCATCAGATTCCATAATGAGTGGGTGTATATTTACTAATCTGGGCGTATTGTGTTTTAATTGAATTTCACGTTTTGTGACAAACGGGTCTCCCTACTTTTCTCTTCCACATTGTCCTTATTAGCATGCTCTCTCGCTAGTTCATCTCTGACCACAGATTAAAAGTTCAGCTGAAAGCATTCAAATACTGCAATTTTCAAATTCTAGACAAGAATCCTGTGAGGGAGCAGCTGCTGCAGCACACACAGACTGCTCCTGACATAATTATTCATTGTATTTTTTTATTTCATAAATATTTAAATCTTTTTTCCTTTTGTTTTTCTAGCACAAGCCATCAGTCTGTAGCTGCTGTGGGTGTGTTGGTGTCTGTGTTGCCTTGTTATTAATTTCCTGGTATTTCCTCCTCACTTACAGTCCAAGTTAAAGAACAAATGTTGACCTCACCACCTTGTGTTTGTGTGGATCAGATGTGAGTGCAGCCCATTGTTTAGATTATAGCTGCTTGTTTCCTCGCAGCATGTCAAGTGCTCGAACACAGTGAGAAAAACAAATTACTGGATCGGTAACCAGATGAACTCGAGTGTTTTCAGAAGTGTTACAATCTTTATTTTGTGTTGCAAGTTTGTGCGCTTACCCGGTCCGTATGCGCGGGCCTTCTTGGGGTTGAGTTTAGGTTTGAGTGGAGCTCCGGGCTTCAGTTTGGCTTTGGGGAACTGGGACAGGTAGGTCATCACCGACTGTTCGTCCGCACTGGGGTCGATGATTTCCTCTGGAGCGATCACCTGCAATCGCACAAACCGTTTACAGCTGATCCAAAATAAATAAACCCGACTGTCCCTAGAAGTCAGAACTTGGCTCTCAGTGTGAAGGCAGCTTTCCCTGAGCACTCTGGTTTGGTAAACAGGAAAGCAGAGTCTCTGAGAGTGTCAGTTTGTTTCTACCACCACACATCTCACATTAATATCTCCTGTTCTGTTTAGTTCTTGAGGATGTCATTCACATGTGGTTATCTGATGATAACTAACAGGATTTGTTTGTTTTTTTCCCTGCTCAGACACAAGACTGGCATTAAAAGCTGAGAAACTCTGCACTATCTTCATAATTATGGCAATTTAACTGAAATAAACAAAATGAATTACATTTTTTGATATTTCCCATCTCAAGATAAACAGATACACATAACTCTGACAGATTGCCATTTCCACGTTAATCTGCAGTCATCTCTACATGATATGGTAGCTTCAGGATACAATCTTTTACCAAGTAATCAGTCAGAATCTGAAACTGCACAACAACCACACAGGCAGTCAAACTAGATACAAGGGAAAAAAGCAAATAGACGAACGAGATTTTGACAAGGCGATAATCTGTTGTTGGTTTCACATTTCCTTCCAATTATGAACCATTTTTCCACCAGAGCAGTAATGAGATCCAATGCTGGCGCTGCATGAGGAGATGTCACTCTTTTTTAACCCAAATCTATTGAGCTGGCTTCATTTCAGGCATCTCTACAGATCAGTGAAGTTCATTCACACCAAACTGGGAAAGCCATTTCCTTCTGCGCCAGGCCTTGTTCATGAGGGCATTGTCATGTGGAAACAGGAAAGGGGGGGGGGGGGGGGGGGGGGGCGCTATACTGCACCAAGGTTTGATGCATGCTGTTAAAAATATAATGAAGCATTAATATTTCCTTTCATTGGAACTAAGAGTCACTAACCTGGAAAATGGAGCTCATTGTTTGGATCGTGTGTGTGTAACAGGGTGTACACACACACACACACACACACACACTGGTGGATGCATAAATTAAACATGGGCAATGTTTCAAGTAATGAGGTCAGTGTGTAGAAGTAAACTCTGTCAAAACCTCAAGTTTCATGCTGTTTTTTTCTACTCTTGGATCTGTAAGATGTCATGAGGAAGAGGCAGACACCTGCAGCCAATCAGAAGAAGAGCGCCAACATAGGACACGTAAAGATTATTTTGGACTGAATGATGCAAAGCTATTCTAGTAGCTTTAAAACAGTTTAAGGAAAACTCAGCAGTTTTAGTGAGGAGTCAAGTTCATGGAAAATATCAACTCGGATTGTTTATGGGGAAAATGTCCCAATGTTTAAAGTATGAAGCCTGAACTTTTGGTTCACAGGGGTTACTTTTACACCCCTTACATCATAATTTGAAACTCTGTTCTAATGGTGTTTGCTCACATTAAATATGCTACCACTTCATCTATAGAAATGCAAACAGACTACTTTGGTCTGATATTCTGGCTCAGTCGCTTCAGACACAGAGGCATTTAGTGATGACTTCAGGTGGAAATGTGGATGTGAATGAACTCTGACGCTCGGGTCAGTGCTCTGTTCCTGCTCAAGCTTCTCTGCTTCACAGTAAGAGCTTATTAAAAGTGTGGAAAACAAAATCACGATTCAGCTGAAATGTAAAAACTCTTTAAAGCCGTTCTTCTTTGTGTTTTCGTTTACTCTCTAAAGAAGACTTCTGTTTGAGTGTCAGCTGACTGGAGGTGAAACAGGAAAAACACATCAAGCATCAACCATTTTCTTTCCTTAAGATTAAAAATGAGGCTGCAGAGAGAAAAGTATTTTGTTATCCTCAAACAAACATCTAAAACACCAAGTACCCACTTCCAAAAATATGAAGATACTTTCCTAATCACTTCCTGTGAAATTTCTTCATTACAGAAATGTTACAGCTGTTAAACTGTAGGCTTGCATTGCCTCAACCTCAGCCAAGCTTGTGTTGAAAAATGAAAAAAGCTTCCTGTGTTGCAGTAAAAATCAGGAAAATAATCTGGTCATGTTCTTGACCTCTGACCTCTTGACCTCTGGCAGCAGCTCACAGAAGAGCAGATTCTGCCTTAATTGGGCTGCGTGACACAAAATGCATGGCGTTGTAAGAAATGCATCCATTGTGATCTGCTTGTTTACACTAAAAGCCTCTCTTGCATTCCTCACACTTGGTTGCTAAAGCAAGCAAAGCGTTTGACTTGAAAAGCCAACTAAAGCTAGAGGAAAAAAAGTAGCAGTCTGAGGTGGAGACAAAAATTCTAGCACTAAATGACGTCACCTGAATTTTTAATGTCACTGAAAATGCTTTAAAGGTTAATTTAAAGGTCAGAGCAGTGAAGGCAAACAATGGAGGGAAACCAACCTGCGGGATGCCCAGCCAGTCATCAGCCAGCTGCATGGCTTCGGTGGCGTTCTCCACTGGTCTGACTGGATCCCAGGTCTCCCAGTCTGGACACAGGCCTGCAAACAACAGAAATAAAACAAGTAGTTTACATAGAGTTGGGCTTGTATTAGCAACACTTACATGTTGTACACAATAAGATAAAACTCAACATTATTCTTTGTTTTGAAAGTAATCTAAAAGAGTGTTTATAATTCTGATGTCTTCAGTTTTTAGGAATCTCATTCATACAAACATGGAGCCTGGGTTTCACTTCGATTTCACACACAGGGTAATTAAAAATACCAGTGTGGTTAAACTCCAAAGGAAACACACCCATGCTGTGAGAAAGCCGCACTTACAGGCTTACTGCATGTTGTCATCGGGCCAAATAGTTCCAGCTTCACCCAAAAATGCCATCTGACGATACAGTGTAATTAATTTTTGCTAATGAAGTTTGTTACGGTAAACTTCCTGCACAGCCTGCAACAACAAAGCGTACCTGGTGCACAGCTGTCCACCAGTGCTCCCAGTGCTTTGCCGTCCCTCCAGTCCTGGCTGAAGTTGGTGATTGGCAGATCGGGGACTTTGTGTTGGATCCAGCCCAGCAGACGCTGCTTGGGTGTCTTTGACTCTGCCTGAATACAAAAGCACACTGCAGTTAGCAAGCTCCTGAAGAAGAGAACTTTCCATTTACAGCCACAAAAACAAGTGATTTAAAAAAAAAAAAAAAAACCACGAGCTGGACGTTACCTCTTCATCCTCGCCTTCCCAGACTGGCATGGAGATGGAGTAGTGTAGGATCAGAGTCCAGACCAGACCCAGGATCAGTTTCAGGTTCCCATCTACAATGGCTTTAGAGTCTGAAAGAAACAGGCAGACCTCAGGTCAGATTCAGAGCTCACACAAACAAAATTGAGCACAATGATCAGTTATTTGCCCCCCTCCTTTAGGATGTCACCAAGCGCCACCATCCCATAAAAAGTTCATCTCCGTCTGTTACATCCCTCCGTTTGTCCTTTAATTAAATGTTTATTGGCTCATTTTCCCCCCCTTAGTGAGGTTTTGTGATTGTAATCCGGCTAACAAACTGTGCCAAAGTTATGGATGCAATTACAAGAACAAGTTACCACAGTGAGGCTTGGATGGACTTAAAATTAACTAGAGAGGAAACAAATCATGATCCAGGAATTTCTGTAAGGATAATTTAACAGTGTAAGCCGGGACACATTTAACCCCATCTTCACACAAATATCACACCGTGATCTGGGTCCAGATCCAGATCCTACTGTCATTAACCTCCAACATTCATATTTACAACGTGTCCCACTTTCCTCTGCTGCCACACAGGACTGGATATTTCACGCGGCATGCTGCAGAATTTACTTCATAGAACTGTGCAACACTGAGCTTAGCTGCAGATCTGAAATGCAAGCCAGCGACAAACCTGCTCCTGACTTTCTGTGGCTGTAAACCTTTTTACCTCACAGTCTGAACAGAGCGCTGCTGGGTAACACTTCACATCAACCAGACCTTACTGTACCAGCTGGTACCACACACAGCAACATGAGTTCATCTTCAGCTGCTGCACACAGAGTTCAGACCACAGCAGATAAAATCATTTTATTCAGTCTCTCTCATAACAGCAGCAAGTTGTTAAAGCAAGCGTGTGATATTTAAATGAAGGTTATATTTAAGTAAAAGGAACATGTTGGAGAAGACATGTTTATAATGGTGTATACATTTATAGTTCAAGCAAATGTAATTAATATTTTAAAAAGTCTTGGACTAAACATCTTTAAAGAGTGTTTTATAGTTTGAGGTCAAACCTTTTGCCCATCATACTTTCCAGCCTCTCAAAGAAAGCCATATTAGGGTAAAGCTCAGGCTTAGACTGCTCTAGAAACCGTTTCAGACTTTATCTTTGAGTACTGGATCTGTGTGATGTCACTGAGAGCCCCCATTCCTAATATGCTCATCTAATCCAGCTGCTGTTCAACTCTTCTGTTTGAGGTGATGTTGGCTTAGATGGAGAGGAGAAAAAAAAAAACAAAAAACATTTTGTTTCAGACTGAAGATGAACCGATATTGATAAAGATCATTTTGACTCATACAAAGCCACTAGCAGAGATAATCAGAAAAAAACCTGTTCTAATGAGTAACTGCTTATAATTCCATTAAAGCATTTTCTGATATCAGCCTCTTTTGAAGCAGAGCTGCACGAGGCCGCAGTCTACCTCTGCGAAACAACTCGTTTCATTTTATCCACGCCTTATAAATGGCCTGTGTTGCCGTTTTAATGCGAGCTGTTGACACAGTGGCGACACAGCTTATATCTGCTAAACACAGCACCACAGAGTGTGGGAAATCCTGTGTTCCACCCCGAGAAACTTCAGCTCCGCTCCACCGCCAGCAGGACAGCTGTGGTCCCAACATGTTGCGACAGCTCAGGTTTAGGTGGAGCTTTGCAGAGCTGCCGCCTCGCCCAGTGACAACATTTGACTGTGTGTGTTGCGACATCCTGCTTTCTACATTTTTTTTTTTTTTTAAATTATTATCTCCCTTTTGTGTCCTTTAGCCCTCTTTTCCCGTTTCTCATTGTTCAAACTACATTTGCTTTTCCTCTGTCCATCTCACTCTCCCCACCTGTATGAATTATTAACATACAGCTTCTTATCTCTGTGGTTTCTCCCTTTCTTCCCTTCTTTCCCACTCAGACTGTAATGCCACACCTTTAAGTATGTGTGTCACTACGAACTGCAAACACTGCCAGTGAACTTTACCCCCAACTCACATATCCACCCAGCTTACTAACGGTTTAATCACACCAGCTGTGACACTTTCTGCATTAAGAATTTGTGAGTAACTAAAAGTGTTACATCAATGCATGAGAAATGTATGATTCACAGATCAAGACAATCCCTTTTTTCTCTCCCACAGCGAGCTTTGGCACAGCCCCTCAGCTCATGAAAGTTGCCATTTAAGGCAGCTTTTGTCTGATTGGCTGCCTCTGACAATTAGAAGGTTTGTACAGAGGTGTGTACATGACCATATAATGACATCCCTACTTTATGATCAGATTCAGAGCAAAGACTAGAAATCAAACTGTCTGGATCAGAGGGACTTTTTAAAATTGTGCATGTTTCCTTTGTTTATATGGAATCGTGACCATGTGTAATGCAACGATCCACTGAACATAACTCAAAGTCTGAACATAAACATTAAACTTCACATTAAAATTGTATGTGAGACAACAGATGATAGAGTTTGATTTGTGCAAATGAGACACCGAGAAAGCTACCAGACAAAAACTGTTTTTACCTCGAGACTGAGCGTTGAGAGTCTTTGTTTCGAGTTTGTGTACTGTGAGGTAAAAACTACCACTTTTGTCAATGAGTCTGGTGAAGTGGAACAGCTTATCTTTTGTCAGAACCAGTTCAAAGAAAAGCCAATGAGGAACCTTGAATCCATCTCAAGGCCAACAAATAGCAATAGCTGTGGTTCCAAAAACACTTCTTTTCCTAAAGAAGGGCACTGAAAACCAGCTTCTACACCTCTGTAGTCATTTTCCTGCTCAATTTAGGGGCTCACTACTTATTTTGGACCATACGGAATAAACAGTTCGTAATAATCTTCATACCTCATTTCAAACTGGAGGACTAGCTGTAGTATTAAACTCCACGCTCATTTTTAGGATGTAGGTTGGCTGAACCTCTGCTCTAACACTTCACAACATCAGGCTGGGAACTAAACACCGTGTGTGCCATTGTCGACACAGTTTTGTGGGTAACGAGGCTATCACCATGGTACCCCCATTGTTCATATAAAGGTCGAGAGTAGCAGAAAGAGACTGGAGGGCTTGGGGGGGGGGTTTAAAAAGCAGCCAGTTAAAACGATGACGGAAGGAGCAGAAACAATAAACCCGAGGACCGTTTGTGGCATCTCCAGAGTTCAGCTCGTGTGAGTGCCACAGAGAGCAGGTTACAGACGGCTTTAACCGCTCTAATAATCTGCTGCATTGTTCCCTGCCGGTTAAAGTCTGAGCCCTCCTTCCCCTCCCTCGTGACAGACTCCAAGGTAGCTCTGGGGACCAGACATTACACCAGCAGCCAGCTACAAGTCTTCAGCTAATATTTCAAAACAGCAAGAGAAACTCATTAAAAACCCTGATGTAATGTTCTGGGTTTGGTCCAAAGAACACAGCCATAAATACTCCAGCAGCAGCAGCTTGCCAACTGAAACGCACACCTGGGCAGGTAAAGTCATATTTTCTAACACCAGTTCTTCATTTCAAGAAATGACTGAACTTGTTAACTGTGGCAATGATTTGACTCCATCCAGCCCACAAACCAAGAAATATTAGTCATTTTGCAGTGGTTTTCATACAATGGATAAAGAGATTATGGCAGGATCAAAACAGTTCTGCATGACCCGACCTAAAAACCTGTATATCAGAGCCCATTTGGCCTTTTTATTATATCCGTACCAATCACACTCCAAACCCAATCCTCTGTTTTGCTCGACACTACTTTACCCTACTGGACAACAAATGTTTGTGAACTACATAAAGTCCCGATGCAAACCTCGTCCTACCCTACATACAGAATCTGCTGTTTTTAAAAAAAAGAAAAAAAAAAAAAAAAAAGAAAGAGTCGACGTTTTTAGGCTTGAAACTGGCCCCAAGACAGAAAACAAAAGCTGCACTCAAAAGAAACCCAAATTTAAATCTACAGCAGCATTATTTATTTTGGACCAAATTCAAACTTAAGACTTTGTTTTTTTAAACAGATGTGACCGGTAATTCTGTGCATGCGGTTTATGTCCCAGTGACCAGCAAGTTCATTTAGATAGTTCTTCAATATAACGGACCGTATAAACTGTTTTTTTCAAGCCAGCTGCTGATATTTGAGACTCTTCTAGAACGACTGCCTTCTCTCCCATACACAGGTCCCAACTTTGGTGTCACATTATCTACAATCAAGACTGAAACTGCATGACTGCATTAAGTCATGGGAAATATTTTCTCTTCAGTCAAATCCACTTCTGTGATTATCTACAGTTTTAAAGATCAACTTTTTTTCTCTCTCTTTTTTTTTTTTTTTTTTTTTTTTTTTTTAAAACCCTTAAACAATATTTTAAGTAGTAAATTGAACCCATCTCCCTTCTTGTACCCGTCTCTTACACCATGTGTAGACCAGGTGAGTGCGCTCAGTGTTCACAGCTAACATGCCGTAGCCATTAAAGGCTTGACACGAGAGGTCCGCCTCGACTCCTGCGCCCCCAGCGATAAGAGACCACTGCAGTCGCCACCTCTTTTATTCTGAGATTTATCTATCCACAGCTCCATTCACAAAGTGGCTCACATTTAATACAGCCCGGATCTGCATCACATAAACAGTGTTTTTGCCTCTCGGCAAGATGCTCTTCCTGCCCATACCTGCTGATTTGACCGGCTGCTATGGAGACAAAACAATATCAACACAACAAGGACAGGACTGGAGAAGCAAGTACTGGGATAGTTTGAGTTTGCATAAGGACAGACAAAGAAACGTGGAATTTTTTCCTTTTCATGAAGAGAAATAGAAAGCGAGAGAGCAAGAGAAAGAGTGTGTGATAGCATAAAGGTGAACTGAACGGAACTAAATGCCTTTCTTATCTGTGAGTCAAACCTGGACTCTTACAGAAAGTTGCATAATGAGCCCTGAGAGCTTAAGCTAAACTAATCAACCTACTTGCTGACCTAGAACTCCAGAAAATCCTCATCTCACACCCAAGTTACAGACAGGATGGAGAAGTAAACAAAACGTTTATGCATAAGAGCCACAATCAAACCCTGAGATCTCTCCATAACTGATTCAGGTTTCCTAACAAAGTAATATGTGATGACCAAAGCTATCCCATCTCTACCTATAAAGCTCAGTGCCGGGTACAAGATAATTAAATGCAGGTATGGAGAAAAACAAAAAACAAAAACAAAACCATTACTACCAAGTCAATTTGGTTACATTTTTTGTCACCACACAAGTTCTGATCTATTTAAATGACTATACTCATGACCAAGTTGTCTCCCTTCTGGGATTACAGCAGGTATTTAAGCTTTCATCCTCACATTTCACATAATAAAATGTCTGACTTCTAGTGAAACAAGACTCATGTTTCTCAATACGAGTAGAAACTCCATCGTGCTGCTTTGGATAGCCTCAGCAACATCAATTCATTTACTGAAGAGGAGCTGTGTCCCAACTTCAATAATAAACAGTCCAGGATTAAAGTCATTCGATAGACAGGAAGAACTGGGCACCGTGTTCACTGATGGAGTGGAAAACCTAAACGCCGATACAGTTCAAATCCGGAGATTTCGCTTTTCTCCCATTAGACTCAGTAAAAGATTCAACTGTATTTTACTGCTCTGTGTGAAGGCTTCAATGGCGCAAAGAACGGTCCCAACAGTTCTTCCAGTGTAACAGATCAGCTTGTCTGGGGTACTGATTCAATTTTCACTAAGCCTTTTAATAGAGTTTCCCCTTTGCCCATCTGCTGTGGTGAATTAAGGAATGTCAAAGAAGCACAGAGCATCTCCACTATGAACAAGTACGGCTGCTACAGTCCTGAAAATCTGAGAGACATCTGAGAGGTGGCTGAAAAATGAGGAAATGTCCTACGATTAGACAAAAAATAAATAAATAAATAAATCAATCAATCAGATACACCATGTCAAACAAAGACCGTTGCACCATGGTAACCAAGCAACAGTCCGATCAAAAAGTTTAACCGTCTAACAGATCATATTAAAATGTGGATAGCTTGCACATCTTAGTGTTTTTGCATGTTGTACTTAAATTAAACATTAAACCTCCACCCCCAGCATTTTGAGCCAACTTCTTTTAATGACTTCAGTTTAGGAGATATTCACACAGCTTCAAAGAGGTAGGAGACATGATAGTTTCAATAAAACCATCAGTTTTAGGTCTACAAAGGAAGCAGAGCATCTGTTTGCTGATAATTCACTTAAGAAAATCACTACAATACGAGAACATAGTAGGTAAACTTAAGGGTCATATCACCACGTCGGACAGCTGACCGCTCAAAACAAGTCATTTCATATGAAAAGTCACCTTATACCTACATTTTGATACCAGGCTCATCCAGCTTTGTATAACTTAAATGCGCTGAGGTTGTTAAAATAAATAAAATTTGTTATAAGCAGAGGTCACTGCAGTTCACTTTCTTTGTAAGCATCTCGCCCTCAGAGGCACGGCTGCTGCACCGCTTACAACAGCTGTTCCTTTGCACGATGACTTGCAGACACACATGTTCAGCTTCCTACCCAATAATTTACCGCTCAACAGTAAAGAACAGTCTATGCCTGAAGCAGATCATCACACTGATCTCAGCCAACATGCAGCCAACCACACCCCGCCTAAAACATTCACCTGGATGTCCAACACCGTAAGGACAGAACACTGAAACGGCCAATTCCTGTAAATATAATTTAAACCAAATCTTTTAATCCTGGGGCTCTTACAGGGTGACCTACAGGATGTCTGAGCAGTTTCCTGATGTTTTTGATCATTCAAGACAAGCTAAATTTTCAGTTTGAGTCAATTAAACGCTATTAGCCCACATTTTCACAACAGTCCTGATTCTTCCTTTGGCGGAAGTCTAAAATCTCTTCAGTTGGTGCCAACATGCACGAAGACGCACGGAAGCAGCAACGATTTTAACGATGTCATGCGGTGAGATAACGGCAGAAAATTAAGAGAAATAGCCTGAAGACCAGTGGATGTGTTCAATTTCCTTTTCACCAACACACTGGCCTCAGAATTATAAACTCCAGCTTCAAACCATTTCAAACTTGTGCTTTGAGATTCACCACAGTAAAAAATATGACAAAACTTGTTAACCAATTTTATCATTTCCACATTTTTTGCTGTGGTTAGAGGCCACATGCCTTTGACTGCTGTTAAATATTACGTTGACGGGTTTTACTTTGTGCTTCAGTAAGACAGAGGGGTGCTATTGTGGCAAATGTCTGCCAACACCCAAGAAGAAATTGTTAAGAGTACTTTATTATCCAAATACTCAATCATACATTTGTTAATATAGTGTTTGGTGTTCCTCAATAGACTTGTTGAAATCGGTATTTCCAAAGAGCCGAAAGTCTCCAAATATCTTTCAGCATTAGTTGAATTAAACCTGCCCCAGCCTGTCAGGGAGTGACTGAGGTTATTGCAAGGGGCAAAAGTTTTTAAACAAGAAATATAAAAAAAAAAAAACAACAACAAAAAAACAAAAAACAAAAACAAAAACAAGAAATTAAGCTGCAAGAGATTTTGATTTGAATACAATTTACAGTTCACTGCACAGCCTTAAAATTAGTTTAAGCCACTGATGTCCGTAATCTAACAATTAGGGTAGCAGCATTTAATCATGAAATCAACTAGCTGCATGCCTCTTTAGTCGAGGTACCCTTTAACCCGTCGAGTGCACAGACTTGTTTGCAGTAAATAAAACAAGTACAACTAAGATGTTAGCAGCTCCAACATGAGCTGTGCCGACCAGACACTGCAAGGACCCATGTTAAAAGTGAAGAGAACTAATATGTTTTAACACAGATTTTAAAAGGAACCATTTTTATGGCAGGTTGCAACATCAGCAAAAAGACAAAAAAAAAAAAAAAAAGTAAATTTAGGTGGAAAAATAAATTGGAAATTTGGTGGCAAAAGTAAAGTTTGGGTGGAACTGGACAAAGGATACCTGCAGTGATAAACAGGATGTGGAGCTACCGTGTGTGGTTTGACCTCTGCTGCACAGATTCCTGAGTGGTGAGATCATCAACTCCATCGCCCACCCCCCACCCATCCATCTACCCAGCCTGTAAATCACCCTCCACCCTGCTGAGGACCAATGGATGGTGGCAGAGGAACAAAAAGCCACACACACACACACACACACAGTATACATCTGAGGTTCAGTTTAAAATAACCATAAACACACACTCAGCAGGAAGCCTCTGCTGCTGTCAGATCGATTATTAACACATCATTCATGCAACACACTGCCAGGAAACATGACACACGCAAACAAAGACACAAAGATGCATGACATTCCTCTGTGCTGAGAAACTGACGACACGTTCAGCGATAACGACCGTCACTCACAGGGTTTGGTTTGGGGGTGGATGCGGTTGAAATCAGTGTTGCAATAATAATTCCTGAGCAAGTACAAAAATGTGTGCAAATGTACCAAAATAGTCTTAAAGTTTTCATTTTAATGGAAACTAAAATGTTTTGCTAAACAAAGTCGTTTTAGGGGCTAAAGTTAAACCCAAACAAACTCCAATGACCACATCGTGGTGGTCAGCTGCAGTCACGATCCTGGAGCCACATCAATGACGATCCCACAGATGAACGTTTAAAATAGAAAAGATTTTTATTGTTTTATTGTAATCAAGTGTTGTTTGCAGAATAATAAATATAAATAGTTGGAACCACTTTCTCAAATAAAAAGAATGCATTAAAAATAAGCCTTTTTCTCCTCAGACATATCTACAAAGTAGCAGAGATGAGTAAAACCTTTAGCAGATGTTTATAATCATTAGTTTTTGGGTCTCCAGTGGGGGTTTAATGTGCTTTAAAATGACTAGAAATCAGTTTTCAACTTCCACTGCTAAACATCAGGTCGGCGCTCCCAAACTGGGGCACCCATTGATGACATCACCGTATGATGATGCATTGGTGTAATAAGAGTGGCGCCTAATAGGAGTCACATGAATCATGCACCAGCACCTCAGAGGGGGTGATCCCAGCAACAAAATCCAGATTACAGGCAGAGAGAAGAAAGCAAGAGGCTTTTAATGTCTTTGATTTGGGTAATGAGCGGTGAGCAGGATACAGAGTCTGTGTCATTCTGTCTCTCTCTCCGTCTTTAATCTGGTTTTGGTTGGGCACAAACAGCTGCACAGACACAGATCAAAGACTAAGAAAGTTTGCTCCCATGTTCTAGAGAGTCGTTCACAGGGATTCAGAGTGAATGAACCAAATGATGAAAACTGGATAGCGTCCAGCGTCTGCAGGCAGTTTACCAAGCAGGAGAAATGCAAGAGCTTGTGCGCCACAAACAATAACAGGCCTAAAACTGAGCTTTGTGGGACACCGCAAGCATGATGTGCAACAGAGCAAACAACAAGTATGATATGGACAAAGAGCAGAAGAAATGTGAAGGTCAGAGGAGCCACGAGAGCTGACTAACCAGCGCAGAGCTGCCCTGTCATTAACACACAAACATCTGGCATGACGTCTGCATGCATAAACAGGACACACACTGACAAACACACTGCAGCGTTTAGCCCTGCATGACCTCACCCTGCTGGTTCCCAGGCAATGATGTCATCACAACCAGACCTGCCATGTGGTGAGGAAGAAGAGGTTGATCGAGAAGAGAAGAGAAAAAAAGCGAAGAGGGGAGAAAACTGGAAAAGTGTTAAAGTGGACATGCAGCCACAAGCTCGCACACAAAGACAAAAGCAGCTGCAGGTTCAAAAGCTCCTTGAAGCGTTTGACAAAAAAAAAAAAAAAAAAAAAAAAAAAAACCCTCAGGTGATGGTTGCGGAGGGGGAGGTTCGGACTAGTTAACAAGTCTAAATATAAGAAACACACTTTTGTGCAGCTGTGCTTCATTTTCCACCTCGATGGATTACAGCGTCATCACAGAAAGACAGTGTGACAGAACTGGTGATGAACATCAATTAAAATAAAGTCAGTAATAGAAATGAGTCAGTTAAACTAACTACCGAGTACCACTGGATGTGCACTGGACAAACCTGTCATTACCTCATATGTATTAAATAACTTGAGACCATTTCTTGTCTTAAAATAAAAATTAAAAAAAATTCAGCCCAGCCCAACATTACTCTACAGAAATGATCAACTTATTCACAGTTTCTGAAGTTAAGGCAGCCTAAAAAAACAAAACAAAAATCAAACAAAAAAAAAAAAAAAACCCAGCCAAATCCTTTAAAACTCAGATAGCAAGACCGGAAAATAACTAAAACCAGACTTGTTTATTGACTGGATCTTTTTTTTTTTTTTTTTTTTTTTTTTTAAAAATAGAAAAACAGGAGGAGGAGGAAGAAGAAGAAAAGGGGCAAAAGATTAAAAGATGAAGAAATGGAGTGAGTAAGAGGAGGAGCATTTGGGATATTTGCAGCTGAGCCAGGCTGCAGGAGGTTCACCGCAGTGATTATCAGTGAACAATCCTCAGTAAACCATCACAACCCCCCACCCCTCTCAAATTAAACCTACAACTCAAATCTAAAACACGCACTGAACTCCGTCTGCCTGCATGTGCGTCTGTGTTTTCAGACCCAGCAGTGTATCATCTTCCTGTCATTCTGATAGTCATCATTAACTAAATATTTGGCTGCGCTAAACTCTGCGTCAGGTCTGCTGCCACTACACCCAGACAAAAGATCACACTTCCTGCATCAAAAACAGCTCAGCACCATTTCACAATGACACAGACAACATAACAATAGCTCCCCTTCATAAATGCATGATCAGCTGTGAAACAGTCCAGCGTCTGTGTGAGTGTGGGCCATTTTTCACCTCTGATGGTACCGCAACATAATTTAAATCAGTCTCCATTGTTCCTGTTCACAAGTTTCATCGTTAGATATCTGAAAACACCCAAACAGTCAGCTGATAGGATAGTTGGACACGACGATCAAACCTTTATTGGGTTCAAGATACTGTGCTATGTTTTTGTTTTTCCCTACATAGCGCCACTTAATCTACTGTAGCCGCATCACTACAATACCCCAAAATGAAAAACAATCTGCAGTTTCCTGTAAACTGAAATCCCTTTTTCAAATCATGTCTATTCAAAACAAACCAAAAGATTTCCACATGCACATGCAAGAGGTTTCAGTCAGAGAAACACATTAGGCACCTTCTCAAAGAGGTTTTAGCCAGAGCTAAAGGGAGTTTGGGGCATTGTTATAAATCTTTCTTTACTATAAGTGAACAAAGTGTTGGTGATCAGCCCCAGAGGCTCACAGGAGTCACAGAAACCTGGAGTTCGTTTTCTGTCTGGGTACCCAGCCATCGTTCAGATCATCAGAAGCTCCGTCCACCTTTTATGTCACCATTGGAAGACTCCTGAAAGCAGCCAGATCAAGAGGCCAGTAGAGGAACTGCAGCTTATAGTACTTCCCACAATGGCTTCATTTTATTTTCCTCATAAAGGCACCAGTCTTTGTTGGAATCAGACTCGACAGGTGAGGAAGTGTGTGAACTTACCACCCATAGAGCCACAATAGCCTTATTAGGGGGAAATAAAAAGCAAATATCCTTAAACAGTCTGATTTTAGAGCGATTGTGTTTGTCATTCTGTTCTATGCAGACAAATTTCCTTCACTGCTAAATAAAATTAAAAGAACCCAATTAGAGGAGCAAAAATAAGTAACAAGTCTCAACTGTGACAACTCCAATCAAAAACAGGTGAAACTGTAGTAAAACCTTTAAATGTTTGTGTTTGGTGGATTTCAGCTGACATGTGCTTCTTTAAAGCTTCTCAGTGCAAAACCCTTCAAGATTTTGCTGCATTTACAGCCGAAACAAACAAAGGTGCTTTTCTGTGTGCAGAGAAGGGGCGAGCATGTGTGTAAGTCGATATCCCGGCCGCTCTCGTGTTACCTTTTCTGTAGCCACACTGAGGCCTGGGTCTCACACACATTAGCGTGGGAGGGAACGAAACGATAAACACTACAAACCCTTTATTTATGTGTATACATTAAACATCTTCAAGGTCGACATCAAATGCTACAACCGCACCGGGGGATCGTCCAATCAGAGCGCGCTGCCTCACATGTTCTCAGACGCAGATTGCTGAAACTCGCCCTGGGGCCAGTTTTTAAAAAAATCCTCAGTTTGAGGAGATTTCAGTCACATCTGAATGAGACATTTGGCACACAGACAGCACATTTTAGCTTGGTGTGTTGTTGTGAGGCTACACTGGATTTTAGAAATGTCAGCACTTTATGTGTGTTGCATTATTACACTTGTTCTTTAACTTACTTAGTGCAAAGACAGGGTGGGGGGGGGGACACACTGACATTTTTAGACAAGAGCCTTAAGTGCAACTCCTATAGTGCAGTTGACCAAGAAGCATCCAGTCAGACCTTTAGATACTTTGAGTTAATGACATTTTTAACTCAAATTTTCACCATCAGGACAGTATTTTACTAGCACAGTTTTGTTTTCAGGGTGTGTGCTGCTGATATTTTACTTTTGTTATTTTTGTTTAGCCCTACCAACATTTTAACAAGAGGCTTTGCCTTTTCTTGGGTCAGCATCCCAAAGAATGAGTAATTTTAATAACATGATTGTACAGCTGCCTCTATGAAGCAAACTCCCAGGACTCTGGTGAACCCATGCCAATAGTAACAAAAATAAATAGAACAATACTAATAAATGAATAGATGGACATTGAGCGGTTTTAAATTATTTTTTTATTTATTTTTATTTATTTATTTATTTTTTTAAAAGGGGGGGGGCAGAGAACTACGTACTGGGCGAAATCCTCATTATAGAAATGTTCTTATGACTCGTCTGGTTGACTCACTCTGACATCAAGACCAGTTTTTAACTTCTTCAAATTTCTTTAACAGCTTTAGATAATTCACAATGATTTAAACCTTCTAGACTTAACAAAAATTACCTTTACCTCTTCAGACAAACCAAGATTACACCAATGAGTAAACCGACAGTCTATATTTGGACATTATTGCTTCTCAGCGAGGAGATGCGTAAGGTGGAGTTGAAGCTGCACCCCTTTGGATCAACAGTTTCAGATGGCCTAAAGCCGAACGACTTTTCCCAGTAATTTTAGTATCAGACAAATGCTGTGATGCAATAAAATCATGACAGTTTTCCAAAGTTGTGCCACTTTCCCAATACAAGGATTTGAGCAAAATTATGCAGAGCTCCTCCAGTTAAGTCAGGAATAGAAAAAATAAAGCTCTAACTCTGAGAAACTTTGAGCGTTTCACAGAAAGTTACTTCTTCCAGTTTGCCACTTACACCATAACCTCACAATTTTAGACTAGACCAATAACACTGCAAAGAGTTTACATGGTCCAGAGTTACCCGGTCTCCACAATAACCTCAGTTCACAGGCTCTGAGGAAGAAATGTATAATTAAACCCACCGAATGACGAGGAGGACTTGGGGAATGCGCTGGTGTTTTTCGCACTGGTGGTTTTTATAGTGTGTTAGCGCGAGCTTGCTCTGACAGCGCGAGTGAAAACATGAAAGCAGTTTTGTCTTTCCCTACAAAAAGAAAAAAAAAGTGCTTTTTGTTCCAACACCTTGGGTCATGCTTCCTTAATTTCTCTAATGCCATCCTTCAAGGTTGAAGAACCAAAGAATAAAACACTGCAGATGTTATCCAGATTTATCTAGTTATGCTTCTTCTAGTTTTGGACTTATTGTATGTGACACATGCTGTGATCTGGTTGCAATTACTGATCTGGTTGCAGTTATTCTCAGTGATGACACACACCTCTCTACAGAGGCTGTAAACAGGGAGCTGAGGATGAGACTGCGGACTTGAAAACAACCTCATCTGGACGGCCCGTGTTTCTGCTCCTCTACATGCTGACACAGTTCAGTCAAGCCACAGTAGCAACATCTGCAGCGAAGAGGAGCGAAGGCTGGAGCCATAAATATGATGGCTTCTTCTCCTCCTGCAGGATGGAAACCAAGAAAGTGAAACAGATGAAGGAGCAAACAGGTTTCGGTAAGAGTGGAGCGATGAGGTTTCAGTGAGTGCAAACACAGCCAACTTAAACACTCCTCCGTCCAATGACTCAGACACAGGGACCCTCCGAGAATCCTAAAAGCTCCAGTTTCCAAAGGAAATGAAAACAAATCATGAACTCTGCACTTAATTATTATGTTTTAAGTGCTGTGCTCAACTAAAAATCCACTGCTGTTAAATTTAGTGCGAGTGTGAAACTGATTCTCTTAAAAAGAGCATTTAATTTTAGAAACTTGGTTTTGGAGACTGTGGCGCTGGTTAGTCAGCCCAAACAAAGTTTCTGTGAGGTCACCTAAGAAGATGTTTGCAAGCAATCCTCATCCAATCAGCAGCTTACACGACTGATGTGGAAACTTAAAATCAGCACAGACCTTTGGTCATTAGGCTGATATAGTCTAATAACTGAAAAGTTGGGTTTTAAATTATCATGCAATTTTTTTTTTTTTTTTTTTTTTTTAATATAAATGTATTAATGAGAATTGAACGCATCTAATCCAAAACATTCAATACTGAAAGTGGTCCCCAAGTGTATGAGGGGATAACGCTGAAGGAGAGGATCAGCCAAAGACAAAGTGAAAAGCATTACCTGGTTTCTGTCACAGAACTTCTATCATCACATCTCACAAGAGTTCTTTCCTGAACACCCTGAAGAAAGTCTTCTGCTCCCATCAAATACTGTAATAATTTTACACCAGTTTTCTGATTTATACAAGTATTACATACATTTGTTCATTAAATGATCAGAAATTACAAGAAGAGGCACACATTTATTCAGATAAATTGTTTATACTTCTTTAATTGGATGCTACAAAAAAAAAAAAAAAAAAAAAAAAAAAAAGTAAGTGACTAAATATGTTTCCAAAAAGTTAATTCTGTTCATCTGGACGTAGCTACGTCCAGATGAACAGAATTAACTTTTTGGAGATTTACTGTCCTGGATGATTGAGAATGCATCAAGACTAAATATGTTCTGTAAGGTTGTGATTCCTGTGTGCTGCAACGTCACCTGCATTTCCTCACTTACAGAACAATCTCTGACCTTTCTCATGGTACCTGAACACATCATGAGGCATGCTCCTAATGCTCCAAGTTACGTGACACTTCCTGTTTATTAACACCCACACTCGTCCGCCACCCTCAGGTTACTTCGGCCAATCACCAGCTCTGTTTACTGAGGTTGCCATGACAAGTAGGAAGAATGCGTCTCACTGGCCCGACCTTGAGGCCTTTCTGCCAGTGTTATCAATCACTCCTCTGTGTGTGTGCGCGTTCAGCCCCCACACCTCTGTCTTTGTCTCGATACCGACTGTTCTTCACAGTGATGAGACTCAACAACAATGTCACCAATTCAGTTTCAGCCATTTCTGGTTTCTATGAAAGTGTTGCACTTCGTTCTGGAGCCACTGAATAATTAACCTTAAGAAAGTCTGTCAGTGAGCCAAAAATCACAGAGAGAGTCTGTGGCTGAAACAGAACATAAATGAGGATATTACAGTTTGAATTACTGTGACCTAATCAGAGTCACGAGGGTTTGTTACCAATGCTGCTGCACTGTTTTGGTTTGGTTTTTTGCTGTCATGTTTTCCCCATTATTCCAGGAAAACTAAGAAATCTCTGTTAGAGCCTTTCTATAAAGTCTCAGTGCCTCATCATGCCATCTTTCAACATTTAGATGGCAAAGCTGATAAGCAGCAGAAATATCGGCCAGTGGCATCAGTACATGCCATCTTAGTGAACCTGTCAGTAGTTTCAGTAGTAGTTGCTAGTGTTAGCTGATAACTTGACCCTCTAGTACAGGTATGGTCACTTCTGACTTTAAAAAAAATAAATAAAAATTTTACAGCAGCCAAAACTCCAATGCCGACACCACAGTGGTCATGTCCACCCTTTGCATTAAGCATAAGGTGTGGCTGATTCTCAGTTATTCAGGTCATGGTGATCTTAGGAGCTTAAAAAGAAAATACTTAATGAAGACCAGTCACTTAAGTTCTAAAATCAAAAAAGGTGGAGAGTCCCATGTATTTGAACCCTAAGGTATGAACCCTAAGGAGAAGGTCATTGACCCATTATTCATCATCTGCGTTATCACATCAGCCACAGTGTGGAAAAAGGTGGAGGTCGTTACCACCAGAGGTTTCAGGTTAAACGAGTAGATATCCCACCCTATCACGTAAACTATTGAGGTCACCTGACACAAGGTGTAAGTTGGGTTGAGGTGCTTGGGAAGGGATCTCAAGTTTGCATTTGTAAGTGGCTGTGAGTTGGTGTTATTCAGTGGACAGAGACGGCCCGTTTCGCTCGTCTTTCAAACCAACTGTCTCCTCGGTCCAAAGTGTGAATTCTGGCATCCACGAAAGAGTGACCTTTGTCCTTTAGATGTACAGCTGAGTTTGTCGAGATGATCTTTTCACACAGCTGCGTTTCTCCCATTAATGTACTCGTCAGTTTTGCTGGCATCATGATTAAGATTAGGTCCAGGCCAGCCGAAGATTATAAAAAACAAAAAAACAAAACAAAAAAAAACGCATGTAACATGACGTGCATGAATAAGCACGGAGCAACACAAGAGCAGATAAACAGTTTCAGAGTTTGTGCTTCAGTGACTCTTCAGCTGACAGCCGTTTCTCTTATCTGTGTTTTGAGCTCTGATAAAAAGTTTAGAGTGGCAAACTAACACACACAAAAATGAAAACAGAAACCAACACGTCAGAAACAGAACGTCCAGAAATCCGTCTCAAAGCCTGAACTTTAAACCAAGACCTGGCAGACAGAAACCAAACATCTATCAGCTGTCAGAGTTCAACGAGGCGAGCTGGACGTGGACTGTTGTTGATACACATCACCATAGCAACAAACGGCCAAAAGAGAAAGGGTGAACTCAAGAGTGTGAGAGTGTGTGCACGGTGAGGTTTCTGCTCCCAGAGAGGAGCAGCCAGCCAGCAGATTAGTTAATATCTCACCGAGGGAGGCAGCGGCCCGATGCTCGTCAGCAGACATGAAGACGACGCGCACAATAAATGGGCATCTTCATTATAGATTTATCTGTCAATTATTAGTCATGTTACAGGAGTGCCAAATCCATTTAGTACAAAGTCAAGACAGAATCAATAAGTCTCGACTCCCGTTTTTCCAAGAAGTGAAGTTTAAATTCTTTCATTGGAAGATTTTTAGAAAGGCAGAAGCCTGACTGGACGTAAATGTAATTGCTGCGCACTCAAAAGAAAAAGTGAACATTTGTCTAAGATACTCAAGGGTACAGGCTACACATATACAATTTTGTATATTTGGGCCAGAAGGACTCCTCAGTTTCAGTGTAAAAAGCTAACATGTTTTAATCACAATAATATATAACAGCCCTCAAAAAGCAAATTGATAGCTGCAGTTTTAAAAGTGATCTAGAATAATTCACTTTTTCCCCAGGTGGCATTAGATTAGTTTTCCCCCCAACTTTCAAAACACTAGTCAACATTTTCCTGTGACAGTTCCCAGAGTCCTAAGGTATTCCAGTCAGTCGTCCTTCCACGCAGGTAGGAGCAAAAACAGCAGGACAAGAAATCTAATCTTGCAGATCCAACTTTGTGTCAAGGTCCAGAAACACTAACGCTTTCAATACAGGCGATTTTTTTATACAAGTGTGGCAGCTCCGAATTCACTAAACGTCATACAACAAGTGTGTTGAAGTCTTCTATGAGTTTACTGAACTGTAACTATTGAGTTCCATGTCTGATCAGTCACATTCAGGGGGGGTCACGCTAGGTGAAGCAAAGGATAAAAGAAGGATTTTTTCATTTTTCCCCTCATTTGTGTCTCCATCCTCCCGCCCATGACCTAACAGTCAACCTCCGTACGCCATGCTTGAGTACAATAATTTCCTAAAAATGTATCTGGATGGCAGAGGAGCCAACAGAGGACACAGCAGTGTCTTTTGCAGAACAGTTTTAACCTTTGAGGTATACTAGTCAATTAGGCGTGGCATCGAGCAGGACAAGAGGAGGAAACAATTAGTTCTTTGTTTTAATAAACCGTTTCAGTCCCTTCACTGTGAGTGTGGGGCATTTTGATTCACAGTAGATCAAAGTATAAAGATTTCACACGGTCACACGTCTGTTGTGAGACATGAGAAACAAAGACTGCCTTCCAAACATGATCACAGAGTACTAAAGAGCGCAAAAAAACCAAAACAAAAAAAAGCAGGACTGATTGGCTGCTGCTGATTGAACAACAAGGAAAGTTTGACATTCTGAAAATACAAACAGAAGTGGAAAAATTCTCCCACTGAAAGGTGGGGTTGTTCTTGGAAAAAACAGGGCCTGGAGGCACAACAGGTTAACTCTGCATGTAGGAGAGGTCACGCTGCCTGATTAAGGTCACACCTGAAAGCTACAGATCCCGTCAGGCCTGTTCTCACCTGGTTCCTCTCACACTGAGGCAGATGTAGAACTGCACTGCAAACGGGGACAGAAACCAATTGAAGGCAGGATTATTCAACTAAATTTACCAGCACAGGTGATGTCATATTTCTGACACAATAAATGAAGAAACACTAATCGGGGCAAGCAAAGGCTAAGAAGAGCATGCAAGCAATGCTAGCTTGTAGAGTGTTAGTAATGATCAGACAGGGACATAAAACAGACTACAGCTACTTCTCCATTCCAAAACACAATGCATTACAGCTTCCATTATATGATTTTGTGCATTTACACAAAAGCTGCACTAAAAACAGGAAGTAGAGACATTTCAGGCCTCCATAAAAGCAAAACGTTATTTATAACTTAAATTTAGCTCAAGTGACAGAACTGTCACTCTGAAGGCAAGGCTGTGAATATTTAAAGCTACACCTAGAGAAAGAAGCACCACTATCTTATGTGCTCTGGTGGAAGGTTATCATGGTAGCAATGTAGCTTGGCTTAAGTTCAGGGCCAATTATCTTTCACAGCACGCAACCATCGAGGTACTCGTCTCGTCTGCATTTTACTTTAAACATAAAATGTTATGCACAGTAGGGCTGTGCGATATGACAAAAATCTCATATCCCGATATTAAGAAATCTATCGTCGATATAACGATATAAATTGCAAAAATGTAACATTTCCTGTAAATTCTGTGAATCTCGGGCATCTCGACTTGCGTGAAGTGTTTCCAGCTGGGCGTCGTGTACCTGGAGTCGAGTGTTTTAGCTGATGCATGGAACTATACATTTTTAGACATAAGTTGTAACGGCCACTGTTTTCTTTGTAAGTATTTATTACACAGCATGCTGCGGAGAAAAGTCTGTTCTAACGTTTGAGTCTAAGGTTTATTTTTTAGCACCTGGCGGCTCTTTTTTGCTTCTCATCCGTAAATACTCTGCATCTTTCACGTGACTCGTTTTATTTTGAAAAGCCTCAACAGGATCTTGAGCTTTATTGTGAAAGGTTTATGTGGAAAATAAACAAACGGACACGCCGTGGTTTTACCGTCGTTGTTGCTAACGAAAACGCATAAAAAACAAGCGCTTGTCCGTCCGTAGTGTGGTTATATTAAATATAAGAGAAAGAGAGAACTTTAAGAAATTAATATAGCCACTACAGTGACCATCAAAATGATGAAAAAATATTGCCATAAACAGTTTATTTTGCGACACCACGAAACAAACGATAGCGTAAAATGAAACGATAGACGTTTTTCTATCGTCATCCGATATATATCGTTATATCGAACAGCCCTAATGCACAGCGTGTGAATTTATCCAAACAGTTGTTCTTTTGTTCAGATGCGTGTTTAGTTTTCACATTGGAGTCAAACCAGTAGCGGGAAAGCCACTCATGCCTGCACGCGTTCCAAGGTAATTATATGCACTGCAAGTCATTTATGCAGCTTTAATGTTGGACATCTTAAAAAAAAAAAAAAAAAAACCTACCTCAAAGCTTAATACTTACCTCTGCTCGGCTTGCAATTTGTTCCAGGTGATTTGTTTAATTGGTGGCGTTTAGCACTTCTGTTTTGCATTCACGCTGGTTTTTGCACAGATTTCCATGCAGTGTTTCCAAATCCCAAATTTGTTTTTCCATGCACAGTTATTCCTTGTTTCAGCCTCAGCAGAAATCTGATAAACTAAATGTACACAAACTGCTAATAACAACACCTCCATTACACCCATCGTGATTTTTTCCAACTCCATATTGTTAGGCTTTGACTCTATATAAGCTTTGCATGATTCCCAGTTCACACTAATGCCATTTGTTTCATACAGGGCCACAGCACACCCCTGGGTTCAACTACCTGAAACTATTGCCTTTAGGCCATCTTTCTACTGTTTGGATGCCCCTCATGGTCAGACATGGCCCATCTTTATAGCAGTTTGAAGCAGAGAAGAACTACTTGTACAAACAAGCATGTTTTAATGAGCATGCACTGTGTCACAGTGTGTATAAGGCAAAGAACAGCTAAGAAGCCCCAGTGACTCAAACTGTTCTAGCCAACGTAGGATTAACAGATGAGTAAGATAATCTAGATGTTTTTCTCCAACTTAAACTGATCATGTCACAGGTACTCTGACTGAAATCCATCAGCTTTTCCAATCATGATGCAGCACACCGGTCTGCACAAGTGGATGGGCCAACGCCTTTTGTACACAACACACCTCTCAACTCACTGGCCAATGTCCAAAAAGAGGTAGGCAAAAAAAAAAAAAAGCACGCATAAGGTGTTGCAATCTCAGAATGATGATTCCAGCTCCAAACAGACACACTAAGGTTCATTCAGGGATAGATTTCTCTCTAAGGCAGTAAAGATTTGCTTCTTAAATCAAACTCCTGTCAGAGGATAAACATGGCCTCTGCAGAGATTCGGGAACCTGCAGAAAAAGTGTTACAACATGGCAACGTCGCAAGCTCCTTGCAGCTTCATGAACAGTTTTCACCTGAACCATGCTGCAGAAACAAAAATTAGTCATCTGGAACAGACATTTAGCCGGCTGCATTAAATGTATTCATCCACACATACACAGAAGTTCGACTTTCAAGTCCAGTCAAAGTTTATTTTTATAGCACATTTGAAACAACCTCAGTCGACCAAATTTCTCTACCAGTTAAAGAAAATGTACACTATAAAATAACCACTAAACACAATAAATATACACTTAAAAACCAAACAAACCAAGTAAATAAGAGACTGTTCTTGCTTGCTTTTAGGTCTTGCTGAGCAGCATATCCTGGCTTTTATTATCCACATAAGTTTTTAAGAGTGTTGAGGGACTGGGCAGCTTATATGTGAAAAGGTGAGTTGCTCCTAAGATTAGGAGCTACCACTGAAAAAGCTCCATTGCCTCCGCTTTTAAGCCTGGATCTGGTAGGATTGTAGGGTTTCACTGCGGTTGCACTGCCTAACGAAGCTTAATAGTTATTCCGTAAACTATTAGGAGTTAAATATGAGTGATTTCACTTTCAATGTCAGGCATATTTATTTAAAGGCCACGATGTATAGCTGAATTAAGTGGAAGCTGAGATGCAGAGGATGGAGGCAGAGGCACAAAGACAATATACGCCAGGAAACCGGTGGGTGTTTCTGTGTTTGCTGCTCTGCTGCCAGCTGACGAGGAAACCCGCTGCTGTACAAAGTAGTGATTTTTTTCCCTTCGTCTTTTTTGGTCAGCCAACCCAAATTTAGCATCGTTGGTGTGACATTAGCTCTGTAGGAAATAACTACATCTTCACAAACTGACGCCAGTGTATGAGTTTCCAGTCACCAGAGGTTAAGAAAAAACAAACTACACCACAATCAAATGACTTTAACGTCTCCACCGCTAAACTCGTGATTTCTCAGTTCAAAGTCCAGGTAACTTCTGTGACTCCATCCTCCTGCTTACAAACACCTTCTCTGTGACACTGCTTGAAAACTGATAGGCCTGTTCTAAAAATCATACCCTGCTTTATCCTCTTCAAGCACTAATGAGGAGGCAATATTTACTGAATCAACATCACCATGCTGTCAGTAAGACTTGAAACCAGCTATTCAGACAATAAACTAATCAGGAAAGTGTTTACCAAGGTCGTAAATAAGATTCAAGTCACTCCAATTCTGATTTTATGATAAAGAAAATTTCTTTGGCAAATTGAATAAAAGACAGAAAATTAAAGATTGCGGTGAGAATCTATGTAAGCATACAAAACCGAGCAGCTGTGGTGTAATCAATGTGCTTTATTGCTACCACTGTGACATTTGGTGTTTAAACATGACACAGACGCCCTGAACCCCGGCAGTCACTGAAAGCAGTCGACTGAGGAACTATTGATCTGCCTCGAGCTCGAGGAAAGGCAGAAGAGAGACTGAAAGCACAGCGTCGGCTGTCCCTGAACCAAAACTCTTAAAATGAAACGAAGTGCATTCAAGCTCTGAAGAGGTCGCACGCACTGAAAATATTCAGTGTGCATTAGAGACAAAAGCCAGGGGCCTTCTTCAGGGGTCCCCACACCACAGCAATACATTAACAGAGCTGAAAAGGATGTGGAGTTACATCACTTTGGCCACATGCCAGTCTGTCTTCTCCACCCTCCCAGTCTGATGAGCAACTCCGTGTGGAGTCACACTTCTGGTTGCTGAAGGGTTTCCTAATTATGGGGCTGGGTCGTGATATAAGCTACGAGCTTTGAGATTGCCTCGCCTCTGTGACGGAAACGAGCTTCCATTATGCAGTAAGTCACACCGCCATTGGAGGAATTTCAGTTTCATTCAGCTCACCACTTATTTTTTGTGGTGGGAAATTATCTTGTCCCTGAAGCTTGCACTGAATCTGGAACATCTGTAGTTTCTCCTTCAACCAAATCTTAACCAGCTGGTCACCGACTGAGTTTTAACCCTTTGAAAGCCGAGTGGGAGCAACCTTTTCAAAAACCCAGTGGTTTCTGGCATATTTCAGCCTGCTCATGTAACAAAATGACTGTCTGTGCATCAGAAGTTAAAGAGAGTTATTGCTGCAGTGCAGCTTCCCTTTGAAAAACCCAAAAAACTACTGATATATACTGAACTGTGAAAACCCATCATTAAGGCTAAAGGGGAGGTCGCCAAATGTCGCCTTTGAGGTGACTTTTCAGCTTTCCTTTTTGACATTTATAGTTTAGGACCAGTAAACTCTTCCCTAATCTTTCAATAAGACATTTTTAATCTTAACAGTTAGGTTTTTGGTGAAACGTTGTGCTCCATTTTTGTTTTATTTAAGAGTTTCCTCCACACGAGACAAAACATGCGCTGCACCTTTGTGGCGTGGTCTCAGGTGCAGACCCTTAACTCAAACACGTAAATGGAGTGAAAGTGTGCAGGTGAGAGGGTGATGAGTTTAAGGCTATGTCTACACTAATCCGGATAAATTTGAAAATGGCGTTTTCATCTAAAAACGCTCTGCGTCCACACTATCGTTTTCAAGCGTTTCTGAACAGTTGTTCATTCACACTGAAACGATCGAAAACGCTACGTTCCTGTATTGCGCATTGGTGAAACGTAAGTCGATTCAACCTGCGTCATTTCTGTCTGCCGTTTATTTACTTTCCGGCTGTTGAGGAAAAGCACCAAGTTTATTTTAAATGGACTGACAATGAGGTGGAGTTGTTGCTGTGATTAACACAAAAGTACAAAGTTGAAGAATAGCTATCTGGAGCATGTACAAACTGATATTAATCTTTAATAGGGACCAATTAAACGTAATCTTAGTTTAATTGGTCACATGACTGCAACACATGACTGAAATACGTCATCGTTTTCGAAAAGGCTCCGGGTTCGCGGTCCACACTGTGACGTGAAAACAGCGTTTTCAAATGTATCCGCTTTGGAGAGCATTTTCAAAAAGCTCAGTTTTCCTTGACCAAAAACGCCGTCTCAGTGTGGACGGAAGGCCAAAACGGAAAGAAAAAGATGAGTTTTCAAACGAAAACGTATGAGTGTGGACATGGCCTAACTGGGCTTCCACACGCCTGCCCTCCCTCACCCCTTCCTACTTGGCTCATATGCTCCGCCTGTCATGGAGGTGAGGTATCTGACAAACTGTCGGCACCTGTGAAAACACACCGGAGCCTCTTAGACGTCCAGGTGGGACCTGAGCACATTTTCACACTGATGCTGTGTGGACTTTCTCTAAAATGCGTCACAGTGAACTCAGACTACCGAGTATTGCACTGACATGCAAACATTTGTGAGATGTTACATGTGTTGCAAAACACGACTTTTAAAACGAGCCAGTACTACCTGTGCCACAGATGGCACGCCCTTCAGACTGCGGCCGAACAATAAAAAGTGAAAGCAGCTGGAGTGCGGTGCATAAATGAACAACCAGACATGCGAGAAGGTGGTTTTGGATCAGCTCCAAATGGCCTGTCTGAGATCTGGATATGCTTCACTTCCACAAAACCAGAGTCAATGTGCCGTTTAAGCGTTCATTTAAAAAGCTAAACTAATGTTAAATCCACCTGGTGATTATGAACTCTGCACAGCTAACAGGCTCATTTTACCCCATGAAGAAAAATGAAAACAGGTTTGAACCAGAGATGTGCTGAAAGTACATCATTCCTTTCTCCTTATCTGGCTTCACTTATTCCAACATCGATCAGGTTAAGTGGAATCTAGTCGATAAGCCAGCTCAGGGTTTATCAATGCAATTATGAGCACGTTCACCTGAAAGAGGAAACCATGTGACTGCTCAGTAGGCAGCCCTACCTGCTGATCTCTCTCCCTATTCTGAACATAACGTGCGGCAGAGCAGGTGAAGTCTGCAGTACAAGTTTCCATGGCAGTTTCCCCCCCCAATATGAATGAACCACATTTTTAAACCTGAAAATTCAGGATTAAACCTGAAGTTCACTCGCTGAGCCCTCAAATCCTGCTTCATCGTGCAGGCCTCTGATGTCCTACTCTGTATCTGCAGGTTTACGAGGGCCATTAAAGAACATGATCACATGAACTCATGACTTCACATCAGGATAAGAGATGGATGTCAGAATGAGAGATCAGCAGTTTGAAACCTTTCTCTGTTACAACCATAGCGGAGAGATATATTCCTGAACACACAGAGTTCAACAACTTCTGTTTTGGAACAAATTTTTCGACCAATTTTATCCATCAGCTAACCCTTTTGTATTCAAAACACTTGCTGGTTGTCCTCAAACCTAAACCCGTAAGGCAGGCTGATGGTTCCCATCACTCAAGATCTTTGATAGAAGAGAGCCGATCTTCCTTCAGCTCTCTCCCTCTTTTACCAATAATCAACTACTACTTAAACAAGAGTTTGTTATAATGAACACACTATAGGTTACATAAAGTCACTGTCAGCAGGCACTGAATATTTGCCTTTTTCTTCATAAAAGGAGGCAATCACAGTCTTCTGCTTCATGTCTAAAAGCTGAAACAGGACCAACTCTGCCCAACTGTGTGCACGTCCCACCCAGTCAGGCAGTCATTTCCTTTCAAGTGTGGAAAAACCAACCGTCCACCACAGCTTTACGTAGCTGAACGCACTCCAACCTCAGCTCACTCGGCATGGTTAGTTTTTTAGGTTTTTCCCTCCCTCTTCAATCAGAATTCAGATGGAGACGTCTGATTAGGTATAAGAGCTGCTCTGGTCTCAAATGAACTCAAAAGCAGGCTGTACGCAGCTCAGCTGTGGAAACGCGACACATTCAGGCTTCTGAGAGACGTTCTGGACACAATCTGCTCATCTAAAGTTAACCACTCGTTTAATCTCAGCAGCGGCAGGTCATTGAGTTATTTTAGACTCAAACTTGACCTTCAAACTGCACTTTGATTTTATAACGAAAACTGCTTTCTTACATCTCAGGAACATCACCAAAGTCTGACTCACTGTTGTTATTAAAAACAGAATGCATTCATCTCTAGCTGGATCAATGTGGTCCTTCCCCCCCCCACACTTTTACAAAAAGATAACCAGCAGCTTGTTCAGGACTCTGTCAAAACATTAAAATAAATGAGGTACAGCTATTAACTCATGCTCTGAATCAATTTCATGTAAGTAGTGGTGCTTTTCATAAGAGAGCTGAACAGGCAGGTGGCCTTCAGGAGAAAACAGCAGATAAACATTTTGTCAGTTTGTCAAGAACTCTTATTTCTGGTTGGTTTTCTGTGTTTCTTTATTATTATTTGTTTAAATATTAGTAACTTTTGTCTGTTATGCCCTTTTCAGCCTTTAAAGTGTGTCACTTATAAAAATAGAAAAGGATAGAATAGCCCTCTACTGTCATTGTACAAGTACAATGAAATACTGGCACTGACTCGACTTGGTGTCACATTTTGTGTTTTGTTTCGAGTTTAACTGAACGATTCTTGAACAGGATGTCGTGCTGGACTGTACGCAGCTCCAATGAAAAGACCAAAACTTACCGTCTGGGAAACAAGAACCCAGACTACTCATCACACCACAAAGCACACACACCTGGTCCTGCCAACAGGTAACCACGGGGAGGAGATGAGATCATTTTGCCTCAGAGATGACACTGACTCAGGCTGTGAGTCAGCTCGTTGACAGACCGAGGATGGGCACCAACCTCGGAGGACAGGAGTGAAGCCAGTGCACAAAGTGCAAACGCATTTAGTGAAAATGAAACGGCAGCTGCCGCCTTACTTGGCACTGCTGGGATGGAAATTTTAAAACACCAGCATTGGTGCAGATGACTAAATTCTTCTTTCAGTTTGTTTGGGATTAAAATCTCACATTTTAAATGTTGAGATTTTTTTAAACACAAGAGTAAAAAAGAAAAATCTTTGACTAGTTTGACTACAATTCCCATAACAGCTGGTAGAAGGTCCAACTTTCATACATGATGCCTCCAGTTTTAAATGTAGGTTTTCTATTATGAATGTGTGAAAGCCAAACTGAGGGAGCTAAAACTAATGGGAAAAATATATATAAAGAAAATACACCTCTATGAAAGATTGGAGAGATTCTTCTGTTATTTTGTCCACCATTTACACCAGTATGAACAGCAAAACAGCTCAGCACCCTCAAAAAACATGAGCAGAGAGCCAATTAAGCAGCTCTCTACCTGACACCAAACACCTTAAAATGTCTCAAAGAGCAGAAATAACCATCCATATGCACAGAGGATCCAGAGACCATGAGTTTAACTCATTTTCATTCATTTCATAAATGAAAACTCAGGTACAAGAACAAAAAGGTGTTCTGGGAGTAACGAGCTTTTGTTTTTCCAAACTTTCAGGGACATTTCAAACAGCATCAATCATGCCTGTAATGACCTTTCCATTTCTCGGCTCTGTGTACTCTTGCTTCATCAAGTTTATGCTGATTAATCTAATTATTTAGAGCATTTAGATTTGCAGTGAATCGCCAAGCACTGAGATGATTAATTTTATGTGCAAAACAAGCTAAAAGGGAAGCAGAGGGAATTCCCTCCCCCCCCCCCCAACTTCCTAGATCACTGGGTCACTTCTCAGTCTGAAGGAAAAGCATTAGTCAGTGAAACATCAATAAAATCCCTCTTTTTAAAAGAGCACACAAATTTTTTTTTGTCCAGATTACTCACAACGAGTGAAAAGGGGAGAACAAAAACCCACAGATCGAATTATTTAATCCATTTCTCTCAGATGCTATGATCAAAGTTTTACCAAAGTCCCACCAATAACCAAAACCCAGATATTCAAATACAAGAAGCTGAAACCCGAAATTTGCGTGGCATTTTTTAGCAAAAAAATAACAATTTTATATATACATACATATATACACACACATACACACACACCTACCGATTTCCTCCCCACTGACTCATCAATTTAATGAGTGATGATTAACCCTCTAAAACATTACCTTAAGGGAACAAAAATCTATTTACAAAAGGGACGTAAACTACAAACAATGGAAATTAAATTCAGGTGTGGTGTGGTTAGTCACCCAGCAAAGAGCAGCTTGTAAAGAACATGAAGCAGAATGACTGCAAAACAGATCAAAAAACTGTGGGAAGGGGGAAAAAGAGCTCTTGAACATCATTCAGCTCTGACTTTGTGATTTCTTTGAGTCCGAGGGTGAAATATTTGAGGAGACTTGAGTTCTCCACGAGGTCGGCCTCATTAACACAGGTGTGTCCTCACCTCTGTGGGAGACTGCTCATTAAAAACACACTCTGCACCCACAACACGCCAAACTCAATTGAGAAATCTGTCACTTAACGCTGCTGTTAACCAAAAAAAAAAAAAAAAAAAAAACCCTTTCACTTCATCAGAAATTACCCTGAATGCTAAGGCCAAGTTTAGACCCACGTTTCTACGACTCTCACACGACCCAGATTTAAACGTTAAAATAAATAAAAATAACCTAAATTTAAAAAGTAGTCCAAGTATTTTTGATGAGGTTACGCCGAATTAAAGAAGGACATCCGCTAGTTCTAAAGGTTGTATTAAATCGATTCAACATTACTTTAATATCGCAGATAAACGCGCGACATTATTAAAAAGATCATTTCTCGACGAAGTTTTGCAAGGAGTTCTTGTCGTACACTGCTCTACACGTACAGAAGCCACCGGGAATGTGAATTTATTAAATTACGGATAATTTAAGCAATAACGTTTCTTCTACCTTTCGCTACAGGCTTACTTTGAGTGCATAATGGTGAACTTTATCAGCTTTTAAGAGACTCAAGTCCCCCAATGCCTCACCTTGCTAACGAAACGCTACCAAGTGGGCGGTAGCGGCGCCGTGAAACTTACAAATCTGATATTTTACAGAGAATATTTGTGCTATCTGGGTTAAAATCTATGCCGAATTGGAGAGCGTGTCCAAAATTATCAAAAATCTGCATTTGCAGTCAGGTGCGAAGTTTGTTCTTGCATAGAAAAGCCAAAGATGTTAAATGCCTGAATTTTAAATGATGGCCCGTGCATTCCAGGACAGAAGACGGGGTGATGAGGCTTTAAACCTGGAATAGTGAGTGAAAACTGGATGAAAACTTTACTCGGAGAAGAAATATTGGATATTCCAGTATCCCTGTCGTGTGCGGACTCTTTATTATGTTACAAAGTTTTGTCGGAGGCGCACAGCTGAGGAGGAAGCTTCCAGATGAATGAATGGACCCCGGTACTCACCTATGGACACGAGCTTTATGTTCTCCTTTTCCAGGAACTCAAGAGCCACCGACACGTTTTCCAGCTTCATCTGCCTGAAGGTGGGCCTCGGATGGTACTTTCTGTACATCTTCTTGTGGCTGAGGACCTCCAGCAGGGCGATGAGCCTCAGGCCGTCGCCCAGGTCCAGCTGCAGATCCACGATCCGCTTGTTGACGCACTTCAGGTGCTCGTTGATCCAGCGGGTGAAGGTGTTCTGCTGGATCTTCTTCCACGGAGCGTCCTCCGCCAGGTCCTTCTCTGTGGCCGGCATCTTTGATAAGTTTCCTCGCTGATTGTGTGTAAGGCTTTTGGCACGGATATGGGTTAAAAATTACAGAAAGTTGGCCGGTAAGCCTGCTGTGTTGCCGCGTTGTTTCCTCGGAGCTGCTGCAGCTCGGTCTGAACTTTCTCCGGACTAATGCAGCTGCGTTCAGGTGCTGCTCGGATTAATCAGCTTCTTCTTCTTCTCGTTTGTCTGAGTTGCTAGTCACCGTCAGCGACGTTTTACCGCCTCCCAACGGCATTAAAGTCCATTGAAGTCTATTTATTTTCCGCACCTTGAACACAGATGCAGACACTGCACACAGAGTAGTTATAGATTCGCATGGTTTGAATATAAATACATGTGAAAACATATATTCATATTTTTCTAGTCAATAACCTTTGTGTCAATGAGTTTCACCTCACATTCTGTAAATGTATTTATTTATTTTGCATAAACCTTCATTCATTTGAGTTTCAGGCCCTCACACATCCATTTGGGTGGGTTGAAATTCGAGGCGTTATTTCTTCCAGCACTTTTAAGCCCTCTTACCTTTTCATTACTGTGGTCTGGCAGGGTTACATGTGAGAGGATGGACCTTCATAACACTCAAAGCATTTCCCATTTATTTGTTAATGCTGGAGAAATTGTAGCAAAGAAGATTTCCAGCACTTTAAATATTTTTTTGGAGTGGAGAGCAGAGAGTTTGGTCCTGCTCACTTCCTTCAGTTCATGTAAGTGCCTTACACCTGAACTCTGTCCAGCAGACGGCGATTCCACTGGTTGTTTCCTTTTGTGTATAACACTATGTGGAAACTGCCCTTCGTTTTTGTATGGTAGTAGCTCAGGCGCTACTATTACTGAATACTACACAATACTTTGTGTATATCAATCTTTATCAGAGTGAAACAGGAGGATGGAGAGTACTCTGATCAGCCAATAAGGATGCAGCGTTCACTGGTTTAATAGTTAGTACCAATCCTCGTTCGTCACGTCTTCATTTCAAAAGGCTAAGCTGTTTATGATGAAAACCCTCGGACAGATGCTTCATAGCAGGACTTCACTAACAGATAAGTGATGTCACTGCTGCTACGTCCATCTTTTATTTACAGTCTGTGGCTGAAAGCCATAAAGCTGCCGCAGACTAAGATTTATCTAAGTTTATGACTCTGGGGTAAGTTTATAAAAACACTGATTTCAGTTGGTTTAAGCTCCTTTAGACTCTGAGAATTTCCCACCTGTTTTTTCCACATTTATTTCTTTTTGACTTATCTCTGCTTTGCAGCACATCTACACGCCCTTGTCTGTGCTCTGTAAATACTGCAGTGATTATCCCATGTGATGCTGATTGATGATCCACTTTATTAGCACCAGATGTGACCACATGTGTCCAGTGACCGTTCGGCCTCCCCCACTTTATAAGAAGCTTATTGTCATGAAACACTCCCTCTGCCCATGTCTCAGTATTTTAAGTTTTACCCGAATGAAATCGTGTCTTACTTTTCTTTTCTTCTGACTCAGAATCAGACAGACAGAAATATGAGTACTGTCCTTTTTATGATTTTTTATTCTGTCTGCATGTTGAAACCGTCTCATAAAAGGTGACATCATGCTCTGGATAGATGATTGATGCGTGTTTGTTGTGTGACGACATTCAGCTTATATCAAACACACACACTCATATGCAAGTCCAGACCTGTGTTGTCTAATTGTGCAACCTTTGCTTCTCTTCATTATTTCATGTCTGCATTACATCACCTACAGCTCACTCTGCCTTAAAGGGACAGTTCACCTCAAACTCACTTGGCCTGCAGTGTTTTTTAGATGAAGATTGTTCTGGAAAGATCTCAGGCTTCTCTTGATATAGAGAAACCTGGGAGAGAAATAAACTGCACTCGGTTTGTGGTGCTCTAAGTAGCAAAACACAAAATCAAGAGACTTCTTAGAAAAGTGTCCATAAACGTTGGTGTGAGCAGGTTCCACCCATGGAGGAAGGCTTACAGCTCAGAACATGATGTTTGGATTTTATCAGATGGATGATTTCTTCTGCAGAGCAAAAATAAAGGGATTTATTTTTATTATAAGGAGTCAGCGTGTCATAGTTCCAGGGTTTTCAAGTGTTTTGTTTGTTTTTTGGTTCTTTTTGTTCCCGTTTTGACTTTACAGTTGTTCTACTGATAGGTTTCAGTTCTTGTCTTGATTTCTGTATTATTCTAGTTTCCCTAGTGTTATCTTTCAGTAATGTTCTGCTTTACTTTGAAGGTTAGTGTCTCCTCCTGTTTTTACTTCCTGCCCCTTTTCCTTCTCTGTGATTGGCTGCTCCTCTCTGATTCTGTCCTCTTGGGTCAGTTGTTCTTCTGTGTACAGTATAAACAGCATCATCTCTTGCTTTTTCAGGTCCTTTTGTTGTACCAATGGTTATTTTCCATGTGTTATCTGCAGTGATGGGAATAACGGCGTTACAAGTAACGGCGTTACTAACAGCGTTACTTTTTTCAGTAACGAGTAATCTAACTAATTACTATTCCTATCGTTACAACGCCGTTACCGTTACTAACAAGAAAATGCGGTGCGGTCGCGTTACTATTTTTCAACAAACAGACGGTTGAAGCTGTGTTCAGGTTACCGCAGCTTATATCAGTTGCAAAGGAACTAGCTGTAAGTAATCTGGGCGCTACAGCTTTAAGCAGCTGCGCGCGCTCCCGCGGTCGGCAATCACTTTCTGGTAGACAAACCACTTTTTGGCACAACACCTGGAGCTAGGGGGAAAACAATCGCATGAGTGCTGCTGTTTGACTGAGGAAGAATATAGTAGTCGTGGTAAGTCAATCACATGACCACCTCAAGATGACAAAGCAACAAGGTGATATATATCAGTTTTTAAATTGTGTTGATAGGCCATTAAAACCAGAGTCATGATAAACAATATATACCCTGTTTTTTCCTCAATAGTTTCATCACGTTTGCTGTCTAAGGACAGCGCTAGCACGCACTCTCTGCTTATGACCAAAAAGTAAATAAAACAAAAACAAAAAACGCCCGTTTGTGTTGGTGGAAAAATGCACCATGTCGACCAATCAAAAAATGATATGGCGACATGACATTTGGTTGTTTAGGGAGAGGGGGCAGTTTTAGGAGTGACGGCGAGAGAGAGAGAGAGAGAGAGAGAGAGAGAGAGAGCGAGAAAGAGCAGAAAAAGAGAGAGAGCGAGTTTTGAGATGTTGAGAGATTTGTGACGTTTAGCGTGTTTGAAGTGTGTAGTTAATGTGCTGTGTTGTGTAGTTAGTGTGTAGTGTTGTGGATAGTTTTGTGTTGTGTGTCAGAACAATGAGGCGACTGCTGTCTCCAGGTAGAGACAGCAGTCGCTGTCAGACCTGCAGGTATCAGGCTGTGTTGTTCTCCTTTATAGTGGACAGATATTAGTTTTTTGGAGTGGCACAAATCATTTGTGTGGCATCTTATTTAATGCAGAACACTTGATTGTTATGTAAATAGTTTGAAATGGTTATTAAAAAAAACTGTAAAAGGTAAATGGCTGCAAATAACTTGTTTGCAAAACTTGTGCATATGATTTTAAAATTCATAATTTATATTTGCATTTAAGGTTATGAAAGATGATTCAATGAACATGTTTGTGGTTGTTACAGTGAAAATATCACTTTTTCTACTCGGATTTGATGTTTTTTGTCTGATTTTAGATCAGTTGTGTTAATACGGCATATCAAAATGAAAACATAACTGTAAATTCAGACACATGAAGTTGTGCTGAAAAGAATGGTACCAAACAAGGCAAAGTAAATAGATTTTAAAGGTGAAATGTAGAGGGAAAATCAAAAGTGGTTAAATGGCCAATTATAACCTGGACCCCAGAAGCTTAAACTTTTTTTTTTAAAGTAACGCAATAGTTACTTTTCAAGTAATTACTTTTAAAATATGGTAACTCAGTTACTAACTCAGTTACTTTTTTTGAAGAACTAACTAGTAACTATAATTAATTACTTTTTCAAAGTAACTTGCCCAACACTGGTTATCTGCTTTCAGTGCTGGCTTTGGCCCATTGTGCCCTTTTGGACTTCTGTTTCCACCAATAAAGTTTATCATTTCTTTTGCGGCCAGCTGTTGTCTCATGCATCTGGGTCCTCTTATCACACCTCATGATAGGGTTTTAGGATTTTATGGAAATCCAAAGAAGAGTGAAAAAAATTACATCTGGTCACAGAACTTTAATTTTCATTTCAAACATCTTAATACCTCAAAAAAAAAAAAGAAAAAAAAAAGGGGTGTGAACATGGGAATTATGTGATGTGTTCACTTTCAAGAGGACAAAATATTGTTATTTTACGTTTTTGCTCTGAGTTTTCATCACCCTGATAAACAACCATACACAGAGGAACATGAACATATAGCATGTGAAAAAACATATATACATCAACCAATAATTTATTTTTAGGCATCTTTCTTGGTTGTCGTCATAGAAAAGCTGTAAATAATAACACACATACACAAAAAGAAAACATGACTATGATGTTTATTCTTTTTCTCTGAAGATTCAACCAGAGATACTTGACTGCAATTCTGTAACTTGTAATCTGCTAACCATGATTAATGAAACAAAAGTAAAAATAATAAATTAAGGGTTTGCAGCAGCACACGTTTGGATTTTAGGTGCTGATATTTCAAGATTTTTCTTAATGATAAAGCAACTTTAACAACTTTGAGATAATTTTGTCTTTAAAACTTTACTCTAACATTACTTTCCCTTAAAAAAAACCCACTTCATTAATCCTGTATCGATCAAAGTACATATTTTATAAACATTTTCTTGTACTTGGGAGTTGTTTGTGCACTACAAAATCATTCAAATTCACAAATCAGTTTAATATAATACTCCAATCTAGAGATTTTTCAGAAATGAAGGCATTCATACTGATCTTTACCTTTCTTCTTGCAGTGTTTTAATCTAGTAAAAATGGATTAAAGAGAATTATGTTTTCTTTAACACAGCAGTCTTCAATAATCTGGAAACATTAATACTTAAAGTGTCTTAATTGCATTTAATTCAGAACCAGAAAGTGCACACCATCTCTACACGATATAAGATAGTTTTTTTACCCAACTCTGATGCAGAGTTTTAAATCTTGTGAGCAGTTACAGTAAAAATCCCTTTGTAATGCCCTTCCTGCTGTTGCCATTTCAAAATAACAGCATGCAGAAGCTGGATGGAAAAAAACAGGATAGTTTCAACCTTCTGAAGTATTTATATTGACCCAAAATGAGTTCATCTCTCAGTGTTTGTGAATAAAGACACAGGAAGCAGGTTTGGTGGGTCAGCTTGCTACAACTTTAATCCAAACATCGCTCTGCATATTCAATACATCCTCATCATATTCTCTACATAGCTCCCTCTCATATCTCTAAACAGTTTTAACAAAATAAGTCTAGTAGCACATCAGTCGATAACATTTTATCTTACAATTCTCTCTCTGTTCTGTAGTGTTTTTTCTCTTTACACATCAGGAGTATTTGTTCATTGTCTTATTTTAGTTCTTTTTAAACACGGAGACGAGACGGAGTACACGAACGATGACGAACGCTGCTCAAGAGTCCAGACTGTGAACCCACACACACACATCCCTGTCTACCAACACACACACACTTTGAAATGATTCAATGTCTCTCAAAATATTTCATCAGAGGTCTGACGTCTTGTGTGTCATTAAAAAAAATGAATAGATTTTGATATTTGGCCCGTTAAACTCAGAAAACATGACAAATTTTCTTGTTCCTCCTTTAAAACTTTGCTCTTCGGGTGTTGTATAGTCGGTTAATCTGAATTCTGGAAAATTCTCGGACATTTAAAGAGCCGTGATCAAGCTGAAAGCCCTGGAAAAACTAAGCTCTGACTGTCAAACCAAGTGTGTGTGGTGTGTATATCAGGTGAAGTGTGTGTGTGCGTGTCTGCACACATACACAAACTGTGGTGTTAGTTACATCAGAGGCACTTTGACCCCTTTTCTCTGTGCCCCCAACATGGAGAAAAAAAAAAAAGTAAACCCAACATAAAATAAATCAGATTTTATTTCAATAATTTGGCTTCAAGTTTCAACCCAGACCCCAGAATTTCCCCAAACAGAAACAAAGAAACAAATTAAAATAATAACCCCAGAGAAAACGCCAAGTTAGACATCCAACATGGCCGACTGAAAGCAGAACAGGGCAGAGCTTCCTGAAATTGCTTCAGCGCGAGAGCTTCCCAGCAGCCTCGGGTTAATCACGACGACATGGTGCGCTTTGTCACCATTTGTGCTTCGTTTGTGCTCTTAGAGCCAGGATCACCCCGAGTCTATAAACTCAGACCTGCTCAAGCCCGATGTGATGCACGGTCACCTGAACTCACATTTAAGGCGGAACACCTGAAGTCACTGAACGAACGTCTATCTGACCAAAAACAGATCTTAAAGCCCAAAGTATTCAAATTACTCTAACTCTAGTGAAACTGAGATGTTAGCAGGAAATCAGAGAACGCACCAAACTCTCCTGATCTGTTTCACAGGGGGCGCTCTCAGGACAGACTGAATGGGTCCCAACGGAGTACAACACAGTTCATTTTAGTGGTGTAAACATGTTTCTTCTGGACAAATTGTCAACATATCCTTGATAGAAAAGCTGGAAACAGCTAAATAAATAACTGTTTCTGTTTTTATCATTTTAATTGTAGTAACTGTAGCAATCGATGGAGCTGAGGGATGTCGCAGCACTGTGGGCCACTTTACTGGAGCTCCCATTCAAGTACTACAACCTTGCCCTAACATAAACCTCCGCTGTGGTTTAACTACACTTCTAACCTTTAGTTACTGTTTGGAAACAGCTGCTATCAAGGAAGTGCCTTAAATTGTTGTTTCATCTGTTTTGGACATTTTATCAGAGAAAACTAAAATGAAATGTGTGGTTATTTTGTGTCCTGAAGGAGATTCAAAAAGTATTTATTGGTATTAATCGAAGATGGGTACATCCCCTGGGTGAATTACAGCTGACGTCTGTAAACTGGGATCAAGAAAAAGTGGCTCCTCCTCTAGATCTGCTCTAACACAGAGGTAAATCTCAGAGGTAAAGATGAAACGGACAGATTCAGACCTGTCAGTGACGTTCGAAGCTGCTGGAAAGCGCCGGGTTAACATTAAGCAGGTTTTTGTGTGTATGTGGAAGCTCCACCTGCTGGAGAACATTTTGTTACCTGGAAATCAGCAGAGAGACGAAAAAAAATGGGGAAAGGGGGAAAAAAAAAAAAAAAAAAGGAGCCCCCCACCAGAGCTGAGAGAGCGGAGAATAAAAACAACAAAACTCCCCGCCGCAGGAAAAACAACAACAACAACAACAAAAACCCAAAACAAAATAATCCAAGAAGCTTCTGAGTCCTCTGTAGAAACCACAACCTTTATATCCCTCTACAATTATGTACAATTAGACTTTATACAAGTAAAGCAGTGACGCTCTCCTCACGGCGCTCCATGTGTGTGTTCGCTTGTGTTTTGTGTCCTAGGTGGAGCTGCTCTTGGAGAGGTTGGGGTAGAGGACGGCGGCCGTCACGGCGACCATCACTGCGACGACCGGCATCCAGGGGCTCCAGCCGCTCTGTTGGAGAGAGATGAACGAAAAAACACACACGAGACAGAAACAGACGAAGAAACGCGTGAATAAATAAAGTTAGTTTGAACATTACGAGTAAAAGTGGACAGAGGCGGAAGGAGAGCTTTTAAAGAAAGAGGAGAAAGAAGATGAAGAGGCAAAGACAACAGAAGAGAAGCACCTTCAGTCCAAAAGATGATATTTCATTTCTTTTTCTCGTGCAAAAATTCATCTGATTGAGAAAAAAAAGGTTATTTAACGAGAACAACGTAAATGAATCAGTCAAACTGCATGTAAGTGACAAAAATGTCCACCTGAGGCTGGCTCCAATTAATCTCCATATACTGACATGTAAAAATGTAACTTTTATAGCGCCTGCTGCAAAAACATAGGTTTGACCTCTGATAGTTTGCTGCTTCTGACAACTACACAGGATTTTTCAAATAACCGAGGCTGAGATTTTCAAGGCTGTGGCTGCTTTGACCAACAGCGCAGAGACAGGTGGCTGAACTGGACCTCTCAAATACATTTATGCCGTTTCTTAGCTATTAACATTATTTTTTGGCTTTTTTTGCCTTTATTTGATTGGACAGGGAAGATTTTTGACACACAAGTGGGAAGAGAGCAAATGGCCTTCAAACCCAGGCTGCTCAAAGGGTCAGCTAAACTTGTTCCCCTTCAGAATATTTGTAATGTCATAATCTGAATAAAATGGCTAATCAAATTCAGTATTTTATTAGTCGATTGCCCACAGAACAATGGGTGACATCACGATGGGTGCGTCCATCTTTTATTTGCAGTCTGTGGAATCAAAACTAGTGTAAACATGTACACTCATTTATTCATGTAGTTCCAAGACAACTAAAACCAGTTAAAAACATCTTTTTATAGTAAAGTTTGTTTCAAAATAAGAGGTGAAAAATGAAAGGAACCCTTTGTCTAATCAATCTGAAACAATAAAAGTCATATTCACTATAAAAACATTGCTAGTTTAAGGGAGAAGCCTTCGGTCTAATTTTGTAGATTTGAATTAAAACACAGTGACCTCTGACAGCAGCAGATTTTTTAAAGGAAGCATCCATCACTAGTTTGAGACAGCAGCTCAATGTGAAGACGGGATGCCCGTTGGGACTAAAGCTGCCAGTTCAGCACTGCAAGGTCCTTATAAATTCTGCTCTCTGAACTTGTGGTCTAAGAAAAGCTCTAAGAAGAAACAAAAAAAAAAAGAACAAAAAAGGCCTTTTCAACTACAATCAGGTTATTAGGTATCTAGAAAAACAAATAATTTTTACAGTAGCCAAATAACCTTCAGGTATTTCAGGATTCATCCTTTATTTTTGGTGAGAAACAACAAGGTTTTAACTCAAGCAAGTCAACATGCCAAGTACAATTTCCTCCTTGATTACGTCCAATAGGGGCTTAACTCAAGTTCTCTTTTATGCACCAAATATGTAATTAAGGCCCAAGTGTGTGCTGCTTCAAATTAAAAAAAGTTTTTAAATTCCTGCCGAGGACAGTCGAGTTTTACTCGAGTTCTCTGCTGGTTTGTGTATGAACGATAAAAGGAAACAAATTCAATCAATATCATCTTTTGGGACTTCAGGACAGGCGGAGAAAACAAGTAAAAAAAATAATTAAATAAAAAACAAAAATTAAAAAAAAAAAAGCAGCAAAATAAATTAAGTTACCTGAGCAGAACAACAGAAAAGTTACAGAACATTTTCCCCTCAAAGCAAACAACAACTGGGCATACTGGTCAGACGTTCCCGAATAAACAAACAAGCAGCAAACACAACACAAACACGATGGACGTGATGATGGATGCTTCCGAAATAAAGAAAGTAAGAATGGCTGCAGAAAAAAAGACAATAAAAAAACAAACCAGTAACAGATGAAAATAACTGAAGTTTAGCAGCAGCTGGATGCAAGAACACAGAAGAAGAAAAAATTTAATAAATGAAATTAAAAACAAACCCTGCAAAAAGAAACATGAGAGAACAGAAACATGTAATTAAAGAAAGCTAAAATAAAGCACCGAAAACCTAACGGAGAGGAAGAGGAGAGTGAATGAATGAGGCAGGTGGAAGGAGAGGGTTAGCCTTTAAGATGCGATGGTCAGAGCCCGGCTCTTTAAAGGGGAACAGAGTGTAAATAAACAAGGGTGACCTTTAGAAGTTTCCACAGATGAATTAAGCTAATCTACGTTTCTCACAGACTTCTTTGAATTAAAATAAAACTGAAATGTTGTTGAATTCTTCGGATCGGGGAGAGATAAAGTGACAAATCAAAAGGAGGATCACTGTAATTTATTTAAGATTACTGGGCTGAACATAAACATTAAAACTCTCTGATTGACTTTTTTCCTTTTATTTCTGTTGTTTCGCCTCTTCTTCTTAACTTAAAATTTTAACACACTGCTGACTGTGAACGGTCAGCAGTGAGCGGTTCAGCAGTCTGTTTACACAGGAGGCGTTCAGGTGCTGCTTTCAGTGTGGGACAGCCATGTTTTGGCCTGATATATGATGAAGTAAAGCTGCAGTAAGAAAACGGATGATCTGATATCCTCATGTAGGTGTTGTTCCCACATCATCATAATAAATGTTGTTCCAGGTTCAACATTGCAAGTGACCAATCACATTGTTGTGACATCATACTTTTGCAAGCCAAGCCATTCATTCATTTATGAAATTCCAATGTTGCAAGGACAATATGTATAATGCTTACCGTTTATCAAAGAACCTTATCCTGAAATGCAAAGAATTCAAATTGCTGGATCGGCGGACAGAGGCGGTTTCTTGCAAGTTAGGTAGATTTTTTTTTTTAAGGCGGTTTTTCCCAAAGTCACAAAAAGATGACGTCACAACAATGTGATTGGTCACTTGCAATGTTGAACCTGGGACAACATTTATTATGATGATGTGGGAACAACACCGACACGAGGATATCAGATCGCGCGTAAGAAAACAGCCGCAGGTGCATGTGACGTGTGTTTCACACCAGTGCTGTGGACAGCAGCTGGATTGGTAAACACAGAAACTTATTGTTCCTCTAGTCGTGCGTGAGATGGGCAACTTAAAAAAATGCACCTTCTTAACAGACTGAAACCAGGCAAAAGCACCATTTCATTCTGTGAGTAATGCAACCCAAGAGCTCAGCCGTTTTAGAAAGTTACTGCTCCTAACAGTAATTCATTCATTTTAATAAGTTTGACAACTGAACTTTGCTTAGGTTAAAAACCGATCTGTGTAATATTGTGACGACCCATACTCCTGCAGCACAGCCAATAATACGTCACTCCTTTTTGTGTGAAAATCAGGTAAGCGCACGCTTCCTGGTGCAGCTGTTAGGATGCAATGGAGTCTAAAGACTAGAGCAGAGATCATCGGTCCCACTGTACTGTATACATTTTCCCACCAAAATGAAAGATTTGTTTTTGTTTTGTTTTTAAATGCAAGAAATAAATAAATAAAATAATAATTCGGGATGCTTTTTTTTTTCTCCACTGTGTTTTTTGGGATTGTCAATTTAGGTTGCATCTTAAAGATTAGTCTCAATTATGGATGTGTGGTGCTGACTGACATTACCAGGATGGTCATGGTTTCTTGCCTGGTCATTAAACTATCAAAGTAGGCAAAGCTTTGAAGTAGTACAGTGTGCATAGATGTACAGCGATGACACAAAATTTGCATCCACCATACACATCTAAACACCCTGGAGGCCTACCGTGCCTTCGTTTTCAGCCAGGCTGTTTACATTCCTCTCATCTAGTCAGTGGATTTGGAGATGTGCGGATTATCGGCAGATTGATTTATTTATGCATTTTTTCCAGAAAAATAAATCACTACAGCCACATACCTTGTTTCAATTCTCTCAGAAATCATTTGTTTTGATCTTACATGACATACCTTTCTGAGATCACTTTGAGCATGTAAATAACAAAATAAATAAATGGCTGTGTCCAACTTAGTGATGGTCATGATGTTGCAGCAGCTTAATTAAAGATCTCACTGCCATCACAGACTGTATCTAAAAGATGCCACCTATGTTTTGTTTTTGTTTTTTTAAAGTTTATTTTTTCTGGGGTTTTTTTGTGCAGTTCTTTGCTTTTTTGTTTTAATCCATGCTCGGTCATCATTGTAAGAAAATTACAGTAAAGTTGAATCAGCTTATCTGGACGTTGCGTTTTCATTGGGAGAAACATTTTGTCACTCATCCAAGTGACTTTTTCAGTCTCAGCTGATTTTCCCAACATGATACTAACAGTAACAGTAAATTTCCATAATGACTGAATCTAGTATCATTGCTTCAGCAAAAACCTTTGATGACTCCTTATATGTCAGCCGTATCAAAACCGCTAAGAAGCATTTCATTAAAATGCAGCGTTTCTGTGGCTTTCAAACCTCAAAACACACTACACCAAAAATCAGTCAACCACAAGGATGTGTTTCCCCCGCCACAAACACAGTAATAAAGTCTACACAGTCGGTGGCTGTAGCTGTAAGTCATCTGCTAATCGGAAGGTTGTGGTTTGATCCCTAGCTTTTATAGTCTGCATTCCAAATATCCTTGGGCAACATACTACCTCAAGTTGCTAAGAGTATGAATGTGTGTGAACGTTAGATAGAGAGCACTTACATAGAAAAACATATATAAGAAAAGTGCTATATATCATCTATAGACTGTCGTGATTTTATACATCGGGAAAACCAAAAAAAATAAAATAAAAAATTTCTCACTCTGAAAACACAACGTCCAGATGAACAGATTTAAGGAGTCACCTTGTTTTGAACCTACACGCGTCGAGCGAGGGTTGCTGTGATGGAAAAACTGAGGGGCACTGCACGCTCACATGTCAGTTACAGAGTAGACACGCCCTGTTTTATAACACCCTTTTAACTCCAATTGTACCATCATTTATAAAATAAACATGGTGTTCCATTTAATAATGTGTTTACTGAGGTAGATCAAGTGAGCTGAAGGGTGATTTCTTCTAGACACCCGGGCATCCCTTTACAGCCAAAGGAGTCTCCCCCTGCTGGTCATTAGAAAGAGTACAGGTTTATTGCACTTCCATACTGTATTTAAAGACCTGGAAGCTAGGTGCCTCTTTTATATCAAGTCTACAATAAGAAGCCTTGTCTACCCGTTTTTTTCCCTGCTACGATAGGTCAAACACCGCTGCTGTGAAGAGCATGAAGCATATGTACAAGGCTCCCTTTAAATGGAGGGTCTGTGGGTGGAGGGAGCCCATCCCTTTAAAGAGTGTGTTAGTGTTAGCTGCAGCAGAGCAAAAGCAGAAGTGAGACTGACTGGCAGACGAACAGGCAGACTGACAGCCATGCAGTTAGTGGTTCTCAAATCAGAAGACGACGGAACAGACGCCGTGATGATGATGATGGCTAAGATGATCCTTAGTCTTAAATGGAAGTTTAGGAGGTGAAGAGAGCGATCTGGTGATCAGAATTCAGAGTTCAACTTTTAACAGCTGGGTTACCTTTATGTATCATCACCCTGCACCACAACACATCATCATCCTGAGCTGTTAGCATTCAAATGGTGAAAGATGTAGTTTAAGAATATTTGGATGCTTGCCAGTAATAACCTGCTTCTTACACTTACATTCCCTCCTTATTTAGGTTAATTTGTTACTGAATTTATGTCCATTAAAAAAAAAAAAAGTGTGGACATATGGGGAAAAAAAGGGAATGCACTTTAGTCATAATTAAAGTAAAATGTTAAGACTGTAAAACATCTATAAATGTGATAATGTCCAACCCCAGAGTGATGGAAATACTATGCTGTGACACGCCATAAGCTAAAATAAAATATCTTCTGGTAGCTTGTTTGGAAGGAGAGACTGACCTACAATGCTGCCTCATATCAGGTACAAAAAGTGTTCCAATTTTTTGTTTATGAGGGGCTGCCAAACAAAAAACAATTGAATTAAAGTGGGCGGAGCTAAAACAGCAGGATTCACACTTAGGTTCTGCATCAAGGCCCAGTATAAGAAAATCGTGAGTCATGCAAAGCTTCTCTATTAGACTTAAAGAATTGTAATAATATATTTATGTGTTGGACACGTTTACAGGAGCTTTCACTTTCAACAGCAATGCCTATAGTTCTTATTTTCAAAAAATAATAAGCTCTCACGGCGGAAACCTGTGTTGGGTTCAGAGGGAGATTTCTTTTCAATTTCAGCACGTCAGTTTTCCAGCTGAAACTCATGACCCTGAATTCATCACAGATCAGAACGACCCTTTCGCCTCTGACATCTTTCCTTCCAGTGATGACAAACAGATAGACGCATCAGAGACAGACAGACAGACAGGACGGCAGAGAGATAGACTGATGTCATGTTGGTGTGTACCTTTCTACCACAACTGGCCGAAACACCAGTAGAGCAGAGCCAGGACAAGGCCCATGAATATGGCTTGGACAGGCTGCAATATGGATGGCTAAAAGGGAGAGGGGTTGGAGGGGGAGAGGGGATAAGAAGAAATCAGCCAGCAAATCAACCAAAACCAATATGGAGGATGGAGCAGCTACAGCGAGGGGGGAGGGAAGAAAGGGGGAGAGAGGGGGTTTGGGTTTGTATCCAATCAGCCGTTTTCTACAAAGCAGCACCAACATTTCTACACATTCAGCAGCCACATTCACAATCACCACGGAGGAGCAGCCATCCGTCACCAGGCTCTTTTAAAACAGCAACACTTTTCTGCAGCAGGAACAGATCTCCTCCAGCTGCCGTCTGTCAGCTGGTTTCAATCTGATCTGTACAGCACGACAGACACCGGTTCATACAAAGAAGCCTAACAGAAACGCACTGAGTGAAGAGAGGGTAACTCTAGTTTTTTATAATCAGGTTCTTATTTGCTCCATTGCTATCAGTGCTAATTAATGGAAACAGTGGTTAATGAGATCTGGGAACACAGTGAAATGAGCTACAAATACTTTTGTCTAGAAAATCTTTTGTAACCCTGATGGACATTTCCAAAAACACTTTTAGCTCACATCAGTGCCATTCATGTTTCCTTCCAAATAAATCAATCAAATCTGGAGTTTTGTTTTAATCTGCCTAGTTGAACATTTCATGGTTTCCATCTGGAGATATCTCAAACTTCACTCATCCTGCATTTTAGTCTCCACAAAAGATCTCAGACAAGCCCCCAATTATGTTACAACCCGGTTTATAAGCATCATTAGATCAATAGTTAACCTAATTTAGGATGGCAAGGTCCAGCAAAAAGTAGTGGAAGACCTTCCAAACCAATCGTCGCATTCCATTATCCACACTGTATTAGCTACAGACCACTAGCAGTTTAGCCCATGCAACGCCCAAAGACGATGCACTGTGAGGATAATGAGAATTGGAGAAGGCCATGAAAGAAAAGTGGGAGAGGAGAGAATCAGTTCACTTAACATACAGCAATGGTGGATTTATTTATTTATTTATTTTTATAATAGATATCAATTGTAGACTTTGTATCAAAAATTACATAAAATAAACAAATAGAAACAATGAGACTTTCTAGTGCGGCCTTCGTGTTCCCAGATCTCAGATATTGCAACATTATTATTACCAAAAAAACTAAAGAGGAAAAATTACAAGGTTGTAATGAAGAGAAATTGGCCTTTAGATATATCGTGTTTTAAGAGCTGAGGGAGGAGGAGAGGAAGAAAAGAAGGGGGTGGGGGTACAGAGTAGGCTGCTCCGCCTCACTGATTTTCTGATTAATGTTTCCAAGAGTTTTTATTCATCAGCTTATTTATCAGAACAGGATATAAACCAGGAGAGACGGTGAGGTCACATGTTGTCACCTTGGCTAGAGGAGTCAGTTTAAAAAAACAAAACAAAACAAAAAAACACAACTGCTTTGACTGTGTTCACAGAGCTGCATGAATTCATTTAAAAATCACAATTTAAATGTCATTTTGTTACCTCACCAGTGATTATTTGGCATTATGAGCATTTCTACTTTCAACAAAGATGTTATTGACAGTTCTCTTTTTTAGGATTTAGACAACACTAACACTGTGTGACATTTCTCACAGGTCAGGATAAAAATCCAGCTTCACCTGCATAAAAAGCAACCTTAAAGCAAAAATAAATTATGGTAAAACTTAAAGCTGAGCAAACATAGATTACAAAAAAACAGTCCAAGCATAAGTCTGTGTTTTTTTTTATCATAAAGGAACAAAGAGTGTTGGTGTGGGCACTCACAGAGCTGGACTTGTCCTGCAGCAGCTTGAGGCTGCTCCTGCACTGCTCCAGCTCCTGGTGGATGTTCAGCTTCTCCTGCTCTGTTCTCTCATAACGCTGACGGAGATCAGATAGCTGGGACTGTGTGTCTTCATACTGCAGACACAGACACAGACACAGACACACACACACACACACACACACACACACACACACACACACACACACACACAGGCCACTGTTATTTCTATGACCACTGTCATTTCTATGTCCATTTGCATAAAGGGTTTACTTCCAGGTAAAGTTAACCTCTTTGGGATATCCCTTTCTCCTTGTGACATCATACAGATCCAAGAATAGAAAAAAAACTGCCAGAAAAGAATAACAGGTCCCTTTAGAAACTGATGGAGAATCCACCAAGTGCCACATTTACAAAAGCTCACTAGCTGCTGTTACCAATAACTCCGTCGACAAACACTGGACTTTTTATACAACTATCTGACAAACACTATTGACCTCCTGAGTTATTATCATTTTGCATTTTCTAATTAGCTTGTATCTATATTTCATTTTGACTTTTTGCTTTTAAGTCAGTCTAGTTTCAGTTAGTTTCCAGACTGGAATTTCTATCTTTCGATGTTTGAATTGTTAGTTTTAGTCTTTTTAATTATTATTTTATTATGATCAGTCAAGCTAACCTCAAACTAACAATTACTAAAACTAAGAATTTATCCTCTATGTTAATATTTTATTTTAGTTAGTTTTCTAAGTTCACAAAATTGGTTTCGGTAGTTTACTTTTTTCCCAAAAAACTTTGGTTTAATTCTAATTTTTAAAAATGTTTTTCCCCATTTTTATTTTATTTTAGTTTTGTTTTCTTCACTTTGTACAGCACTTTGGTCATCCTGTGTTGTTTTTAAATGTACTTACAAATAAATTGACTTGAAAAAATTGACTTTTATTTTCAGTTTTAGTTGATCATAATAACAGAAACTAAAACTGCTGTTTGGTTAACTGTACTTACAGACTGTTGAAAAAGTTAATTCTTTGATTTCGGTGATTCAAATTTCAGTGCATTATTAGTCTGTAATCTCGCACCCACCAGCAGATATATGTGGAATCAGTTTATGGACAGCCTGTTAGTGTTTGCACCTTCTAGCTCCAAAAATACGAACATGGTGGCAACCAAATTGGTAATGAGATTTATGTTTTTCCCCTCATTTTTTACAACTTTCAATTACCCGAAGCAAACATATAATCAATAAATCACCAACTTGTCAATTAATGTCACTTGATGTGCTCCACTGAACAGATACTGACTGCAGCTTGCTTATGTAGCTGTTTGTCTATCTAAAAGTTCTTTTTAGCTGAACCCTTTTTGGGGGGTTTTAAATAAAGGAGCTCAAAAATTCATTCAGGCTGCTGCTTGTATGCATTTCCCCCACTGTGGAGATTTTGGTACATTTTATTTTATTTCTCTGAGAACCCCAGTGTGGTTTCCTCTCTTTATTCACATCTGCCTTAGGCATCTGCTCAACCACCTTCACTCATGCTGACTTAAGTCTCTCTGGATTTATCAAAAGACTCATTGATCCATTTCCAACTTTTATTTTTCATCTCTTCCATTTGTTCTGCTGTTCCTCACCTGGCGTTTTCTGTGTTTTATTTTTATTTTTTTAAAATCCCATTCTGTGTGCGTACCTCTTTCTGCAGTGTGTGTGTGTGGGCCTGGGCCTGGTCCAGCTGGCTCTTTAGCCTGCTCGCGTCCTGCAGGTGCTGATTCTCCAGAGAACCCAGTTTGTCCTGCAAAACCTCCTCCCTCTTCTCCAGAGACTCCAGACTGCTGCTGAGGACCAGACTCTTCTCCCTGGTGCTGCAAACACACCAAATCACACCTCTACTCAGTTATCACTCCACTACGCTTCCCAACAATGTTAGAAACTCTCGAAGGATTTGTGATGCTGTGACCTTATTGAAGACTTATGAGGCTCATTTCAGGCTCCATTTTTTTTCACTGTACTCTGGAGTCATTTATACTTGCCTTGGTGCAGGCCCTCAATTTATCCGGTCTGAAACAAGCTGTTTTAGCTTCTCTCTATTTAGACCAGCTTTTTCCCCCCTAATTGGCTGTGTCTTATAGACAAATGATTTGAACACCCTTTGCGGGGCTTCTGTAGTCGCAATTAAAGCTGTGATTTTATTAGTATCATGTAGATCCAATGGTAGTAAAAAAGTGCACCTCTGTAGGAATACTGAGAGAGATTACTTTGTACTCTGTCCAGAAGCCATTATAAAACATAAAATATATAAATCATTGTGTGTAACTGGGATACCTTACACATGATGTGCAACATTTTTAAAAATAATTTTTGCAAATAAAGGCACAAAAATTGCATTTCCTTTTTTTCATTAAGAAGAGCGAGACTTAATGTTAACAAATAGTCGTGTCTTCTCGATAGTCATGTGTTCACCATCACTGCTGGTAAACAGATGAGTGCCTGGTTCATACAGAGTGCTTTATTCTGAAAAATGACCAAACTGTATGCTTTCTCTGTGTCTGGCTTCCTGTCCTGCTTATCTGCACTATGCAGCTTGGTGCTCCATCCATCAAAAATAGACTAGGGGTATGTTTTTGGCCAAGTCCTCTGTGTGTCTCGGCACTGACTGACCTCATCCATCTTACAAATGCATTATGATCTGGAAAATTATGTGCTGACAGGATTTCTTTTATTGACAGCGAAGATTTTGATCTGATAGAACATTTTACTGGAATTTACACTGGTAAATTCCTTTTGACGTAGCTCTCCAATATAATTTTCTGCTTATAGAGCTACATGCAACATAAACTGGAATATGGAGTTTATACATGTGTTTATAGTTTTGAAAACCTTGTGTCCAACATGTGGATCAAATCCTTGGACTGGTACTGTAAACAGTGATTTCTGTATTTAGCTTGTTTATGTAAATGCTGCAACAAAATGTCACAACATTAAAAAACACTCTGACTTGTTTCCCTAAATGTCGTCAGAAAGAGTTCAAATGCAGAAATTGATCCGCAAACAGCAAAATCAAACTTTGGAAATGCTGACAACTCTCATTAGTGAGATCTCTTTAAAGTGGTTTTCAGTCTTCTCCTGGGATTTGATATCCTTAAAACACAGGAGAAAAAAATGCTTGATTACTTTTGAGTGCAACTGTACTTAAAATATATGTCGAGCTTGCAATTACAAACATAACTCCACTAGACCTTAATAAAAAAGTAAGCCAACAAAGTAGTCCCAAATACTGCAGTTCCTCTAACAGCCACTTGAGGCTGGTTCCAAAAGGGATTTCCAACTTTAGAGCAGAAATAAACCCGTTTACAGCCTGGTACAAAACATGGTTCTGACTCTACAGGTAATTTATCTTCCATAACAACTAAATAAATCTAAATAAATTCCTTTTTAAACTTTAAAGTTACAGTGTGTAAGATGTCAAAGCTAGTTGTCCATAGATTTCAGTCAGCTCAAATTGTTTGCTTACTCCTCCCAAATCAACCGCATCATTCCAGCTGAGGTGGCTGTTGTAGGAATAATGTAATTCATTCAGTCGAGAGATCAAAAACATTTATATTAGATTAGCCCATAATGGCTGTTTACTGTTTGTTTACAAGAAAACATTTTTTGTACATACGACCTGAACTTTTTTTAATAATATCAACAATAGTAATAAACCAGGAAATACAAAACAGATGGGTGTGTAACTATTTTGCAGTATCCTATTTTTTTATCCTTTGAATTACCTCAAAAGCTCTGACCACCTTTCATCTGTAGTGAGTGTACTCAGACAGCAAAGTGACTCCGAACTGGATCCAGCTCGGAGGTTTTTGCGATCTGGGTAGGCTGTCAGTCCACTGTTTACCTCAGCTGTCAATATGCCGGATAAAAATCGTCTATGTCCAAAGTGCATTCATCTCTTTGTAGAAAGTCAAAAGATGTGTACAGTTTATTGTAGACTAGTAAAAAAATTTGTAGCTGAAGCGCAGATAAAATCCTGCTGAGGACGTGGTTGTGGTGAGAACATGCAGCAGTGTTTTCTCTCAGTGGAGAACAAATCCAGCAGATGGTTTCAGTGAGCTGTCAGTCAGTTGTCATCTCCTCGTCTTTCTCTGCCTGAATCAGCTGGACACCATGTTTCCTTCTGTCAGTCTCACCCTCAGCCTGCCCTTTAATGCTGAATCCAAACTCTGAACCTGATCTGTCGACTTGGCAGTGCTCCTGAGAGCCGTCCTGGGCCAGAATTCATCAACTCGATCACGCCTGTCAAAAGACTTTAAGGTCCACCTAACAAAGTTTGATATGTTCCAGGTTTCGAGACTCTCAGCTTGAGATCCAGTTAAGAGAATATAAGTTTCAAAGTGGTGTTTATTTAGTAACACTATATTCAAATGGTTCATAGCTGTCTGGATCTTTTGTTGACAAATAATTAAATGTGATCTTGTTTAACTCTGAAAGCACTGCAGTATAGTAAAATAAGAAAAATAAAAAATAAAACAGTGGATTCAGATAAAAAATTTAATGCAACATGTGTGTACCTGCTCAGCTCAGCCTCCAGGCGGTGCAGTTTTTCTGTGAGTGTTTTCCTCTCAGCTCTCAGGCCGTCACAGTCCTGCTGCAAACACGTACACCGCTGGTGCAATGCAGTGCACTCCGCTGTGGCAGCGAGACAGAGAGGATGCACAGTTATGATTAGTAGTGATTCAAAGACATGAACAGACAGCCTCAGACAAACATGCAGGCAGTGCTCACCCTGCAGCTCGCTGGCAGCGGTCTGCTGCTGTTGCTGCTGCGTGAAGGCCTCCTGCAGCCGGGCGATCTCCTCCTCGTACTTGGCGGCTGTGTTCCTCCAGTGCTCTAGCTCGGAGCGCACACTGACCAGGTCTGCCTGCAGGACAGTGATCTCACGCTCCCGCTCCGCCGTGGCCGCCTCCATAGCGTGTCGCAGGACGAGAATCTGATAGCAAAAACACAATCTTTCTCATAAGACTACAATTTACTGCAAACTGACAAACAGGGAGGCTTTTTGGATAACGAAAAATGAGTGACAGAGACTCCAAGGGTTCCTGAATCATTTAAACAAACAAACAAATCCATATAATGTTTTTTATAAACTTAGAAAGGACTATGAGCGAACAATGTCACAATGTTTACTATCTGCCATTTTTAGAAACAAGAATGTCTAGTTACAGTTTAATTTTTTATTAGTTTCAATGTTTTTTATTATTACAGTAATGATTTCAAAAGAAATTATTTAAAAAATATTTCCACAGGCAAGATGTAAGATGCACTAAAGCCTCCTGAGGACTTGTGTGTTAAAAAATGTAACCAGACTGAGTAAACCCAAAGACATTCCCTGAATATTTTTAATTGGTTTGAGATACTTTTGTAAGCACACAATGTTGTTTCAGTTAATTAAAATTTTCCCTTTTATTAGTTTTAGTTCAGTTTTTTTTTTTTTTTTTTGATCTTATTAGCAATTTCAACTTTTAAAGGGTTATTAATGACCCACTCAAACCCTGGAGTCCATGAAGAGTCTGACATGATACACATTAGCCAAGAGAGGTTTCAAGACAGAATGGAAGAGAAGTGAGGAAGAGTTATGACGAAGAACTGGTAGCAACAGTAGGTGAAGAGGTACCTCCTCCTGAGCAGAGTAAAGCTCCTCTCTGGTGCTGCAGATGGTGCTCTCCCTCTGCTCCCTCAGTGCCTCCATGTCAGCCTGAAGCTTCCCAAGCTGAGCTAAAAACACACAAACACATAGGAAGTGAGATGTGGCAGCTAAATACTTATTGATACAAATCTATAGTACATCTTTTTCTCTGTATTCACTCACTCTGCAAGAACTGGATCTGTTTGGTCGACTCCTCAGTCAGCTGAGAGTTACTCCTCCTCTCCTCCTCCAACAGAGCTGCACACCAAGAGTCACACAGTCACTATGTTTATACCACTGTCCTTATATATTTTAATGCAACATATAATTGGAGCGATGCAGGGCAAGAACTGTAATCTCACAAACTCAATAATACTGTAGTAAAACTGTATGAGGTAAACTTTAATTCAAACAAAGTTTGCGAGCTATTAATTATAATTAAAATTCTAATTATAAAATATAATCCATAGCATTGTGAGAACACTGTTACCTTGTAGCTCTAGACATTTCTGCTTGCCGGTGTTGGCTAATTCTTGGGCCTCCAGAAGCTCTCTGTGGAGATGGTGGATGACCTGCTCCGTGTCTCCAGGCTCTAGACCGGCCCGATGTAGCTCAGCTAACCACATACACAAACAAAATGTTAAGTACATTATTTATTATTATTATTATTATTATTTATTATTCAACGACAAAGTCAGGGTCTACAAATTATCTGTATTTTTATTCAAAAAACAAAAAACAGGAACTTTCCAGACTTAACTTCTTCACTGTTCAATAAATAAATATATGAATAAATGACTGAGCACACGGTGGCAGTGTGGAAATGAACTTACTGAACATAACTGACTGGACTATTTTTTTCAGTCAGCCATGAGTGTAGTGGGTGGGGGCGGTGGGGGGTGTCCAGCTGACTAGATAGTAGCTAGTAGATCTTTTATTGAAAAGATGGATGAAGTTGCCATGACGTCCTGGTTCAGTTATTCAGATTTACATGTGTATATTAGACATAAGTAAATGCAATCCCAGCTTTAAAAAATGCGCTTATTTAAAGTATCGCCTGAGACCACAAACTCTGCAGGAAACCATTTACTGAGGTCACAGGTCATGTCAATGAGGGCTTTTTCCCCCACTCATATTTAATACACCTAGACTTCTTATTGCACCCAAAGGCACCCCCTGCTGGCCCTTAGCAGGGGTGAGAGTTTAAGGCACTTCAGGCTTCGCTTCATCCGCCTTTCATACAGTCTGTAGACACAAACTCTCAAATGGAAAAAACACCAGGCCTTTCAGGGACCAGCACAGCTGAACATCTCCCTAATGGTCAGTTAAATACAATAATCAAACTGGGCAGCCCAGTGTTTTGGGGTTTATGATCACAGGTGCACGGCCACAGTTACCTTTGAGCAGAGCTACTCTGTTCTGAGGTTCATTCAGCTCTTGGTCGTTCATGTTTCCATCTGAAACACACAAAAACGCATAAAACTCCTGTGGCTGCTTCAGGATCTATACTCCAGCAGTTTCAAGATGAATCAGATACTGACATAATAAACTGCTAGAGAGAACAAGCAATCTTAAAAGATACATAACACCATTCCGTTTCAGGCAACTCATTTGTAACCCTTAGGAAAAAATCTAAACATTTTCAGTAATTTGTAAAGCTACGCCATGATTAATTAAAGATTGAAGAGCAGATAGTGTGAGACAGAACAGCTAAACTTTAAATAGATGTCAACGCTATTCGAAATTAGGTGGAAAAGAAAAACCTTTCCAGTAAAACTGAGAAAACACAAGACAAATTTCGGAATCGCCAAAATTAGACTTAAACCAATGAGCAGGAATGTATGGGTGTTTTCACTGACCTGACGTGTCGTCACTGCTGCGGTCTTTGCTGGGACTCAGAGTGTCGGACATGTCTGACTCTTTGGCATCCATCTGATTCCCTGTGGACGCACACACAAAAACAAACAGGCACATCAGCCAGGACTAACTAAAAAACTACAGTGTAATCAACAGACAGTCAATATTTACTCATGCCATCAAATTCAAAACCAATAAATTACTTTAATCAGCTGGAACACATGCACACTGTTCAGGGAGATTTATACTTCTACTTAAACGTAATTTTGGAATCATTAAAACTGAACATTTAAAAAAAATAAAACAATATCATAAAACCTAATTTCTAACTCTGGTGTGTTCTCTACCTTTGAGTCGATCAGGGCTGGTCAGGATGTCATCTCCCGCCGTCTGGTTGTTCTGTAAGTGGGCGTCCATCACTTCTACAGAAACATTAGGGTGAAAATTTCAGTTCAGGTTTTAAAAAAACAGCAATCCATTTAGCTTGCTTTTGTTCATGGATGAATCTATATCAGGACTCAAAAAAAACAAACAAAAGAAATCCAAAAGAAACTGAGTTATTAACTTACCATCAAAGTTGGCCAGTTTGTGGATTGAAGAACTGACGGTCTCCTTTAGCTGTTTGACCGCTGCAGAGAGAAAAAACAGAAAACCAGGAGGAATCAGTTTAAATAAGTCAGAAAATAAAATCTGACCTCCACCATTATCAGCTGGATTAGCAGTTGGTTAGTAAAAGTGTTAGTATACAAATTCAGAAAAACTAATGTTTTATTTCAAACTTCTCAAACTGAACAGCTGAATCAGAGATGAATCATTTTAACACAATTATCAGACGACTGGAAAAAACGTGTAAAACACTGAACCAGCTGACAGCTTGAAGTAATTAATCACTACTGCAGTGACATCTCACTTATGTATCCTTACATTCAGTATGATAAATCCAATGACATTTTTGTACAGCAAAAACTAACTGAATTCAAATGTGGAAATAAAGTTAATAAAAAAATAAATACTTAATGCAATAGAGACCCTTGAAAAAGCCAAACTACGCTTACCAGCTGTTATTATCTGTTCACACAATAAATGTGAAATTAAACTACAAAATTAACACAGGTCACTTCAATCAATTCCAAATGACCTTAAACAAAACTAAAGCTTCATCTAAAGTCCTAATCTCCATCTGTCCATTATATACCACACCAGAATGTGGCTGACAGCTGATAGTAAATGTAATCAACCGACAAGGAACAGCAGCAATAAAAATTCCACAGTGGATGATGTTTTCCTCAAATGTTTTCACACACTTGCTACTCAATCTGTTTCTGGTATGAGTGAAGACATGGTCAATGTTTAAAAAGGTAAATTTTCCAAAGTTATGTGAAATGAAGAAGCTAAAAGAGAAGGAAGACGAGGAAAAAAAATAGAAGGGAGCAAAAAAAAAAATCTGTGTTTCACTTTAGTGAAAAGTTATAAAAGCAGCATGCAGGAAAAAAACTTCTTTTTTTAAAGAGGAAGAAAGAGTTCAATATGCAGGAACATTTGGTCAGTGAGACATCACCAGGCTTAGGTGGGTCCTGGTTCCTCATGATGAACCTCTAGTTTCATAATTTTTCAGCTAAAGCCTGCTCAAATGATCTGGCAAATGGTATTAACACTTTAACTTAATCTTCCCAATAACATATTTGCTCTCTTCATTTACAACAGTCAAAAACAACAGCTGTGCTGTGATTTTAGGAATAATCACTCAGAGAGCTCATTCATGTCTGTGCCAGCTGCAGTGAGGTAAATTTCAAGAGCTGCTGCTGACAGAAAAACAAGATGTCGCTCTTGTAGAGTAGTATAGACTATTTAAAAAAAACAAAAAAACCCAAACATTTTATTTAAATAAAAAACCCCAAAGAAACTGGCTTCTTTTTTCCACTCTGTTCTGTTCTGGTATTTATCTGTCTTACACACTCGACCAAACAACAAATACAAAATTAAACAAAAAGTAAGTTAAAAATCAAAATGTCTCTTCCAGCAAACATAAAAAAATATAACATCTCCTAAGTAAGGTTAAGTCTTTTGTGCGATTTGGTGCATCTCTAATAAATAAATAAATAATCCAAAAAGTAGCTATATTAATACTGAAACAAACAAGAAAAGAAGGTAGAATATTCCCTCCAAACAAAATGTATAAATTCTAAACACGAAAATCAGTCCGTGCATAATCACATTGCTCCGCCCATCAAAAAGTCACCTGCACGAATATATCGCCTATCATCGCTTATTGGACTGAAAAATTTTACATATCGCCCAACCTTATCTACAACTTTTCTTTAAGAGATCATCCTTGGGTGTGGCAAGGATAATAGAAAATTGTGCTAGAAATCGATGTTGTTTTGTTTCTTGTGTTTTTTTAAAATCATACTTTATTTTTATTCTTTACTTTGTACTACATGACATTTTGCAGTGAACAAAATAAAGACCCACAGCAGCAAAGAACATTTGTTTGAAACCATGGAAACACAAACATAGCCATTAAACAATTATATCTGCATAAAATAGTTTGGCTGTTTAAGGCTTAAATACTACGCTTAATACTACTCAACCTTAAAAAGTTTATACTGCTTAGCCCGTCTTTATGAAAAGAACCACTTGCAGTTTTCTCAGAATACTCTTTATCAGCCTGTTTCACACAAAATAAAACTGCTCTGAAGAAACATCCAATTAAAGAAAAACAATCTTCATCCAAAAGATTTAATCACAGTTCACTAGTTAAGTAAAGAAGAATGAACAAGAACAGAAACAACTTTAAACCAGGAAAATCCAAAGATGTGATGATGTGTTAAGGCATGTGAAGAATGAGTAAAAATGTAGATTTCATTACATCACATCTCGAAATTTAGAATTTTTAAAATCATTACAAAGGGGGATATTATGGTATTACTGGAATTTAGTGGAAGAAATTTTTAGTTATTAAATGTAAATGTCCAGATCTTATAATTCTGAGGAAAACAAAATAAAAATTGCCTAAGTATAACTTAAATGTTGTGCTTTCCATTTTATGACTTAAGCGCTCTGACAGTTTCATTTGGCTTCTCCTGGCATTGTTTGGCCTCCGTAGGGAAGAAAGTAAAGGAAATAATTAGGAAAAAGTGTTTCGGTGTACAGCAGAAATGGATGCTTGTACTCACGCGGACACTCAATCAATTGTTGGATTCTAGTTGAGTCTCCTCCGCTGTTGTTAACATGACAGTTGTCTGATAGAAACACAGAGAACTGACATTACTATGAAGACTATCAGAGCAGAGCCTGGTATTTCTTTTAGATTTTATTGATTCTGCTTATCGATGCCAGGGTAAATTGAATCATGGATTTAACGCAGATCGATACAATTCTTTTGAATATCTGGATTTTTTTTAGTTGTTTTTTTTTTTTTGTTTTTTTTTTAATTTGTCCTGATTTTAAACTGGTTTTATTGCAATATTATATTGAACTGCAAGACAAGTGGGTTTACTGCATCCCATGTGCTTGTGCCTCTGTAGCCAATATAAGCACACTGAAGAGCAGACCATAAGACTTAATGTTCTGGATTAGATAAACAGAATCAAAAAACATTGTCCTTAAGGATCGACAAATCTGGAACAGGATCCAGTGGAGAACTGGCTCTCCACACCCAACCCGGTTTTAGACCGGACGGGTAGAACCAAAGACAGAAATCATGACAGACAAACAGGTAGAAGCAGGAAGAATGCCTGAAAAAACGATTTACAGAGAACTTCGAGGACAGATAGATGCACAATAAAAGGATGGAGCTGAAATTAAAGCCAAAATTGGTCTCTTCAGACAGAAAGTTATAACACAAAGGTTCTGGACAGATACCACATCAGACAAGATGTGGACAAGCAAACAGCAGACAGGAAACATAAAGCCTCCCAGCAAGTTTTCATTTCAACATCACGCACAAGAAATAACGAGTTAACCAGCCCAACAGTTTTCACAAGTCCGCTCGAATTTTGAAGAAATAATAATAATAATAATACCACCTCATTTTTGCATCTAAGTACAGATGTTACCAAAACAAAGTGAAATCAAAAAGATGATACAGTTTAACTCCCAAAAATCTAACAATACACAAAAACTGAATTCAAGGCTCGGATCAAACAAGTTATCATTTAAATGTGCAAAATATGATGCTCATTTTAAGTAAAGTATCACGGTCTGAAATAGGTTATTTCACGAAAACTGGAGGATAGTCATGCGTAATATGATGTGGCAGGAATGTTTAACTGGCTGTTGTTAAAGAAAAAAAAATTGGATAGTGTCTGTGATCTTAACCCACTTCATTAAAAAAGAAACGGAAAGGGGAAAAAAAAAATCCACCACATTTTGGACCACTGTGGGTACCAATTTAGGAGATATTGTGTCATTACACAGTATGCAAACCCATGAACAGAAAAAGCAGGACAGTTAAAATTTGATCGACTGGCCCAGAAGGCAGTGTTCAGTTGAATCCTGCCAGAGGACAGAAAGCAAACCAAGCACATGATCTCCTTGTTGGAGTAATTAGAGATGGCAGATTTGAACGGGATTAAGGTCACTCTGCACTCATTATAAATTACTAGGTAAAACTAGTTCCTCACTAAGAGGGTTTAAAGGAGTGGTTAAAAAAATAAAATACATTTTTAAATTAGAAAGTGTTTTTCTGTATCCTAAAATAAAGATCAATGTTAAAAACAAAACAAAAAAAACAAAAACTGGAGAACACTCCCCCCCAAAGAAAATAATATCAAGAGCAAATTATTCCCTAAATGTTTTTCTAATTATTTGTATTACAATAGCATTTTGTTTTGTTAATTCTGTGAAGGAAAACCTTTTAAAAAAACAAGCCTAGATATAAATTAAATAGTTTATTATTATGATAATTAAACTACCATCAGCATCTTCATCTTCCCCAACTGCACCATCATCGGTGTCTGTATCCTCCTCATCATCGTCTTCCTCCTGGCTCTCGCGTATCTGCTGTGTGGAATCTCTGTCCTCGACAAGCTCCTCTACTGGTCCGTGGGGGACAGTGACGACATCTGTCATGTGACCAGATCAGATATAGACGATTTTGTCGAAATGTCACCAGAAATGTTGAGCACAGAGTCTAAATGATGGCGGGTTCCGTCATAAGGTGATTACTGTGGCGAGGTGTGCAGTGAGGCAGTCACCCGCAGCATTCATGTTCAGAGTGTCAGGCATTCAATGACCAGAAGTCAATCAGTGACCAAGGCTACTTTTCCCCCCACAGGAAGAAAAACAAAGCAGTGGACAGTTTGGAAACCAGAGAAACAGCCCAGATTATCCAAAAAGCCCCAGAAAAAAAAATCACTATCACCAGTGGATATACCGACCATCGAGCTATTTAAAGGACATGAAGCCTTGTACAAATCCTACGGGCTTCACACACAGCTGAAACTGAAGGTCACATGAAACACTTTGGCTTCAAAAGACTTTAGAATCAGAATCAGAATACTTTATTAATCCCTAAGGAAAAGATGTACCCCTGAACAATCATTAAAAAGAAAAAGCTTTAGGCGGTGTGACAACAATACCTCATCAGCCTTTTACGGCTGAGGGGTAAAAACTATTAACTTAATATAAATTAAAGTTCAGATCACCAGAGCCACAGCATCAGCAAACCTTTGGTTGTTTTAGGTAAAATATTTACTCGCCTTAGTTTCATGTCATATTTTTTTACCTGTTCGTCAGAGACCCACTTTCACATTTCAACTCCCAGTTTCAGAATGTACCAAAAAAAAAAAAATAATAATAATCCTATCTCGCTCACTTTTCTCCAAACGACATTTTTCTTCCTCTCACTATCTAACAGCAAAGTTAAACCAAACAGCTCAAGCTGCCATTTAAGGGCGTCATCAAGCTTCCCCTCCATTTCTTAATGGCATCAGAAGAATCACAGCTGAAGAGTTGCGAAACAGACAAAGAAAATTTTTTGCTCAAGTTGCTCATTCAATTCTGAACTCGCCTCTATTCCCGTTGCCTAGTGCAACATCTTACATCAGCTGGAATCATTGTAGAGATATATGTAGTTACACTATAAAACTTAGCTGCTTTATTGGTGAGCGAACCGTAAAAATCTCTGGAAAATGACCACAACGTTTTTTTGCACAAGAACCCACATACTGTATGATGGATGCAGCTAGTGTGCAGTGCCTTAATCCCCTAATTTGTTTTAACATGCAGTGTAAAGCTTTAATATTTGTTTACTTATTCAAATAAGTCATAACTGGAATAATAAGAACAACCTTTACAAAGTTGGAAATATTTGCTATATTTCATACTGTAATTAGCATAAATGATGCTGGTCCTACAGCTCCCATTTTTGGTGACTTATGAGTTAGTCAATAATGCTGCAGGGTGCGCTCATGTGCAGCCACTTTTCATATAATAGGTCTGTATAAAAGGGGAGGGCTGCAACTGAGCCTGACAACCATGCCCAATATATTTCCCACTGATTTTCAACACTGGATATATTCCTGATAAAATATTTTAACTTCCTGTTAACCCCCCAGTAATATTGCTGTGTAACAATGTATTTCTATAAGTAACATCACCTAAAACTAATTATTATAATCCTTCTTAATATTTGAAAACTTAAATTTAGGTCATTTTATCTCAGTGTTTGTTTCTGATTATAAACGTGGAAAAAGCTGACACTTTCGGAATACTCTCAGGACTTATTTGAACGCTTCAGTTCCTGCACCAAGATATAAACTACCAGAGGAAATGGAAACCCGAAGGCTGGATGTCATGCTACCATAAACAAGACGAAAACAGAAGACACCCAGATTCCCGTGACAGACAGAAGTTCAGTGATAAGAGCAGCAAGCAACAGGAAATTACATGGAAATCATGCAGGAAGCTGTCATGCATCATTAGTGGAGGCTGAGGAAGTGATAGAGATACACAAACAGACGGTGGTGGAGATGACGCAAACCCAGGACATGTGGACTCACCCAGACTGTTGTTCTCTTTAATGCTTTTCTCTTGTAGCTGTTCTAACCGCACTGTAAACAACAACAACAACAACAACAACAAAAGCAGGGAGAAGTGTTGACTGACAGGAAGTCCGAGCACAGGTCAAAGACATGATCTGACCTGCGCAAGAGGCGCTATGTTGTTAAAGTGATCACTATGCCAGCGGGTTAAATAGGACTGTGTGTGTGTGTGTGGCTCTGTGTATAGTTGTAAAGATGCAGATGATGCAGATTGATCACCAGGTGACTGAAAAACCATCATTTAATGTATCCAACCTATCATGAGTTTAACCAGGTCATTCAGTACAAAAATGAAATTGGCTATGATTTTAATAAATATTCTAAGTTACTGGACCACAAAGTACACGAGTGGGTTGGCATTTAAGCTGCGAAAAGGATTATGACTAGAGGATGAGCATGTTATCAAAGCACAGGTAAAAAGGAGACCTTTCATTTGTTATAAATTGTTTTGTCCAGCCACCTGTCTCATACTACGGTAATATGACCTCCTCGCAATTTAGTCAAAATACACTTTTTGTCATTTTCTCCATTAATTATTGCAAAACAGATCCAACATCCTAATCGGATGCCTAAATAAACTCAGATGTCTAATTGCAAGTAGCAGATCAACTCTGAGCTCCTCCTGAATGAGAAGTTGCTGTCCAGTTGCTTTTATTACATTTTGGGATCAAGCTTTGATTTGATTCAACCATATGATTGGATTAAGCGTCCAAGTCTGTGTAATGCCACATGAATTGAAGTGTGTGTGTGTGCGCGTTTGTTTGTACCCTGCAGGGCAGCAAGCCTCTCATTGGTGAAGTCATTGTCTGCCTGCAGAGCCTCGATGCGAGCCTGGAGAACCTGCTCCTTCTCCTCCATTTCCTCAATCCGTAGTTCCAACTCCCTCTTCTCTGTCGCGCCACGCTGAGTGAGCTCCTCTTGTCTTCCCTCTGCAGCCTGGAGGAGGAGAAAAGGACGTAAGAGAGGTTAGCCAAAGGAAGGAACAGAAGAGGACAAAGACAAGGGTAAAAAAAAAGTGGAATAAGGAGGGAAATGGGGAGAAACCAAATAGAAAAAAAGATTATATGCTACATAAAACACAGCTCCCATTTTTGATAAATAAGGATTATTCTGAACTATAAATAATGCAAAGCTGCTCTAGCAGAGTCTAAGGATAAAACACAAAATGAGCTTAAAATGAGCACAGATTCCCTCTACTGAATTTGTAGATAATTTATTCTAAATATATCTCCAAAAACACATTTAAATAAAACTTCTTTTAAAATGAAGTAATGCTGCAGGAAAATAAATAATTTTCCCTTGGCAGTTACCTTAATTTTGTCAGTGAGCTCTTTGATCTCATTAACAGCTGCGTTGTACTTGTTGGCGAGCTCCCTCAGCTCCTCCTGACTCCTTTCAGACATCTCCTTCAGGTGGGTGCACTCGTCCTCGGTGTTACTGAGCGTGCGCTGCACAACAGCAGAGATGGCACCAAATGTTAACCTTAGAAATTTTAATTATTTTCATTCTGTGCATACCATATACACATGTGTATCGTACCTCCACCTCTGACAGCTTCCTGACCACCTCGATCTTCTCCTGCAGAACTCTCCTCAGAGACTCCTTTGCCGTTGTCTCGTAGTTGTGTTTGTCCTCCTGAAGAGCCAAGAGTTCCTTACGGATCCCTTCCTCCGTCTGGGACTGAAAGAGAATTTTAAAAGGCGATGATCACTTTAACTTTGCTTTGATTCATTGTAGAAGTATGCAGCCATTTTTTATGTGTATGTATACCTTAGAGTAAGCTTGTAACTGACTGCCCATCACCTCCAGCCTGGAGAGCAGACGGTCCTCATCAATCAAAGCCTGTAGGAGACACACACTTAGTTTACAGCAGTCCTTATCACATTAGATACCATCTATAGATGAAAATAATGGGAAAACAAGACAAATTAGTTTAACTAATCGCAGCGTAGTGTACTAAATGACCCTGATTAAATATGAGCAGTTAGATATGATGTTGCAAACTCGAGGTGAATCCAAGTTCACAACTCTATATAGGCTCTATTATTGAATAACCAATGAAAGTGCCATGCCTCATTTTGTTGTGCTCATATTTGTGATTTGTGGGAAACACTATACTTATATGTTACTAAAAAGACTGAATGCTGAACTGCCAGAAAGCATGATCACAGCTGCACCTGTTCCTCAACTTGTGAAGAATGAAGAAATGAAGAATGAAACGTGGTATTTCCTACCTGCCAGCTGCTCTCTGAGGCCTCCTGAGTGGTGGCTAACAGACGCTGCAGAGTGGCTAACTTCTGCTCCAACATCTGCTCTCTGTGTAAGGCCTCCTAGAGAGTGAGAGGGAGGTCATCGATGAAAAATAACTCAGGACAAACAAAAGCTTACACAGTTATTTATGACAATGTCTGATTTTTATCCACTAATATTAGTGCACCAGTTAACTTCAGTTAGCTGCTTTTTCTTTGCGGTTTATTGTAATCTTTGCTTGGAACCTTCCAAGGGACAGAGGATGCAAATTAGTTCTAAGCTAACTCTGGTACAGTGCATCAACATTTACGATAATATTATACTTGGTTCCGTTTTTAGCTACAATCACTTAAAATTAAAATAAAAACAAAACAAAATCAGTAATCAGATTTTTTCACTCTTCCTTTAGAAATAATTTAAACATGTATTCCTCATTTTAGTTCTTTGTGCTTTATAGAAAGTTGTTTTTTAGTAATGACCTCTGATGTATGCTTTTCATTGTGTAATCTATTTTTTTGATCAGATAAAACTTCACATCAATTTCACATCAGAGAAATACTCCTGTCAAGTCTTCACAGAACCCAATGTTGTCTTGTTAAAGCAGACCTATTCTGTTCATTTCCCAGCTTCATAGCTTTAGTCCCTTGGGTTGTAACAGAGTAAGCCTGCATTCTTCTGATTGGATGCTGTTTGTAAACACAAGGGTTGAGCGGCAGGTGGGTGGAGCCTTCAAGCCTGATAACTATATGAAGGATATCCCTCTGCATGGCATCATATAGATGTTGCAAAAACAGCCAAAAACCAGCTGTTTAGAGCAGTCTGAAGCCTGAACTTATGGCTCACCATGATTATTTGTATGTGAGCAAGCACCAGTTTAACTGTGTTTGTATATATTTATATAAATAAGAAAATAAGGAGAAGCACAATCACATTTCAGAATCCTCATTATTGTTAGTGTAGTTCTCAAATATGTCCAGTAGGTGTCAGTGTATTACCTGTAGATACTGGGAGAGCTGGAACAGTTCCTGAGAATACATACTGGGAGTGTTGGCTGCAACCTAAAAAACAAACACAAACACAAACCATGGAAACATGCTGACAGTTGTCTGAGACTCATTCAGCCTTTTGTTTGAATGCAAGGACGACAAACAGCTGAAAAACCAAAGGTTAAAGAGTAAGCTGACCTTAACATACAACAAACACATACATGAAGACAGAGCACAGGAACAGTGCAGGTCCACTTCTGCCTAACCACATCTCTGATCATTAAAACACGACATGAAATATATAATTCTCTGCTTTCATTGATTCACTTTGAGCTTCAGAATTTTCTGAACGACTCTCCGTTAATAACTTTCATTTCAATATCTGTTTGTCAGTCAGTAATGTTTATCTATGCATCTATGCAACTGTTACTGTTGTAGCCACTAATTTCTTACCTCTTTCCCTCTGATAATGACAAATAACTTCAGTATCAAAAATGGGTCAGAAAATGAATAATGTAGTGTATTCATCTTAGTTCTGTTTGTTTTTTTAAAGTTGTATAATTTCTAGGGGAAAAAACATATTTATTGTAAATTACGTCTGGTGGCCTACATGCAGTACCTTCACAGCCTCATGCTTTTCCACACTTTAAGCCTGGGTCAATGCTAAGTTGTGTATCATAGAATGGATGCTAACTATCTGCTACTGACTGCTCGTAGCAAAACATATTTAGCACAAAAAAGTGTTAAAGCTAGTACTGCTTTTCTTTTTGTTGTTGGAGGCTGTTGAATTTAACGAAAGAATCCTTAATGAAACAAATCTAGTCAAATTTCAAATAGGTCTGTGTGATAGCAAGCAAAGTGATGAAAACACTCAATATAGCCTACAAATAACCACACTGACATGTTCAGGCTCTCCAATCATCTGAAGAAAGAGTTCATGTACACAGGAAAAAGCTCTGTGGAAAATTAAACTTTAAGGAGTGACTGATAACGAGCAGTACTGATAGTGTCCATTAGTGTTACGCTCAGCTGGATTTCTGTTAGCCATTTCCATCTGCTTGCTTCTCGCAGACTTTACACTTACACAGTATTTTAATACAGGCAAATAATAAATATGTTCCTGTTGTCAGACAACAGATTAACCATGAAATATCAAAGCCGCATGGTCACCTTTGTATGTCCACAGCTATTCCTGCTGGTTGGTTTTTATAATAGATCTGTGAGCTGGTTTTCTTTTATCCTTATATATATGTGTACAAATCAAATCAGCATGCCCTTTGCTATCGATGTTTTATGTTTGTTACCAGTATGAGAACATAATGAGGAAAACACCTTTTACACTTGCGGCTGTAACCTACATAAGGTTTAATACATTTATACACACACACATATGACTATGTGTGTTGAGACCTGGGAGATGTGAGGATCCTGCTTTAGAACACTTAACTATGTTTAAGAATGGCTCAAATGTAATCATAGCTCCTCCCAGGCGTGCTCACACACCAGCCTACATTCCTCAGACAGGTTATACTGAGTCTTTGCTGTTCTGAGGAAGAATCAGAGCAGGGCGAGGCAACAGAGGAAGCCTGGTACAACACACTATGGGTAAACAATTAGTCTGGTACTGCACTGTATGGCACATAGAGTTACATTACATCTATATAATGTGTTTAAAAAATTTTGTTAAAGTACCATGTGTCTATATGATCACATGTGGTGTGGTACAGGAAACTATAGAAAGGTGTTCGTTATGATATGACAAAGACTTACTCGTTCATTCAAATTACATGATAAATTATCCCTTGTGTGAACACAGCACTGGGAGCCAGCTGGTGCATGCGGACTAATTCAACTAATTGCAAAGTAGCTGTAAAACAAACCACAGCAACTAAAGCTCGTAATTTCTACGGATTTCTTTTTTTTTAAATTTCTTTTTCAAAGGGTTGATACCTTATTACTAGAACGTCTTGATACCGGTACAGGTTTTCACATGCTCAAAACGGTCCGTGTTGCCTTACTGAGCATAAATCTGTATGCTTTCCTAATATTTTATGACTATTTGCAAAAAACCCAAAAAAAAAGATTTCTAAGGAAATCCCACTATTTAAAAAAAAAAAAAAACACTGATTAAAATCAATATTTTCATATATCTAAAGATTTTACTTTGTGGGAAGCTCAAAGTCTCTTGATAAATTCCAATATTTTTATATGCAGAAATAATCTTGTAGTGTACTTACAATACGTTGGTACTAGTCAATTTATCAGCTAAACTCTAACAGCAAATTTCCCGATTACAGTACTAAGGAATTTTCTCAGTGTTACAACATTGAGGTTAAAGAATCAACCTCAATTCCTTCTGGAACTTTAAAAGAAGTCTATATGACTGAATTTAGCACCTGACTTGTAGAAAAACAAAAAAAAGTGTACTTTAAATTGTACGGGGTATTTTGTTTTTGTTTTTGGCTTCATTCATGCTCTTTGATGCCTGTCTGTGTAGGTTTGTGAGACTTCCTGGAACAGCAGCTTTCAGTGTTGCAAATTTTAGCATCTTTTAATTTAGCTTGGAAATTCACCTCACATGGAGAGGCAGATTCCAAGAAGCATGACAGGAATGACCAATATTACTGTAGATTGGGAAAACTTTGTACGCCATTGCACCAAATTTTAAGTGTTAGATTTGCAGGATTGCAAATCCCACCAAAGCTGGCCCAAATTTAAACCGTGCAACTGTATAAAAGATAATGTCCCGCTGTGTGGATTATGGACATTATCTGTGAAAAGCAGTGTTTACACACAATTCAAACATTAAAACATTTTTTAACCATCCCATTTAACCCAAACACAACCGGAGTCAAGGCATGTGCGCAGTCACAGCACAGCTCACCAACTTAGCTGCTTATTCAACCCTTCATCTCTCCTTACCGTGAAGATACAGGAGAAGTAACTTTAAAGCACACTAAAATAAACAATGGCAAGTTGAGTCACGCAAGTCTGAAGTGTGCCACATGCTGATGTAGACTTTGGTAAAGCTAGAATTGATTTTCATAGATATGAATTTCCAAATCAATAACTGAAATGTGAAATGCTGCAAATAACATCTTTTTAGTGAGGGGTTACAGATAACTTTTCATTAAAGTACGAATTTGTCTGAGTTAGATTGACCAATGAGCACAAAAGGACCATCTAGATAGCGCAACACAGGGGCAAAAAAAGATAGTATAAAAATGTTTATATTTATACAGTTTACTTTCAACTTTCAATTCCAATCTAATACTCTGAATTATACATTACTGCACACATTAGTAATTAGTTTAGTAAAAGGAAGCAATCTAAGTTTTCCTGTATAAGCACTTTAAGTTATTATGAACATTATGAATAGGGCTGGGTATCGTCACTGATTTCTAGAATCAATTCAATTCCGATTCACAAGGTCCCGAATCGATTCGATCCACGATTCGATTCGGGGAAATTTTGCCTCAGGCATTCAGAAATATAATTCTGATCACCCATCAGTACATATCTATATTTTTTATATCTATAAAAAGAAAGCTGACACTTGTGAGACTTTATCAAAGGTGTAAGCATCACAGCAGATTCCTTTGTGTCAAAGTAACTGAGGATAAAACACAGAAAAACATGAAGGCGGTTTTCCTGGTCTGGGTTTTTATAGCAGATGACCTTAAAAATATTGTGCAGTCAAAAACGAAGTGAAGCAGAGCAAAGTTACAGAGGTTTGATTAGAGACACAGCTAAGCATTTCACAATTTTGCATAATTTTAAAAAGTTAACATTTGTTCAGTATTGAACAGCAGAAATGAGGCTTTGTTGTCGGAAGTAAGTTTAAAAAAACAAACAAAAAACAAAACAGCAGCCGTCACTGAAGACTGGTGGGTAATAAGTAAGCGAATAATGCAAAAAACAGATTTTTAGATGGGAAACTATTCCTTAGAGAGAGATCTCTACATGAAGTGTGATTTTATCGTGGTGGAAGCAAAACAGCAAAAGTAAGAGGAAATTATGTTTATGTGAAGCGAAATGTGAAGTGTAGTTTGGATCGTCTTTGGCTGCTGGTTCAGTCAGTATTGTTTGGAGAGAGATAAAACCTGCAGCTTCAGAATCTAGCGCAAAAAGGACATAAACACAAAGCGCCCGCTGACGCTTCAAAATCAGTGAGCTGTTGGCTTGAGTGGACAAACATCTAAATGTATGTGAAACCACAGCCTGTACAGTGGCAGAAAAAAAAATCCTGCTTCTTGATGCACATGAAGGATTTCTGTAATGCTGCAGCACCAACTGGCAGGGATCTCTGCATTCCTCTGTCAGCTGACTAACTCCACTCTGTGTGTTTAAAGACCACTTATGTGTGTTAAAAATACAAACACACACTCTTAGATGCTTCTCTGAGGTGTAGCCCTACATGTGAGTGAGTGAGAGACACTTTGACATGGGACAGGACAACACAAACAAAAACACGCACACACATACATACTTCTGTTCTTACCTTGTCTATAGGTAGTGGTAACGGAGGCTGGATGACACTGAAAGAGGAAGAGAGGAGAGAAAAAAGTTCGTCACCATAGAAACACCAAAGAGCAAAGACACATGGAGTAACCACGGAGACCGAAATAAAAAAAATGTTCCTGGAAAAGTCTTTCAGCTCATTTTAATAAAACACTCATTCTATTACGACCAAGTCACTGGCAACAAGGAGTCCATTTCTCACACCTTTCTGACATTTCACCGGGTATAAATCACTTGATGTAAAAAAATATCCACTCAGCAACTGAGCCTTGCAACAATTTTTAGATGGGAAGAGCAGAGGAAAAGACAAAGGAAAAAAAAAAACCTAAGACTTTTCGGACTAAAACTTTGGTTATGTTCATAGGTTATTTATGCAACTGGGAAAAAATAAAAAGTGAGCATTTATATATTACATATTTATGTATGTAATTTAATCAAGCAAAAACCTCCAGATCTGAAAAATGAAGTCAATTCATGAAGAAAATCCCTCTAATGGCCACTTAAGGCAGGCTTTTAAAGTGAGTTAGTCGGCACAGACTCACATGTTAAAATGTCTAACTTTGCAACATAAATAATCATGTTTACAGCCTGCAACAAAACCTTTGTTGACAGGAAATTCTATAAAAAGGGGGAAACTAACAAGAAAAGATAATAACCTGGTTATGACCAAGTGTATGAAAAAAATGACAGTCAGTTATTAGTAGCGGTAGTAGCAGTAGTAGTAGGAGGAGGAGGAATAATTGTAGTATTAGTATTTTTTTATTACCATTTTTAATAGTTAACCTGTTTTCTCAGCTAAATGCTCCATCAGAGACTGCACTCAGGTGGGTTTTATGTGAAATACACTAATAACAATACTCAGTATCTCAGTGATACTTTTATAGGAAGATGAGTGGATATCTTTTGTTTGTGTGTTTGTTTTTGGAAAGGCATGAAATCACGCTGTCTAAATTCCTAAGTACCCTGCTATACTGGAATAAAACTGAAACCTAAGAGTCAAATAAATATCGCCATGTGTTACTTCAAAATGGCAGGTAACTGGTTTCCATATTATTTTTTAAGTAATATTATTAGTTGACTAATTTAATTCACATACTCAATATCAGTTTCACTTGCACCCTGAAAAACACTCAAACACATACGTGTTTTTAACTTTTGGTGAACTTGCACTGAATCACACTGCAGTGGCTGCTGTGTATGTTGGATCAGTGTGGTGTGGTTGTTGCAATTACATCAAACACAGTCAATGATTAAGCCTGAGAGGATTTTCCTTAAAGTACAGGAAAAGTCAGAGATTGATGCGACTGTTTGCTTGCAGACAACACCTTGAGGCCAGTCTCAAAAATATCCTGTTACATAAAGTCTGACTTTAATAACATCTCAAACTCACATATATGGACCAATAAAACACCAAACAGTGCATTGAAACGTATCACTCAAATCAAGTGAGATGTGTAAGCACAGGATACAATTACTTTACTACAGTTTGCAGGGTCCCAAGAAAAGATCACTGTCTGATGGAGAAAAAAAACCAAACAAACAAACAAACAAACAAAAAGTCTTCAAGTAGCCCTGGAAATTAAACATTTTCAGTCAGACCCTGAAAATCAACCATGTAGTTGACTATACAGTTTTGTTAAGGTTATACTGCTATCAGTTGTAACATTAGCTGGTGTTCAGCTGTGCATTTTTCCACTCAGGTGATGCTTTTACTGGATTGGCAGTGTTTGGGATCACTGCCATGCTGAAAAATGAAGCTGTTACCAATCAGAAGCTTTTAAGATGGTATTGCAACAGGCCCATAAGACTGCTGCCACTAATTTTCAGTCCAGTTCTTATGCAATTTGGCATACTTCAACCTTTTCTCCCTTTAAGCCTTTCTATAAAGAAATAAAGGATGGCTCAAGAACTTTGAACACACATGATCCCTGTGAACCAAAAGCTCAGGCTCATGAATATCCTGATACAGTCTCCTCAAGCAGAAATCATTGTATTGTGTCTGCTTAGGTATGTACACAAAGTCAAATATGTATCTGTACTTTTAATGGTCACTACGATATAAAAACCATTCACTTGTACTAACCAATCACCATATTAGCCACAATAGCGTGTAGACATACCCGCCATACAGTGGAAACTGTCATGAACATCTTCTGTTGCATATGCATAAGCACAACAAATGATTGGCTCATCTGTTTCCTGTTTTGGCTATTGGTTGGCTCTTTAGAGACCGTGGCCACCATCTTCTATAGCTTTATATTTAAATTATTCTTTAACAACATCACTTTTCTTGTAACACCATGGATTTAACTTTGTTATTATAACTGAATTTTTCAGTAAACTGTGGGATTCATATTGTAAAGATATGTAGGACACAGCAGGATATAGCAGTCAGAAGATGAATGCATTCATTTGAAAAATCACAAACCAATGCAATAAATTTGTAGGTCACTTGTTTTAACACTCCACTGCTCCACAGGGTCACATTTCTTCCATTTTCTTAGGTCAAACCATGCATAATAATATAGTACAGTCACTGTGAGTCGCTTCCACTGCTCTCTAAGTTGCATTAATTAAAAAAACACAGTAGTTTTGACAGGAACTGAATGAAGAATAAATCTAAACCAAAACCACAGTGTGAAAACAAATTGGCCACCTTCAGTTTCTGCCCCGCAGAAACAGGGCCTCTGTCATTTTGTGCTGTGTTTACCCAAAGTACTGTAATCTTACAACACAGCAAGGTCATGCAGGTTTGTTTGAGAGACAGTGTGGAGATTACGTCGAAACAGTCACAGTTCAGGAAGGTAAATTCAACTCTGGGCAAAAAAATAACTCAACACTGTTAATGTGTCACTACTCACTGCAGAAATGGATAACGCAGCAGCTCCTTTAACAAAAAACTCACGGATCGCATGAATTCTCATGACACATGACAAAAACACATTTTACAAATCAATAATTGTTTGTTTTTCTACAGGAGACAAGAACAAGCTAGACTTCCATCATAACATCTATGGAGCCACCACAGCTTTAATTTTAGGCCTTTTTTCAATACATTTCCTCTTATAAAAAGGATTGCAGCACACACTTCAGCTGAACATACTTATAACTCCAACTCAAATTTGCTTGGTTACTGAGCTGCATGTAAAATTCTGCTCAGAAGAATGAAGATGCAGAAACTATTGTACATCGATTTTATCAGTTTGGTGCAACTCAAAGTAACAACAGGTGCACTGAAGAAGCCACAAAACAAACATGAACAAGGGAATGGTTTAGCCACAGACCACTGCTGTCTTACAACAAAAACAAAAGCCAACAGTTTTATCTTCACTATTTTTAGGCAACTTTCTTCTGAATGGCAGTACCTCACAAACTAATGAGATGACAATACACGACCAGAAATCTGCAGTGAATAAATAGATGGGTTGAGAAGAGCACTTTCATTAACCTCAGTTTGTACATAAGGCCAAAACTGCAGGTCAGAAAAATAATTAAAAGCTCTTTAAAAGGTTAAGGCAGTGATTTAAAAGGATTTTTGTACATTTAGGACCAGCAGAGCAGGTTCTCTGCAGAGATTAGAGCAAACAGTTTCCACAGAGCCACATCATCAATCACAGTAAACACCCAGTACTTTGTGTTGAGTTAGGCGTTTTCATATCAGAGCTCCACTGCCTGCTGATCACATGACACCCAGCAAGAAGAAATGGAAAAACTGCAGTCCTCCTAAATATGTCATAACATTAGATATTTTAGTCTCTCATACAGTATTCAATGTTTCCTCTTATCTTGTTAAAATCTCCTAGTCATATTTTTAACTGGACACCAGCAAATAAGCATTGTAACACTTGTATGCTGGGCACTGGCACTTCCAGAGGACTATCTTGTCCTGAAGGGATGATGATTCTTCTTCACTGTGATGTCCCAACAATTTGTTCCTGCTGCATTCATTCAGTCACAGCGCTGTCACACTTTAATTTCTGTGCATAACAGCTGGCAGCAGTTCTAGTATTCAGATACCATCTTCATATCAGCACTGCTCATGCTAATGATTAGCCTTTTGCCTCTCTCTTTACCCATACATAACAGAAATATGGGTTTTTGTGATAGTTTGTAAGTTTGGATTAATGGCTTGTGTGCAGTGAAGACAATGAGGTTTCTTAGATACAACAGAACGTTATAATCCATCTTCTTCATTTTGACCATTTGAAACCCTGATCCAGGCACCAAAAATGTAAAAAAACAAAAAAACAAAACGTAAATAAGCCAAGATAACTGTCCTTTAAAGAAACGACACCTTCAGGTCATTAAACTGCACTGCTTGCCGTTTTGGCACTTACATTTTTTGTACGTTTTCTCTTTTGCCAATTCATGACCAAAAAGCCTTTTTTAATGAGAGTTCACATACCAAACTTTACTACAGTTTTTACTTGCTCCCCTGCTTGTTTTACAGAGAAGAATATTTTATGTATCAGGGGATATTTTGGGCATGTTTTGCAAGAAATTTAAATATCAAAATAAATATGGGAATTCCTGTTATACAGGTCTGTTTATGGCAACATAAATGGACCTTGAATCATTTGCTAATAGGCTGTTTGTTGTCATTCAGCTACATCATGCTAGCAGATTAAGCCTTTAAAGGTGAGCAGAGACCTGTTTTCTCAGGTGTGATTTAACATTTTCCTATTCAAGTTCCTACACTAAAGGCAAGTTAAACTCAAGTAAAGTTAAACTGAGGAGTTTCTGTCATATTTCAGGCCTGCTTACAAAACAAAATGACTGCATCAGAAGTTAATAAAGGGTGGTCTCTGGCTGTGCAGCTACCCTTGGAAAAATGGAGAAACTTTTCTAATGGTCGTCAAACCATGTCTTTATTGATATATACTGAGGGGTCAAAACTCATTATTAACCTCCTAGGACTTGCCGTCCACATATGTGGACATCACATTTTGGGTTATTTAGACCAAGATACTCAATTTTGCTCTACATGTGCCTGATATCCACTTACGAGGACATTATACTGCTGCTGTTCTATCAAAACTTTAAACAAATATCCTCATATGTGGCTCTTATTTTTCTTAAAAACAAAAATAAGGTAAAAAAAAAAATCTGGTAATTCTTTGTTTTTACATTCATCGGGCCCCAATATGCCCAAATATCAAAGAGAAATTAAAAATGCATGTCGTGGAAGAGTTCGGGTCTTAGGAGGTTAAGAGTAAATGTCATCTTTATGGGGGAAGGAGTTAACATCATCACAGTTAAGTTTGCAGTTACAATGTGTCTCTCCAACTAATAAAAACACATCTATTTAACTGATTCCATTAATTTGGATAATTGGGGTACATTTACTTCAGCTTGAAGGCATTTTATTTATCAAGTTACCAGAAAGAACAAGAAAACAAGAAAAGATTTCTATCCACTCAATGCCAGGAAAGCCTGAAAGTCGAATAGCTCATTAAACTAAATACTGATAGAAAAAAAATAGCTCAATAACGTAAAAACAATTACAAAAACAAAGAGCATGACTGAACAGTAAAAATACACTATTTAGATAAATATCTTAATCACAATCTCATTAAGCAATTATGCCTTCTCTTAATAAGCAAATAAAGAAAAGTACAGTAAACATGCAGGACAAAAATGATTTCCATTGTACAAAGAAAAGGAAGGATCAGAGGCCGGTTCAGGGGATTCAGGAGGCTCTGCAGCAGTTGTTTACAGCAGATTCTGACTGCATCAAGAAAATTACTCATTTCCAGTCATCAAATACTGCCTGCACAGCCCAGACCAGCATGGCTCCAAAGCAACACATTTTTAAAAAGATGGAACAATATCTACGCCATCACATGATCTAATTTCACAGATCTTCAACTGTGGCTCACAAGAACATCAAGTCTGCCTACACGGACACACAAAGTGCAGAGCAGAGCAACAGGAAAACAAAAAGGCTGAGTGTTTTGCATGCAGTCCAGCAAAAGGCTGCCAGTAGTTTCCATCTGTAGCATACTCGTATGTTTTTAAAACACTGTGGGAGAACACTTCATTCTGTCACAAACATAGCTCTACATGGTCATCTATTACTTACTAAAATATGTCTGCAGCACAGACTATTTAAAAAAAAACAAAAAAAAACAAAAAAAAAAACAGAAATGTGGTTGAGGGAAATTCTGGATCAAAAGACTACATTTACATCAAAGTTTTAACAATTAATTTATTAGTGGGACACTTTTTTTTTTATAAAGAAAAAAGGAAGCGTAAAAGCTTGATTCCTTTTCTGTTGTTTCTTTATGTTTTCGTCAATATTGTGCTATTTTATTATACTATAAAAACAGTCCTCGCATAGCTTCTTCAATTTAAAGCATATCCTTTTATTGAAAACTCAATCTTTTGTTCACCTTTTTTCTTTTAAAGGGGATTTTGTAGATTTGTTTGTAGATTTATTTGAATTTATTTAAGCTGAAACTAGAGGTGGATCCATTGATTAGACATTCAGCAGCAACACAATTGTACGTTTAAAAATCGGTTAATAATACCAGTTAATAACATTCTCAAAGTGGGAGTAAATAGGATAGAGAGGTGTGACACAAGAGTTTGAACTGAACATTACGAAATGTTATCTAGATAAACAAGTCAGCTGCAGCATAACTGAAAACAAAACTGACATTTTATCTTGACCAAAAACTCAAAACCACCCTCGGCTCACTTGGGCCAATCAGTGGGACGGATCCGTCCACGATTATCTCAAGTCTTATCATAGATGTGATGGAACAATTCACATAAAAGGTTATAAGACAAAATAGTTGATAGGTGGATTTCTCTGGTTCAGTGATAGAAAAAAAAAATCTGTATTTTACAGACAGCACATTTCTCTTCCACCTCTAATAGGTTTGATATTGCTCTTCATCTCTATTGCACTGGCCTTTTGATATGTCTCACTGGTGTAAAGCTTCCAAGACCCATGTATTTCCACTGTCAGTGAAAAAAAAATAACATTGGAGTGGTAATCCCAGTTTTTTAACCATAAAAAACGTCAGGAAAGTATTTAAAAATACTAAACCCCTGGCCTCAATACAGTCCCCCTAACCAGCATTTCACCGCAGGAAGTGCAGGCGATAAATTTAAACTCTGGGCCTCCAACGGGCTTAAAAGGATTCCAGATCAGGAGGACAGCATCAGGAGATTAACCTTAGAGATTACACTTTTGATAATGAGCAGGTTGTTTCTGAAGCGATAATGTAAAATGCCAAGAATTAAAAACTATAAAGAAGCTCTCTACACAGCTGCCACATCAGCTTTAAGAAACCCAACAGTGACCTGAACAAACAACCAATCAGGTCTCTTTTTAGATTTCCAGCTTTAGTTCATTTTAGTTTTGTTGACAACATATAGTCCAATTTCATCTTGAGTGGTAAAACAAATAAAAATACTGCACACAAACATTCAGTATCCATTTAACAACAGCCTGAGCGGTCTTTTAAAAAAATGACCAGAGTTTAATCAACAAATCTTGTTGCACATGTGTTACAATTTATAGAGCAAACATTCCTATGCGAGTTAATATGGAACTACAACTAACAACATCTAGAAAATACTTCAGTTCCAGTACTCTGTAACAATGCTGGCGTCCACACACCAGGAACAGCAATGACTTCACTAAATTTCAATATTTTACAAAGCTAGTTTTAGTTTCCACCAATTACTTTTTACACACACAGACTTTAAATGCCTGCGGTTCCCAGGTATAATATGTATTCGGAAGGGCTCCACCTTCATCACCTTAAACTGCAGCTGGTAACTGTATTTCTTGTCCTTGCTGCCTATCCCAACCACAACCAGCATCAAGTGGAGAACTGGCTCATGTGCTGCTACGCTGAGGTCATTAACAAAACAACACAAAACAATGCTACCTGCAGACCAAGATGGTGGATCTGAAGTCTGTCTACGAGCTGAGAAATCAAAGATGCATCTAATTAATAACTGTCACAAACAATATAAACTATTATTCATTAATTTATAAAAGAAAGCACAGGTTGGTCGAACGGTCACACAGAGAGCCACTTCCCCTGTCACCACCACATACAGAAATTCAATGAGAAACACTGAACAGATACAATCAGCAGCTGCAGCGACACACTGTTGTTTAGACACAAACTTTAGGTCATGGTACTATTTGACTTTAAAGCTCTGTAAATATCAAAAGCATGAAAACAGTCCGACCAGTGTTGCCCAGAAACCTGCCTGAAATTCTGGACTTCAAAGACCTTACCTGTGAGGTACTCTCCTCGTACTTCAGGTAGTGATTTGTCACAGGCCAAAGTTCACCTTTCAGCTTCTACCTCACCCTGACTATTCTGAGAAATGCCTGCCCCCCTCCACAGCTTCTAACTTTTACTTCATTTCTCTTCTGGTTTCAGAGGAAGCAGCTGATTCTTCTCTACTTTTCCACAGAGCGCATGAAGTCTAAGACTAACTTGCTTTCTTCGTCTCTCCGCTCCTCCCCTCTGAACAAACAGCTGAGTTTCTTCCTTTAACTTGTGCAAGGTACTGTAGCTCCACCCCTCCTGGCACTCACTGTGATGAAACACTCCTCTCTGCTGCAACTATGACTCTTCACTACCTTTATCATCTTGTGGTAGGTCAAAGGTAGCCTGGATAAATCACTTGGCAACTGATTTATCATCTTTAATCCCAACCTATTTTTGAGCTGACATTTTATTGTCCTGCTCACCTGGCTGGAAGAGCAGTGAATCTGAAAATGAAACACCCCCATTAACCACATGACCACAAGTATGCATGAGTGTTTTACGGAAATACGGACAGCAGTAACAGACTGATAGGGGAGACAAAGAAGTACTATTGTCGTGATCAAAACAATGACACGAGACGCATTCACAGGCCGGACTTTAATAATTCATAGCTCAATGTTTACCTTATAAAATTAACTTTCATTATTTTAAAGAAGTAGTTCAATAAAGCAATGCAGGAACACTAACACACAACTTGCTCGAATTTATTCTTTGGATCTGTATGTGTTTTTCTGTGTCTCACCACATAAACAATATTGTGGAAAAAAATGACTTCACAAAGGCAGAAAACTGCTGATCCTCAATTACAAACATTTCTGGCCACAAGTCATCCAGTGAGGTCACAACAGGTGTTTTAGATTAGATGGAAGACCGAATAATAAGGAAACACTCCCACGTTGTTACCTCCTATTTTACATGAACTATAATTGAAGAGGCTCCATGGAGCTGTGCTGTTCAGAGGACTTTATGGAGACTTCTGAGCATCAAACAGCATTAAAACTCAATACATTTTCATTGATCTATAAAAAGTATTTAATATTATAGAGAAAATATTTAGAGTAAGAGATGACAGCTAAATAGTTATCAGTATGTGGAAATGGATACTGCTGAAAAATACTTATGGGGAAGCACAAAGTCCAGTCCTGTGCCTCACACGTTTTATATTATATAATAATGACATTGTCAGTTATCAAAATTACTTTATTTGTCAACAACACTAATTTACATCACTGTGGGAAAAGTCTAGCACAGATTATGTAAACAAAGTTTTCACATTACTAAATAATTTTTATTAATGTTTATTTAGTGGTTGTTTGAAATTAGAAATGCAGTATCAATGTGGAGAAAATAAAGACGTAAATCTGAAAAGGGTTCAGTTTGGGGAGTATCTTTGAAGGGTTATAAGGAGAGTGGAGTTCATTATATAGATAAAGATGTTCATAAAATAAAATTGAAGCATAGTTATTGTTATGAAACTGTCGTTTTTCGTCTTCTGTGCATTTTCTTTGGTCTTTGGTTTTTTTTACTGAAATTTAGTTCTAAACGTGCTGCTATACAAAAAGTGTAATTTGCCTTCTTTCCATTTAATTAATTTCTTTCTTGTGGACATTTGTCACTATCAAAGTTTTCAAAGACCCAGCTTTAGTTTAATGTAAAATTGCAAACACAGTAACCATCTTTATAAAGCTGTAGGCAGATCTCCAGAAAGCTAATTCTAATACCAGGGAGCTGAGACATTCTTCAGCTATTAATAAATCTTCTGACTTAGTTTTACATCCCTCCCCTTCAGCAGCACTCTAGAGACATAGTCCAACTGTTAGTTAAATAAGAAGAGCTGTTTGATTAAAGGAAATGTTTAAAAAAAAAGAAGAAAAAAATAGGTGAAATTTGACCTGTTGGAGGCAAAAAATGTCAAATGTGGTCCTGAGACAGAAGGTAGCATCATTGCTTTTGTGTCAGCCTCTGCTTGCACTTTGTAAGTCTATGATGCCGTAATTGTTTTTTTTGTTTTTGTTTTTTTTCCCGCCTGTCCCGTTTGGTTCTTTTGCCATCAGAATTATTGGATTTACTTTACCAAATGGACCATCCTAGCCTTGCCGTATTGGTCTATTTGATTCATCTTTGCTTTTATTGTTTATTTTATTTTCACTTGCTACACACGGGACAGACATGACTGGGGGAAAGAAAAGGGAGAAAGAAAGAGAGGTAGGGAAAGAAAAACAGCGGGGGAGAGGAACGGTGATAAAGGGCAAAAAACAAAAACCAACAAAACAAACAGACAAAAAACGCCATAATTGTTCCCATAATATTCCCATGTGGATATAATAACAGATGCTGAAGGTCAAAGGTCAAACTAGAGACTACAGTCGTTTCCCCACAGAACATGTTGGAGGTCTACGCTTCTTTAGATCTCAGGTAAGCACCATTCACTTTCATGCATTATTGACCATGTGGATAAAATACTACCGTTGGTGTTAATTGACAGACTTCTTAAACCTGTGCTGAACTACAATCCAAACCTGCACATTTGAAAATAAACCAGGACAATTCTGTTGCGGCCCTTTTATTTTACTCAGTTTTTATGGGGGGGCTTGTGTATGTTACTCCCCTCCTGTCGCCTAGCAGAGGGGGTCGTAACAATTCATCACAACTCACTAATAAAATACCACACATCTGCAGTGACAGAGAGACAAGGAAAAAAAATTACAGAGACTGAAATGATTTTGTTCCTGTGCAAAGACATACTAGCAACCAGAAAGTGACTGATGATCACTTGTTCAAAAAGCAAACTTATTCATAATTTCAGATCAAAATCCTGGCAACTAATATCTGATGTCTCACAAATGTCTTAATCGATTATTACATCCAGGTTATTTTTATATTCCAATTCTTATTGATTTCACTTCCTAGTTGTGCATCAGAATCTTCACTTCGTGAAGCTTTGTTTGTGACAAAAAGCAGTTGTAAATGAAAAGCCGTCTTTCCAGGTTGGGAAAAATGTATCACACAATGTCCAAATTTGGATAAACAGTCAAAGTAAGCTCTAAATGCATCCCAAGACCTCAGCTTTATTCATTAGAGAAGTGTGTGGCCTGTCATCTAGAGATTTAAACATTGTTGATTTCAGTAGTTGTCAGTAGTAATGCTACGTGGTTACTTAAACAAAATATTCATATTATACTAAGTAGAAAACCAGTTAACTACCAGAGGTGAGATGTTATGCAGCCACATGGCACAAGGTAGGAGCCCCTCTCTTTCAGTGACAAGAAGTTTTAAATAGGCAACATGTCAGAGCAAACTTAAATAAAACCACTCAACCACAGCAGTGTTTTCCGGTCCTGTGTGTGGAAGGAAGTGCTAGCACTGCTAACATTAGCTAGACTTGGCAAACTAATCTTAAAGTCCTGCATGTGTGACAACGTGAAAGTGCCGCACATTTTAGCAACATGTAAAATACAGTTTGATTCCTGAAGAATGTGATTAACAGTTACAAATAGATCTCAAACACACACATTTTTACGAACAATAGTCGATCATTAGATTGGGCTTGTTTGAATTATTTGTGAATGTTTTCATAGTGTTAACAACTAATTCTTGGTGTCCTTTAGTTTTGCAAACCAGCTTTTTGTTTTCTAGCACAGACAGCATGAACAAACCAGACCCAGGACTCCGGTCAGCGTGGCTGATGGGTTTACCAGACTGGAAGCTGAGCAGCATGGCAGCATATGGCACTGCCCAACACAGCACTGAGCCCCAGTAACACTAATGCACACGTCCAGCCAATTACAAACACACAGACACGCAAGTGGGACTCTGAGTACAGTAGGAAGTTCCATGCTGGGTCGGCGGCTGGTCAGCTACAGCCCATTTAACACAAACACACACAAAGAAAGGCAAAGAGACATGTAAACACTCAGCATGAGTGAATATAAGAAAAATAGGGGGAAAAAAACCCTAAAACTCAAATGAACAGTTGATTCAAAAGGTTATTACACAGGCCAGAATTATTAACACACACTCGCAGACCCTTATCCTCAGCTCATTAACTGCCCTCATCATCAACTAGACTGATAATAATCACGTCACTACACAAGCAGAAATTTCGGGTGTGTGTGTGTGTGTATGTGTGTGAAAGCATCTAACCCTAACCAGACAACCATTAAATCGACAACAACATCTGGTTAAGTCTGTATCAGTATACTGTTGCTTTAATGAGCAGTAATAAATCCCAATTTTTCAGAAAAATGTGTAGTGTAGAAACTGTAGAAAGCTTTGTTAAAAATATAGTCTGTTATTACTAGATAAACAAATCTTCATGGATCAATGTGAGTGGTGCTTACTCGCTTCGTCGGCGTGCCTCCATCCCATCAGGTAGGAAGAGTTTGATTGTTGACACGATGCAGCCATGGGTGACTGCAGACAAAAAGAGAAAAGACACTTCAATATTGTTCATAGGAAGAAAACGAAATAAAACAGAGCAGAATGTTTACATATACAAAGTCCTGGATCATCAGCGAATATAGAGACTAGAGAATCCATGTCAAACATGCAGCCCGGGTTGACTATGTGTCAAAGTTCATAATTTTTAAGGAAATGATTTCTGCCTTTCTGGCCCATATTAACAAATCCTATGAGGTATCAAATTTCATATTATTGAAGGTTTTCTGATGTGGGGGTGTACAATTACCCCGCAACTGTTATAATTAGGTATGGTTCAGAGTAATCACCAGTAGCTCACGAGTAAAAGGCAATTTTTTCACCAGTAGCTGCAGCGCTGTTGTATTACCACTACCTTCAGCCCTGTTGAAGGTTATTCCACAGATTGTCAAACACATGGGGAGTCAGTGCCTGAGTATTTGAGCGTATGTTGCTTCTTTCTGGGGCTGTGCGATATGACCAAAATCTCATATCCCGATATAAGACCTCTATCGTCCCGATAACAATATAAATCACAAAAATTTTACATTTTCTGAAAATTCTGTGAATCTCGGGCAGCTCGACTTGCGTGAAGTGTTTCCAGCTGGGCGTCGTGTACATGGAGTCGAATGTTTTAACCGATGCATGAAACTATACATTTTTAGGCCTAAGTTGTAACGGCCGCCATTTTCTTTGTGAGTATTTATTACACAGCGTGCTGCGGGGAAAAGCCTGTTCTAACGTTTGAGTCTAAGGTTTATTTTTTAGCACCTGACGGCTCTTTTTTGCTTCTCATCCGTAAACACTCTGCATACTCTTTCACGTGATTCAGTTTATTTCGAAAAGTCTCAACAGGATCTTGAGCTTTATTCTGAAAGGTTTATGTGGAAAATAAACAAGCAGACACACCATGGTTTTGCCGTTGCTGTTGCTAACGACAACGTGTAGAATAGAATAGAATAGAATAATCCTTTAATTGCCCCACAAGGGGAAATTTGGTTGTAACAGCAGCCAGAAAGACACATATACAACAAACAGTACACAGGACACAGAACAGAAACACACACAATTTTTCTTACATATTTACAAAAACAGGCGCTTTGTCCGTCCGTAGTGTGGTTATATTAAATATAAGAGAAGGAGAGAACTTTAAGAAATTAATATAGCCACTACAGTGACCATCAAAACGGTGAAAAAAAATACTGCCATAGCGTAATAGGAAACGACAGACGTTTTTATATCGTCTTCCAATATATATCGTTATATCGAACAGCCCTACTTCTTTCTATTCTGCCCAAACTCCTGCTGTTTTCCACTTTACATTTTTACATATATTTGCACACGAGGATCCTGGCTCAAAGTGCTATTCAAAGAAATCTGAGCATGTAAATAGACAGTCATGTAAGCTCTGCTACACATTCACCTGGGCTACATCAGTCTAACTGCTACCAGGTCAAGCTTGTGTCCTGTGTGTCACAACAAAGAAGTGGTTTGTTTTGAGCTAAATAAAAGCACACGTGCTGTAGTGCCTGGATCAGCATGTGAGCTGACTGTGTGCAGAGGCACACAGATGGACAGAAAAGAGGGAGTCACATGGAGGGACTGGGATTTTACTTATTTTTGATAATAGGGAAAACATTATTATAAGGCTGTTCTAAAAGCTCCCTGAAAAGCCTTTAGCTGATCCAAAATGCTGCAGTGAGAGTACTAACAGGGACTAGAAGGAGAGATCATATTTCTCCCATATTAGCTTCTCTTTACTTTACTGGCTCACTGTTAAGTCCAGTACTGAATTTAAAATCCTCTGCCTCACATAGAAATTCCTCAATAATCAGGCCCCATCATGCTTTAAAGACCGTATAGTATCATAGTATATCAATAGATCACTTGTCTCTCAGACTGTAGGTTTATCTGCGGTTCCTAGAGTTCCTAAAAGCCAAACGGGAGGCAGAGCCTTCAGCTGTCAGGATCTCCTGTGGAACTGGAGAACCAAGCTGTCCATCAGGAGACAGACACCATCTCTGCTTTAAAGGGCTTGTGTGTAACCTTTCTTTCTGGTTAGGGTTAGTTGGATCAGGTCGTCCTGAACCATGCCTTAGTTATGCGACAGGCTCAGGTGGCTGGGGGACTTCCCATGACGCACTGAGCATTTCTTCTTTACTCCCGTCTTTTCACTAACTGTACGGTAACATGCCACTATCATCTCTATTCTTGTCTGTTTTCTCTTTTCCCTCCTCTCACCCCACAACTGGCCACGGAAGATCCTGCCCCTCCCCGAGTCTGGTTCTGTTTGAGGTCTCTTCCTGTTAAAAGAGATTTCTTCCTCCTCGCTCTTGTAGGGGATCATTTGATTGTTGGTATTCTCTTTCTCATAATTGATGGTGTTCTTATAGTACAAAGCAACTTAAGACAACTATTGTTGTGAAGGGGTAATGTTAATAGAATAAATACATATCCTATTTCCAGTATACAGAGACTAAATTTGTTTAGACACAGCTTTTTGTCGTTTTGCTTATTTTTTTTAATGCATAACAACAGTTCCCAGAACACACTTCTCTAAAGCTATCTGGCTTGTCATGCACTGGCGCAAATCCAGGATGTGAAAACAAAAACGTGTTTCTAGACCCTAGTGACTTATTTTCATATTGCTGATGAATTAAAGTAGTTATGAGTCTCTTCTGGTAAAACAAACTTTATATTTTTTATTATATAATTTAACTTGATATAATCTTCTAAAATCTGTAAAAAGGCACAGATCAGTCTTTTTTTCATAACCTCTGACAGAAGTCTCGTGTGCCGGTTTAATGCCTGTTGGAACTCCAGTATGAAAATGGCTTAAGTAGAGCTGAAAATCTGACCTTAATATGCGCTCTCTAGTGTCTATGTATGCATTAGGTCATATGACCAAAGCTAAATGAGCCCAGAGCCATCCTTGAAGGTTAGTCAAGTGTGATTACTTGACATGTGTGCATTATTAACTATAAGAGTAAGGAAAAATCCTCTGTCCATTATGTATGCTGACTGAGAAGCATAAAATATATGTGCTTTGCCCCATAATACGTCACTGTATGTCATCATATTCCACATGTGATCTTTGTACCTTTGCGTGTGTTCTCAGTGACGTCGACGCCAAACTGGATGATGTCGCCGGAGAGGACCTCACAGGGCGGACTCTCCTCCGAGCCACGACTCAACCTCTGGCTGTTGATGAATGTCCCATTGCTGCTTTTAGTGTCCTGCAGGTAGAACTGAAACATGCAAAACAACAGGTCACAACCATGTGAAGAAAACTGACACTTATAAAAAAACATGAACAGAAAACTCTAAATTGAAGAAGAGTCGAGTTAAAATAGATCCCCAGATTAAAAGAGAGAAATAAATTATGACAGGAAATATGAAGCTACGGCTCATAATGGCAGAAATTATATTTCACAACCTTTGGTAGTATGATTTTCATATTGTCAAACAAATATTAAGTATTTATCAGTAATCAAAGCCAATTAAATAGTATATTTTTGGAAAAGAAATGTCTGCATAAACTATTTCCTTGTTTTCACCAGTGGTAGGATTTAACATGTTACCAACTTCACCCTCTGGAACCTGGACACTGTTTGCTATTCACCAACAAAAACAACCAATATAAAATAAAAATGCACTACAAATGACCAGGCCTCAAACTAATAAAAACATGTACAATACAAAGCTAAATACTTGGTGTACTTGGTGTATCCGAAAAACAAAAAGAAACAAAACACACACAAAATGAACTGACCCCCGTCCAATGAATTTCACCAGAACATAAAACTGAAACTCTTGACATGAACTCCCCTGGAGCAACGTGGGGTTAGACGGCACCAAAAAAAATATCCTGCTTCGTTTATCTAATTATTCATGTCACCCAACCACAACATAGCCTCACGGTTACAGAGCCACCTGTCACCATCGATGGCTGCAGTCTACCTCCTTGTAATACACAGATTTTACACTGTTGTATTCTCTCGCAGCTGCTCTATTCCCATGTTGTTGCAGTATATTAATGACTAACCTCATAATGTGGATGGATTATCTCAGCTGTTCTCCTGACTGAAGTTTGGTCTGTTTACAGCATCCTGCCATGCGATTGCATTTGTCCCTTACCATTGGGAACCTTCGCGTTAACTTTTATCGAGTAGAAAGAAGTTAGCGTTCAACCTCCAGCTTCACTGTGTTTATGTTATGCTAACATAGCTGTGTCACTAGAGATCACGTAGCACATCATTACATACCAGCTAGCCCAACTTCAGTAACCCTACAAAAGACACTCCTGTTTAGTTTCCTGTCTTCATTTATGTTGGAAGTGATGGCAGAGCTGTACGTTTTAATTTTTTCAGAAATCTCTCAGTCAGAACATGGTACATCATGTTTAGGTGGAAACTAGCGAGCGCCGTGTACCACATAAAATTGGTTCAAGGTCAGTAAGAACAACCAGAATTCATACATAAGGCGCACCGGATTATAAGGCGAACTGTCGATTTATGAGAAAATTAAAGGATTTTAAGTGCGCCTTATAGTCCGAAAAATATGGTACAAGCACAGCAGCTAGCCAGAGATGACCCTGGTGAGGCATAGGCACAAGGTTTTATTTTTCTGGGGAGTAAGAGGAACTCGTCTTGATTTGTAAATTCCCACTGTAAAACCTCACGATGAGCATTATTTGCCATCAACATCTTTGTGTTTTAAACCAGAGGTGAAGAGTGAGGGACACTGGATTCTTGTATGTCAATCACAAAGTAGAGGGTAATGGGAACCACAGCCACATGTTGTGTTTAGTAAGTCTCATGGTACTTTGTGAAATAGTCAGGACACAATTTTCATCAGACCAGATGTCATATCAACTAGAGATGGACCAATACCTATACGTAATATCGGATCGATCCGATATTACGTATCGGTCCGATACTGACCTAAATTACTGGATCGGATATCGGAGAGAAATAAAAAATGTAATCCGATCCATTAAATATCACAAAAGCACCTCACAAAACTTCCGACATGGCGTAACTCAGCTCATAACCTTAGCACGCCGGAGCAGTATGCGTCACGTGATACAGCGGCTCCCCCTCCCTCTCCTGCTGCTACTTCAATCATGAAACTGATCAATGATCAGCTGATCGGCTTTTCTGTTGCGAGTCCCATCTCTCTTGTTTGTTTTGGCCCACTTTGCACCAGAAAGAGGAAACCAGCGGCTGAACAACAGCAGCACGTTTAAGCTTGATAAGCTGTTGTTAGAATTTATTTAATATTACTTTCTACACCAGGATCCTTTTCTACGTAGCTGACAGCTGGTAACTGTGCAGGGGCGGATCTAGCAAGGTTTGGCCAGGGGGCCAGGTAGGGCGTTAATAGGGAAAAGGGGGGCACAAAGAAATACTTTTCTTTCTTATTCTCATTTAAAATGTCTAGCTTTTAATAAATAATTATCTGAATCTTACACCCAAAGTTTTAATCTGATGTAAAATGTATAGAAGTCCATTACTGAATATAGTAACTATTAAGTCAAATATATACCCTAGTAAGCTATAGTACTTTTTCTTTTGGGAAGGTACCATCTGTGCAGTCTGCAATTCTGTTGAAGAAAGATGTTGAATATATTTAATTACTGTAGAAAAATAATTGATTTCTGTGCATTTTTTAATAAATTTTATTTATTTTTTATTTTACACGTGCATTAAATTAAAGTTCATTACGTCAATTAAGCATCACAAGGCGGAGGGTGGGGGGTGGTTCCATTTTTTTTGGGGGGGGGGGGTTTGACAACCCTATTAGTTAGGTTGTTTAATATTTCCGCTAAGTACTCTTTAAAATACCAGAATAGGGAGGATGGTGTAGGCTTAAGTTTATTAGATTGATCAGTATTGCTGAACTATGAAATATTTTGGGTGCAGTGTATTTTTTGCATACAGGTATAACAGAATAGCTTTAGTGTTTTGTTTTTTAAAACTTGAGTATGAACTTATACAAAATGCAGCAAAATATATTTAAAAAAAACAGTTTTCTTGATTAAAAAAATACACTATATCGGATTCATATCGGTATTGACAGATATCCAAATTTATGATATTGGTATCGGACATAAAAAAGTGGTATCGTGCCATCTCTAATATCAACCGATTTGCATCCATGCACATTGATTACAGATTTTTTGCTCCTGAAGTAGGGCTGTTCGATATAACAAAATATAGTGGATGACGATATAAAAACGTCTATCGTTTCCTATTACGCTATCGTTTGTTTCGTGGTGTCGTAAAATAAACTGTTTACAGCAATATTTTTTCATCGTTTTGATGGTCAAGATCCTGTTGAGATTTTTTAAAATAAACTGAATCACGTGAAAGAGTATTCAGAGAGTTTACGGATGAGAAGGAAAAAAAAAAAAGAGCCGTCAGGTGCTAAAAAATAAACCTTAGACTCAAACTTTGAAAGAAAATGGTGGCCGTTACAACTTATGTCTAAAAATGTATAGTTTCATGCATCGGTTAAAACACTCGAATCCAGGTAAAGGACGCCCAGCTGGAAAAACTTCACGCAAATCGAGTTGCCCGAGATTCACAGAATTTAAAGAAAATATTACATTTTTGTGATTTATATTGTTGTCAGGACGATAAATGTCTTATATCGGGATATGAGATTTTTGTCATATCGCACAGCCCTAACCTGAAGGGCAAAAAAGTACACATTTTGAGGCTCATATCTCATGTCTTTCACAAATCAGAGATGTCATCCTCTGGTGACCATTACAAAAATTTCATACTTTAGACCACACGCCTTATAAATCTTGCAGGTTGACACCCACCAGGCCCACAAACAGACAGACATAGCTACTCATAGTTTTCATCATCAACATTTTGGCATTTTACAATCAGATGTCACAAGCGAGGGTTTGTGACAAGCAGAGGTCGATGTTTTGAATAAATTCAGGCTTCTCCCTGTTATCCATCTTTTATATACAGTCTATATACACAGAGAACACCCATGATGGTAAACCATAAACAAGAAGCCAAATTCATATTCGTTCATATGATTCAGGAAACCCATGCAGAATATCTTGATTGATATCAGACAGGAAACAACCAGTCAAAACAAAACACAAATTAGAGCAAACACAGATATTAACAGCTAAAATTGAAACACAAACCAGCACACACAGATAAAGGTAACACAGACACAGCAAAAATTACACACACACACACACACACACACACACACACAGATAACGATCTGATCTGGATGCCCGGGGCCTTTTTGCCTGTCGTTCCAGGAGTTTCATTCATCAGCTTTCAGCTCTCCGTCATGACTTGAAACGCTCTGTCCTACCAGAGAGAGAGGAAGGAGGGACTGAAGGAGGAAACAGCAAAAAACAAGCCACGGAGAGAGAGAGGCTGAGGCTGACTGGCTCACTTCGCTGTTTATCCCACTGCAGTGTGCAACGAAAAGCTAGCAATTCACAGCTCATGATAGCTATACACTAACACACACACACACACAAACAGTTACCTTCTGTCCCCATGGTAACCTGGAGATGGGGAGGGAGGGACCTAACTATAGAGCTTTTCACCCAGCAACACCACACACACACACACACACACACACACACACACACACACACAATATGCGTCACATATGGCTCTCGCAGACTTACATTCTCACACACACTCACATACACAGAGAAACCATGACATCATCCACCTGTGAGCTGCAGACAGCGAGTTCAGTCTGCTGACTGTGACGCCTGACTTCTCATAGAGCACCTGAGACGTGGACTTGTTTCACAACATTATTACGACACGTCACACAACCAGGAAGTAACAATCAAGCAGAGCACACAAGCAGCAGACATGGTGAGTAAAACGGTGCCAAAGTCATATACACAGAGACAACAGCACAGCAGGGAGAAAAAGAAAATTGCAGCAAGAGTTTCATGAAGAAAAAAAAATATGCCAAAAAAAGTTTTATATCGATATAAAATGCCACAATCCCACATGTGGGAAGTGGCGGGTAAAGTGAGGAACGTAGAACTGCTTTTGGCTCCTCCTTTATTCACAAGGGGTTGCACTTCGATCTGCACTTGCGTAGACTGATTTTTTTACACTCTTTGCCCCTCAGAAGATAACACTCTCAGTTGTTTGTGTCTTGTTCTCAAACCAGGAACCTTTTGTGTACAAGGCAAATGTGTTAAACACTACACCACAGAGCCACTATACTAACGCCACTATGTTAAAAATCTAAATCTGCAAAATAATTATGCCACTAAATCTTTGAAATAAATCTTAGTAAACCTTTGTCCCCCCTTTACATCCATGCATCTATGGAGGTCATCTGGTCACGAACCAGGATGCTCAGATGTGCACAGTGTTGCTGATCTATTAAAGGGGTTTTTTTGTTTTTGTTTTTTTAAACAATCTTAAAATGAATCATTCACCATTTATGTGTCAACCAGCTCCAGCTTCACATTATACTGTCACAGCGCCATTTTTACTCCTGTGGTATCTTCAGTCTTTTTCTTGAAATAACACAAGAGGTTACTTGGGCTGAATGTTGTAATACTATGTATTCACTTGCACACTCCTAAGTAGTGTCTACTTTGAGTCTTTCTTTGATTAAATTTGGTATTCAAATTTAGGAAGTACTGGGATCAAATTTCTGATATCGTCATGCATCTACCCAGAAGTAATCAAAGCAGTCTGTGAGGCATCAGCCACACTGGCCATCATCCATTTCACTGTCCTGAAAACTTTCCATAATGACTAATAAGTGGCTAACTGTTAACTAAGAACAAATGCGTGAGTGAATGAGCCATTAGTTTATTACCAGGTCACTGAAAGGAGAAAACAGACCAGCTGGCTGTGTTAAGGCTGAATTTAAGTTTGTTGATTGGACATTTTATCTGATTTAACATTCTGAAATGAAGACACAACAAAGGAGATTCCAGAGTGACGCTCTGTGGATATGAGCTGAGATTTCTTCCATGCATACCAGTATGAGAGAAGGAATTCTTTTCCAGTTTAATCAGTCTGCAAACTCAAATACCACAGAGCAGGATGAGCTACTGTCTTTTCAACTACAGTTCTGCAATCTCTTCTAAAGGGTCAAGAAACTCAAGTAGAAAATGGAAATAATGTTTGTCAAATATAATATTTGTTTTATAACATGCAGGTATATATGTTTGCGTTGTATTGGTTTGTCCACCTGCTTTGTTGGGATTTCTTGGAAAAATAGCCATGTGTTGCATTTTGTTGTTTGTTTGTTTGTTTTTACTAATTTTGACAGTGCTGGTCCACAATCACCAAGACAAACGAGAAAAAAAAAGTAATCATGAACATTTAAAAAGACTGATCTCTAGAACAGTTTCTCCCCCCAATCTGCACATCATCATATGAATGAAGCACTTTTTAAACCAGAAGCTGGACCCCCAGCATTCCTGCAATACCTCCACCCACCATCAGAGCACTTCTCAGGAAAACACTGCATCCCTTTATCCTTCTATGTCTGTTCTCTCTCCGTGTCCCTTTTCATCCATTAGTAGTGTCAGCTAAACAAATGTCATGCTACTCTGTTTGGATTTCACTTTGCTCTTAGCTTCCAAAAACAGTACAAACCATCAGCTGGCAGCTAGCCCTGCAGGCACAACAACCACTTAACCAGTCAGCAGGTCAACACATGACACCAGTTTGTATCAACACTACAGACAGATTTAAAGAAAGCAGCAATCACCTGATGGATAAACCTTCCCAGAATCACTCGCAGGAGTCACCCTGACTCCTGGCACAACTAAAAATAATTCCACCTTAGAGCAGGACATCCAATATCTCGATTTAATGTAAACAAGATCCAGGGTCTATGAAAACATGTATACTAACAAATAATTAGATGACCTAATCTAGTCAATACCTTAAGAAAAAAAATAGCAAAGATAAACCCAGACACCAAATAATAGTATTCAAGAGAAATTTCAGTGTAAATTCTTCAATTTCCAAATAAACTAGAACATGCACATAATTTGTCTCATCACTAGCACTGCAGCTCCCATACAAACAGATAAAGCGGATTATTCCTTCATTAGCAAAATATGACAAAGTACTTTTACAAAAAGCAGCACCAAACATCCATCACTCCAGGAGTCTTGGGCCAGTCAGGACACATTTCACTCTCTCAGAGGCTTGATAAACAAGTTCTTGAAATTTCACTGCCAGTCATAAAACAGAAGCAAGGTGACTGTACCACATGCCAAAAAAACCCTCATACAGGGTTTAAAGTGGGCCTGTTATGCTATGTTATTTCCTGTTATATATCCTGTTCCATTGGTGGATGCTCAAATTAAACATGGCCAAAGTATCAAATAATGAAGTCAAGGTATGTACAAGTATTCCCTGTGAGCCATCAGTTACTTCAAATTTATCTAAGCCAGAGACATAATGAGAGCAATCAGTGGGCAACTCTACATCAGCAAAAATGGTAGTAAAAGTTCCAGGTGAAAAGTTAAAATTTTAAGCTTTTATTAAAATCAGAGTTGACTAGTAATTTTATCAATTGCATACAATTTTTTTATGTTCCAGTAGCAAAAATTTAATTTACATAGCTGGTAGGATGGCTGTCAAACAGAGGTATTACTGCACAGCCAAAGGTGTCAAACATTGTTTTGAAAAATATTGGTGCGAAGATATTTTAAACATGTAGTAAGATAAAAAACAAAAGTGAATTAGGTGATGAAATCACATATTAAAGAGCTGTGCTATAAGGTTAGATGTTAGCTGTCAATCTGATGCTCAACACAGAAAGCACTGATGGCTTACATGTAGCTGACCAGTCAGCAATGCCTCTCTCCCTCTGTCACTTTTTTCCCCACCCATCTACCCTAATGCTGCTAGCCCAAGTTCAGAGGAGGACTGCAGCTTTCAGATGAGTGATAGTGGTGCAGCAGTGCTTGCACTACAAAACCAGGCTCAGATAGAGGCTTGCTGCACCTTCCTTCATATGGAGGGAAAAGGGGCATGACTGTTGTTTACATTCAACAGTTTCCTATAGGCTGACCACTTCTTGTTGGTCCTGGTTTAGGATATTGAGAGGTCTGTGCTTTAATTCAGACATCTGTAACAGCATTATTTAGATTATTTAGATTAAAGTGTGAGTTTTTAAGGCGCATACACAACTGTGCTACTGTGCAAATTAATTATGCTTGAGAAAGGCAAGGCAGTGCATACTCTGCATGTGAGTGTGTAGTCTGGGCTCTAACTGTCTATGAGCACAGAAGCCCCACCTACCCGCTGTTCAAACCCTCTGTTTTACAAGAAAAAGCCAATCAGAACATAGGATGACTTAAGGGGCTACACTGAAGCCCAGTATAAGAAACATAAGGACTGAACTGTGAAACATCCAAACCTACTCTATTAGATCCAAGGATAAAAATGCTAAGCTGCAAAAAAAAAAAAAAAAAAAAAAAAGAACCACACAAAAATGATAATCAAGAATAACACCTGTATTATAATCAGAGACCAGTGCAGGTAAACTTTGTTTTACCTTTATAAAATAGGTCAAACAGATATGAAAAGCACAAGTACATCTTATACCACCACATTAAATAAGTGAAAACTTTACTATAACTGTTTTTAGGCATACAAGTGGATTTACATGGCCTTGACACAATGTAATTTAGAAAGAAAAAAGTAAAAGTTGGATTAGAAATATTACACATGCCAAACAGGTGATAAAATATAGAAACGATGTACTGTAATGTCAGTATCGTGTTATTAATGATAAAATAATCTGGAGTCACAGCCAGTAGAGGTCAAGTGGAAGGTTGAAAGCTGGACAGAGAAGGAGCCATAAAATGTCACTTATTAATTACTGACTTTAAAACCAAGAAGAGGTCCCTTTGTGGGTCTGAATGTAGAAAGACTGGACTGCACACCACAGGACTGTCAATGAGGCATGAGATTTTCTCCATATTTTATTAATGAATGCATCCGTCACACTGAAGGAAATGAGTCATGACGGGTGCGATAAAGCCGTTACTGTTGAGAAGCATTAGGTCCAGCAGGATTGTAAGGCTGAGAGAGAAAAGGGCCATAACAGAGTTAAATAAATAAATAAATAAATAGATAAATAAATGAATGAATGAATGAATGAAGTAACCATCCTTTTATTTATTTGTTTTAAACACACACATCTTTGTTCTCTACAAGTTCCACGTTGACAGTGATACATTTTTTTTGGCACTGATCTGAAGTCATAGTACTCTGATATTCTTGATATAGAGTCAGAGCCAAGATTTACTTAAACGCTTTTTAAACAGCACTGTGTATCTGACATTGTGAGCTGTAACCTGAAACACCTGATTATATTTAAATATTTTTAAAAAGTCCTTGTTGAAAAAAAGTGTTTGATAATCTTAAATTATTGATAAGATATGAATTATAGATTAGCTGGCAGGATACAAGTCTTAAAACTGATGTGAAGCAATCAAATGGAGAGAAGATATGTCACCATGTTTGTGTACTACAGCAGCATCAACTCCACACTGAGGTGTACCTCAGTAATACTGGTTTGCTATAACCATGGCAGACCAGACAAGCATTCATTGGCATCATCTGAATAACTGGTTATCAGTCACATTTGTAAGTCTACTTTAAATAGACTTTAAGTCCAATCCTGAAACAAACAGTGGCTGAACTATGAAGCTCGTTTCACAACAACAATAATAATAATAATAATAATAATAATAATAACAATAATAATAATATAATAACAACTTCTCGAGGTTATTGCAGCAAAGTTTTTATTGTAGCCTTTTCCTACAGTCTGATCCAGGATTTTTTATTAATACATTTATTAGTACTGTATGGGAAAAAAATACAACAAAAATTAGCCAAGTAGCCAATTTGCTTCACCTGAGAATCAACCAGTGGAAATGCCATCGATGGCCCAAAAAGGCTGGCAGCTGGGCAGTCAACTTGCGTGCCACACTTCTTTTTTTTTTTTTTTTTTAACTTAAAAAAATGGTTTTGTTGAACCCTGTGAAGTTTTCTCTCTCTTATGTTCAAGATTTCTTAGCTCCAAGCCCAACTCCATCAACTCAGTTTCACTTGTGATGGCAGCGCACCCAAGTATGACTTCAACAGGAATTCAGCAGAGGACTATGAAGACTAAATTCATCTTTCGCCAATAAGAACCCCTGAACACAAACCTAGATCTGCCAATAGTTGTTCTTTGGATCTGCTCAGGACATAACTTGTTCAAACTCTAAAAAACTATTTTAAGTAACTTTCACATGATATTTGCCAACTTCCACATGAGCAAGCCAGCCGTTCAAGTTTTATACACATTTAGTACACAGATGGCGGTAGCATGTTCTGCCATCGCTTCTTTGGGTACAAATCTCTCACTAAACGCCAAAGTTAAATACTTTTTTTCTCCCTCAGCATGGAGCTGACATGTAAGCCCAACATTCACAGGTTACAGAGCATGTTTCAAAGAAAGGCTGCAGATGGAGAGAGAGAGAAAGCAGGAGAGCCAGCTGACTGGAGACTGGACTCCTGCCACCATTTCCATAAGAGGCCGTTTGCTGCTGCTGCTGGCAAACAAAAACAGCATTTTATCAGCGTGCTCATTTCTGCAACAGTGTCTGCCTTACCTTCAAAGGTGAATCTTAGTGCACAAATGTTTTACTATAGACTTCACTATCTTTAACAGTTGACATTACCTCCTTAATTAAGTTACACATTTTTCCATACTGAATAGAAATTTAAGACAATAATGAAACAAAAAAAAAGTGCCAGAGGCTATCAAGTTTCCTCTCCTTAAAGTGTGAGGATTTGACTTTTTTTAGACTTTATTGGAGTGGGACAGTACAGAGCAGACAGGAAACTAAGAAAAGAGCAAAGAGGAACAACATGTAGGAATCAAGCCCAGGATTCCTGCAGCCTTTTGTGATATGGATCTCCAGCTCAACCAAGTGAGCTATAGTGGTGTCCCATTTTTGCTTATTTGTTTTTTGTTTGTTACACTCAGGAAACCTTTCCATTTTTGACCTAATAGATTAAGATAGTATTCTTCAAAAAGAAGATCTCCTTCAAGGAAGCTGGTGGGAATCATTTTTAACCATGCAGATTGTTCCATTTACATACAAGCCCGTATAAAGAAGAAGGTATGAACTGGGGGTGCTTTGTTATTACACCTTTGAGATAGCAGTTGAGATAGTAGCAGAGCCAAATCCAAAAATGACCCCTGACAAGAAAGCTTAATTTCTCCTGTTCAAGAGACCAGGCTGGGAAAATCTCATTCATATTGTTTGTTATTTTTCATAGTTTGACATTATGGCATCTGCTGTGATGCTTGCATCTCTGATGAAGTCTCACAAGTGTCAGTTTTGTTTTTATAACTAGATGGTTTACACTGAGTTTGTAACTGCAGACAAATAATCAAATAATTTGGAATACAATATTTTTAATTTAGAAGGTTTAGATGGTTCTTTTGACAGTACATGTCCAAGATAAATTATCATAATTATAATATTTCTGCCATAGTCAAAATTGAATTGAATCAAGTACAATCAGGGACCTTGTGAATCAGAATTGAATAAGTTGTAGAAATCAGTGACAATACCCAGCCCTAGTGGCCACTGTAGGACTGCTTGGAAAGAAACACAAGGGTACAGGCTGTATTTAAAAAAGAAGATAATTTATTTTTTTCTTAAAAAAGAAAAAAACAAATTAAAAATACACACAGCCACAGTGACACTCTTTCTAACTCAACATTTTGATTAATCAAAATCAAAAGAGTTATACAGTAGTGGCAGAGTAGAGTTAACCACATTCGGTTGCTAACAAAATGCTGTTAGTAAACTCCATCCATAAACCATACAGGTGCTAAGTAACACACTAATAAAAAATCTAGAATTTAAACTCATCAAAACTGGAACATAAACTTCTTGGATGGTCATTATCAAACAACGAGCCATATTGTTTGCCAGACGATGTGATTTAAAATGTTTCTGAAGACACAAATATGGTGGACAGGTCCAATTCAGTACCTTAAGTTAGCAGAACAGGTAGCTTATGGCTGTCTGTGTATTTATACCTGATAATCAGACAGTGACTCCCCTAAATTCAAATCTCAAAAGAATATAAACAGGTGGGTAACTTTCTATGCCAGAAGAAAATCCTGACAATAGTCTTACCTAAAAGTTGCTAACATATAAACCAAACCAGGTTGACTTCTAACAAGCTCATGAGGATCAACTGTTAACAGCATCATCATTCCTATTTGAGGAAGTACTAAAAAGCTGAAGATGGGTTGCATCATCTCTGACCAATCAACTGGTTCACCTGTTAACTTGAGTTTATTCTGACCAAGACGTTTACTCCTTCAGCTCTTCCACAACAACCTTCCTACAAAGCTGGTTCCTGTTCAGCTGGAGTTTGTATGTTGATCTTGGTATACTGGGTTCCTGGTATAACCCTCACTGACTTAGCACACAAAAAGACATGAATAGAGTTGGTGTAGAATAGGATAATGTAACACACATACAAATCGTAAATGGGCTTTAACACCCCTACAGTCTAAAAATAAAAAGCTCCCAACAGCTTGCATCGTGTCTAAACAAGTTATGAAGACTGCCTCTAGCCTAACATGTTTAAATACTAATTAAAATGTACTAAAATCTGCAGCAACATGTCAGGATCAGTCAAAATTCAGACAGAGAAGAGATGGAATGACAGACAGGACATCAGAATATCTGCTGTTCCCACTGACAGTGGTGGTATCAGAGCCCCAACACTTAAAGATACATTTTGGAATTTATCCATCTCAATAGACTATCCCAGCTTTTTACCAGCAGCTGTTTAAAGAGCCAAGGCAAAGGAGATGTTAAAGATAAAACCAAACTTCAGCTAAATGACAATCTGCCATGTTTTTCTCCCAGTGAGGGAAAAAAAATATTCACATCTACTGTAACCTGGTTCAAATTCAGTCATCACTTAAAGCCAATAAAGAAAATCTGATTGGTCATTTAAATATGTCGCTGATTCAGGATGTCAGCTCATACAATTTGTTTTAATATGTTTTATATTATTCTATTTTATTTATTTAGTTATTTATTTTATTTTACTTTGCTTATGCTATTTGTATATGTACAGCACTTTGTGAACCCTGGTTTTATGTTAAAGTGCTTTATAAATAAAGCTGGTATGGTATGGTATGCTGTGGTTGCTATGGTATGCTATGGTATGGTATGCATTAAGGAACAGGAAAAAAACATTTCACCTAAAAGCTGCTGGATGTTTGGGGTTATTGAAAAGATATGTTGTTAAAAAGGATGTAAATAAGACATCTGTCCTAGTTTCATAACGGTCAGAAACTGCACTTCTAAAGCTCCATTGTGGTATCCTGCTGCAATATCTGGAAGCAGCACTCTATCACTAAACACATGAACGATGCCAAAGCTGAGGCTGCCAGGTTGCTGTTCTTGCCAAAAGAGTCTTATTCCTCCGCACACGTGCTCAGATATTAAGTGTACTACAGATCTGAATCCACTCTGTATAGCACGTTCTTGTGCCTTGTTGGCATTCATGCTGAGGTTATTATCATGCCGTGGATTATTGACACCAGACAACAACTCTGCTCTGCTGTCAGCACTGCTTTCCACCAGCTGCCTGGGTGACTGACCAGCTCTTTGGCTGCCTTTAATCATGATCTAACTACCAATGATGCTGTGTTAAAATCCACATTGGCTACCTTCCTCATCACTGACTTTAGTTTTATGAAAATTTTGTTTTATGAAAATGGTGCTGGCACTATGGTTTGTATCTGTATCACTGAGCAGGGCTCGCAAAATTTCAAAATCCCTGGTAGCCCTTCGGGCAGGGACTCTTCAGGTTTTGGTAGCCCAAAATAAATTTAAGTAGCCCGAATAAAAAAGGGAGCAATTTTTTTATGTTTTGTTTCCGTTACAATATTATACTTTAATGTATAATATTGTAACGGAAACAAAACAATCAAAAAATTGTTGAAACACAAATTACAATATTGTATAAAAATTACAATCATCAACTCAAATACTTGGTTGTAATTGAACAGAAATTTCTATGAACTTGTAAGAACTATACAACAGGAATCAGTCTGTGTCAGATCCTGAATTTGAAATTTCCACTGAAATCACAGGTAAGAGGCAAGTGGAACCAAGATCTAGGCCATTTGCTTTTTGAAGTTTGCAAAGACTGCTTAATTTTGCCAGTGGTAGTTCACTCTTTGCAACATAGTAGGCTGTTCTAAACAGATTTTTCAGGTTGATTTTTAGTATGTTATTTGCAGACTGAGCAATAATCCATTTCTTGCATTTCTCATGGGTTCTAATGGGGGCCTTTCTTAAAATTACTGGTCCCAGTAACAAAGGCACTTGTCGACTCAGAAATCGAGGGAAACCAACAACACACTCGGCAGAACATTATGTTATTTACACGGGTGCACATAAGTGGTCCGCATGTGCGCATTCGCTGTCAAAATAAAAGACGCGCACCAGATAAGAAGTTGCAACGCGCGTTTGCGTCCATATAAAAGGCACTGTTTTTGTCCGCTAGAGTGGGATTTTCATGGCACATTCTGCACCAAATCTCTGTGCATTCATCATTTGTTTAAAGCCAGCTCACCTCCTGCAACCACTTTTCCTAGAATACGCGCTTCTTTTGTGGTTCGGACTCCATCTGACATTTCTTTGGAGGTGGAGGAACACCAAAGTAATTGCTTAAAGGAGCTTCTTCGACATCTTTAAGAGTTCTAAACAAATGTCTGTCCTCCTCCAGAAAATCTTATGTACGCAAACACGCGTTGCAACTTCTTATCTTGTGCGCGTATTTTATTTTGACAGCGAATGCGCACCTGCGGACCACTTATGTGCACCCCTGGTTATTTAGCTTGTCATATTCCAGCCACAGAAATTCTTTTGTCCATGAAACCATAAAGCTGCACTTTCTTTTTGCCTTATAGTCTGATTTGTCATAACTTTTCCGTTTTGTGGTAAGCTTTTCTTTGGCTGTCACTTCTTCACCCTGACCTGTCTTATTTGGCTCAGCAGAACTAAAATATATATATCCTGCTGCCTTTACACACGCACTCACATAACGCTCAGCGATTCTCTGCGCGATCAACCTCTCACATGTTTAAGCTTCCTGCGGGAGATTTCACTTGTCATGTTTGCATAGTAAACTAACGATTGATAAGACGATGTCAGAGGAATTGGTGCGCAAATTATCGTCACTCACCAATCAGTACTGTCGCTCTCTATACACAGTTTGCGCGATTGCAAAGTGAAAGCAAAAAACAAGCGCAAATTCAAATGCGATTTCAATATGTCACATATAGGGCTGCTCGATTATGGCAAAAATGATAATCACGATTATTTTCACTGAAATTGAGATCTCGATTATTTGATGATATTTATTTAACAATAAAAATGTATTGAATAATGGCTTTAAAGATTGTCAAAAATAGTATAAAATAGTGTGCAAATACTGGTAACAGTGCAAATGTTTGCAATATAAAAAATAAAATGTAAACATCTATGTTTAGTGAACTTTGCCATGTCGCTCTGTGGTGCAGCTACAACACCAAAGTTTACACACTATGTCTACTTGATCCACGTCTGACTCCGCGAACCCATAATGTTTCCACACCACTGAAGGTTTTTTTTTTACCTCTCTTTTCAGCCAACGGCAGTCACTCTCCTCTCCAAATAACTTCTGCTTAGCTTTCCGAGCTTCCCTCTGTTAGCTCCTCTTAATTGTTGTGCCGCGTGTTCGAAACGCAGAGAGGTGCGCTCGATTTGCCACACGGAGCAGCGCGAGAGTAAAGCACGAGGGAGGTGCTAATAATCGGCTCAGTCATTTTTAATGATCGTTGAAAGCCCAGATCGTAATTTAGATTAAAATTCGATTAATTGAGCAGCCCTAGTCACATATGACATATTTACCCAGCTACATTTCCGAAAGAATGCAAAAGCATTGACATATATTTTTCCTTCCTATGATAGCCCGACGGGCAGGGCAGGGATAGATTCTGGGAGCCCGACTGGAAAAATCGCTAGCCCCGGGACGTCGGGCTAGCGATTTTGCGAGCCCTGGGGACAGTTGCATCGTAAGAAAAGTTACATTGTTGTTCAGTATAAATAAAAATAGAATGATTCACTTTTTTTTTAAACCTACAACAAGCAGATGTTGACCGAAAAAAAAGAAAAAAAAAAGAAAACAAGACGAGTTGGCTTGTGGAGTCATGTCTATGTCCTGCAGGATGCTAAGTCTGGTCTGATCTGGTCTACTGGCACGTGTTAGGGTTCTCAGCATACAAACACACTAGATGAATGAATGACTGGTGGGATAACTAGTGAGTAATACAGCTGTATTAGAGGGATCACCTCACTAAGTCTAAATCGGATTTAATCTGACAAGTATCTGCCTGCGAGTCCATCCGACTGACAAACTGGTCAGTGGCTACAGACACTGACCTGTAAAAAGAGTTAGGAAAATGGACAAATATATTGGTTCTCTTCACTATTATGACCAACTCTTCATGTGGTGGTGTCGGTGGTAATGGGTGAGGTTGGCAGGAGGATTTTACTTTTACCAATATATCAGCAATTGTCTGGTGGAAAATTTTAAACACACTGCCCAACCCAACTGGGAAAACTGTTCCTATGATTCATGTCAGTGAGGTGGGACGTAAACCTGATTGGAATGCTTCCTTTATTTATATTATTTTATATAAAGTTCACCCATTTTTTTGACTACCATCTATTTAAAAAGGCTGGGTAGGTTTGAAATATTATGACAGTCATACAATCCTGCCAATGGGGAAAATGTAAAATCATTTTATTTTTCATTTATTAAAGCTAAAATTACATTTATGGTTTTCAAACGGGCAAAAAATTTTGCAGGAAAATGGAAAATTGGTTCAGACATAACTGTGCAAGAACCAAGTCTGCTTATGTACGTATTCACTCCTTTAACATCCATCAATCAAACAAGGAAAACTGTTAATATTCAATTATATAAATCAGATTTTTAATATTCAGTCACAGCGCTATACACCAGCCTATAAGCAGCCATTCTGATCCAAGACAAGACTGCTAAGAACCATTTCTAATTAGGTAGGACATGTTGTTCTCTGGGGCCACTTTGAAGGAAAATTATTTACATTTGTTGTTTCTAGATTAACTTATAACATTATAATAACACTATTCATTCATTTATAACATTTTGGTGCACTACCCACGTTTTTTATGACATGTAAACAAAGATCAGGTGTAAGAGTAGTGAGTAATGAGAAACAGCGGGAAATTTAATGGGATATGTGCACAGACGGAGTGTTATTAATTAGTCACATTTATCAAGAGTTTTTAAAGCGCTTTGAGGAAAGTAGAAAACATGAACCAAAAATGGCACAGCACTATTTAACTGTCTGACTGACATATCCTCTTGCTACACATCAATCTGTCTGACTGTCTGGAGCTCTTGAAGCCATACGGTTCCTAAACTGAAGTCCCAGGACCTCCAGGGTTAAGAGAGAAGCAGCTGGGTCCAGTCTGACCTTCCCATGATGGCTACTGCTTAAATAAACACTTCATTATTTTCTCTCAGAGCCCTTCAGATATTCATCTCACCAGCTGTGTTCATGTCAATTAGCTCATCCTTCCTCTGCAGTAGTCAGCGGCACCAGGAGTCCACAGCATAGCGTACAAGCACAGAGTTAGTGTCTCAGTCTGACTGCAACACTATAAACCTGACCAAATGTAAAAGACAATATGTCAGCCTGGTTTTTAAAGGCTCTGATGGGCTCTCAAGCGGTCATCTCCTCAGCTGTAAGAAATGGGGAATCCTTTTTGAGTGTGTGCCAGGAAAAACCCTGCTGTCATCTACAGGCAATTTTGTATGGCAGGTCAGTGCTCCCTGTCTGCTTGAAGTCTAGTGTGTCAGACTAATCAACTAAGTATAAAAACCAGCAAACACTCACAAACATTAGTAAACTGACCACAGTCAGGTAGATGAGGTTAAACATTGGCCATAAAAATACTGCATGTGTACTTGAGAGCTTTGGTGAGTGTGGCTAGCAGAGCTAAAATCAGCAACCCTCATTTCTTGCAGGCTAGATCCATATACATGTGTAGAATATGGTTAGACATGTTTATGTCAGTTTATTCTGACATTGTGGGCATTCATTGCCTTTTTTTGTTACATATGAAATATGCAAAACTGCAGGCTAACATCTGCTTCCCTCACACTCACACATCTCAGACAGAAAGTGATAAAGGCATTGCCGTCCTGACTACTATGGGAGATGTCGAAACATCTTTGAGTCAATAGGCAACTGCTGTTATAGATTAAAAAAATATAATAACTTGTTTAACAGGTGCAAATCCGCACTAATAATGTTCAGGACTATGTCTGACCTGGTGTGCTCTTTCTGCCAGACTATGAGCTTCTCACAGTCAGGTTTCAGAGATGTTAAAGTTAATTAAACATGGGCTGCAAGTTCAAAGTGTAAAAATACACATAAAGTGATTAGAAACCACCTCAGAAAAAGCTTCTTCAAGCAGGTAAGATTACCTTCATTAATGTGAAGAAACAGTCCAAAGACAAGTCTGAAGTGAGGTGGGAAAGAATAGAATATGGAAAAAAGAGAAAAGAAAAGCAATAAAACACAAACAAAGAGAGCAGAAATGACAGAAATGTTATAGCTGAAAGAGAACAAAACAAAAAACCTGAGGTAAGAACAATGAAACAACCAGTAGTTAAGGTCACCAGTATTTCCAATTTTGAAGTGCATAAATACCCCATCTCTCTCAGGAGTCAACATACCTAGTGCTCCGATTACCACTGGGACCACTGTTACCTTCATCCTCCACATCTTCTCGAGCTCTTCTCTGAGCCCTTGGTATTTCTCCAGCTTCTCGTGTTCCATCTTCCTGATGTTGCTGTCATTCGGAACCGCTACATCTATCACTACGGCCGTCTTCTTCTGTTTGTCTACCACCACTATGTCAGGTTGGTTAGCCACCACCATTTTGTCCGTCTGTATCTGGAAGTCCCACAGGATCTCAGCTCGGTCATTCTCCACCACCCTTGGGGGCATCTCCCGTTTTGACCTCGGAACTTCCAGGTTATACTCGGCACAGATGTTCCTGTACACTATGCCACCCCTTTGGTTATGGCGTTCCATGTATGCCTTGCCTGCTAGCATCTTGCACCATGCTGTTATGTGCTGGATTGTCTCAGGGGCATCTTTACACAGCCTGCACCTGGGGGTCTTGCGTGGTGTGATAGACCCCAGCCTCTATGGGTCTTGTGCTCAGAGCTTGTTCCTGTGCTCAGGGTGCTGGACTTGGGGTATATATACATATATATATACACATACACATACATATACACATACATACACACATACATATACACATACATACACACATACATATACACATACATACACACATACATATATACATACATACACACATACATATATATACATACACACATATATATATATACATACACACATATATATATATACATACACACATATATATATATACATACACACATATATATATATACATACACACATATATATATATATATATATATATATATATATATTTATTTATTAGGGGTGCAACAATACTCGTATCGATATTGAACCGTTCGATACAGTGCTTTCGGTTTGGTACGCATATGTATCGAACAATACAAAAATTTTTATTTATTTTATCAACTTTTCTTCTGACGATGCTGTCTGTGGATCTGCGTTCGACTACTCCGCCTAGGCTGCACTGTCGAGCGCAGATCCACTGAGCGCAGTGTGCTCTTGTGTGTGGGGGGGAGGGGGCAAGCTAGCGAGACAGAAGCTAAGCTCGTTGCAACATGGCAACTGCCTCAACGCTACCCGAAACTGAGCCTCCCCCACCCTCATTCAGATCTGGCGTTTGGAACTATTTTGGTTTTCATGTGAAGCATGACCCTGATGGTAAGTGCGTCATAGACAAAAGTAAAACAGTATGTCGGATGTGCCACGCAATGCTCAATTACATTGGTGGGAACTAGTGCGTTAGCGCAGTTAGCTCGTTAACGTGTTGACGTCGTCCAGCCCCACGCACGGGGCGATCCGCGGTAACTCGTTAACGGAGATTTGCCGCGTTATGCCGTTAATGTCATTTTAACGAGATTAACGCTGAAAGCACTAGTGGGAACACAACGAATATGACTGCACATTTACGCCGACATCATCCTAGTGCAAAGACAAGTGGAAGCAGACAAAAACAACAAGCACGCATGCTACAAACTTTACCCGAGTCATTTAGACAGCCGTTAGCACATGATTCTCCTTATGGGGACCTGCTATGTTTAATATGCTGCTGAGAATATAGCCCAGAAGAAGCGTATAGTATAGCTTTTATTTTGGAAAGAGCCATTTCTCTGTAATAAACTCTCTTTTCCAAAGATGAGTGATTTCTCGATCAGATAGATTTATTTTTTTTATTATTTTGTTGTTTCAGCAACATTAAATTTAAAAACTGTACTTTTGAGGTAAAATATATATTTATAATTTTAATAAATGACAAATTAAAAAGGCATGAACATTTTTTTTTATCGAAAAAATATCGAACCGTGACACCAAAGTATTGAACCAAAGCAAACCGTGAATTTTGTGTATCGTTGCACCCCTAATATATATATGTATATAAAAATAGTGAATAACCAAACAGCAACCACTCCTCAAACTCTTTCACATTAGACTGATTTTTACAAGAACTAAAACTGCAGAGTCATGTCACACACAAACATTGTTTCTGCAAGAGGAAACTACGGTTATGAGGTACAGGTTAGGCAAGCCACTTTTAGAGTGTGTGCGTGTGTGTGTGTGTGTGTGTGTGTGTGTGTAGCATTACCCTAATATGAAAGCTACATATTTCTGCTGCCTTAGTCCCATGCAATCTATGTGACTTAATTGCAAAACAGGTAATAATACTAGAACGCAAGACAGTGCTCATTCGACTTCATATACTACTGGGAAGCTTAATCTATAGTAATACTGTTTTTTGGAGATTTGAACTTTTATATTTATAATCCAAATCTGCAAGAATAATTAGTATCTACAGATATATATTTTTTATATCAGTGGATGGAGGCAGAAAAAAACATCACTTTCCTTCACATTGAAACTCTCCATGCAGGCAGTTTAATGAAGGATTTATTGGTCTTTTGATGTGAAAATACTGACTGTAAGGAAAAAAAAAAACTCTTATTAGCGTGCGTGCATTTATGCCTGTTTGCTTCACAAGTAAAACCAGTGTGAAGCACTGTGAAAAATTAAAAATAAAGAACCTAATGAAAAACTGCGAAACATTAACTGACACGGACATGCTTGTGTGTGGACACATTGCCCTTTGCCTCGACACCGCCACAAACAAAACCTCATTCTATAGGAAACGAATTATCTAGGTCCTACATTTATTACATTAAAATTCAACTGACTGTATTAATCACACAAATAGAGAGCAAATACAACCTTTTCATGAGCCATAAGAAAAAAACTTCCTTGGTAATAATAAAAACTCAAGTGATAAACCAATAATCTCAAATCATTACTCCCCTGTTTCAATACATTCAGTAGCATGTGTGAATGGTAAGATCCTACAGATCAGTGTGAGTCTGCATGTGCGTTTATTCCTGAACAGAGGAAAGGATGACGCTGCCAGTGTCGTTATAAATAGCCTGTGCTGCGTTCACCGACACACACACAGACATACAGAGGGTATTTCAAAGTCCCTGCATACCACAGTGCTGGGTAATCCCATGGCTGTCTCAGCCTGTTTAACCTGTTCAGCAGAGAAACTACAGATGCAACAACGCACAGATTTTATATGCCCAATTTACATTCAGACCTGTGCCTTTTAACGAAACAACAGTTTGGCTCCCCTGAAAGGGATTAAGTCTAATCGTAGACTGGAATGTGGGCTCCATTCAATGAATATCTGCTTTGAATTTTGGTTAGCCCTGGACTAAGTTTAGCCCCTGGTCTGAAAAATGAGTCCTACAACTATTTTTATCTCATTCTCTGCATTTAACAGATTCTTGGTTTTACTGTCCATTTGTCTGTCTAATGACAGAAATTACTTAAATAATTCAGAAGAAAGACACATTATCTATTTAAATAAATAAATACATCCCATTTATAATGTGATGTATTATAACTCTTAATGGCTAAGAGTGCAACAATTTAGATTTTCAGTCCATGTATTACCTGATCAATCTTAAAATAAGTGAGAATAAATTATCACTTCCACATGAGTATTATGGTATGAAATGATGGTCCCACAATATGAGATGGGAGAAGTTTGTACTGTGATTTCAACCTCTGTTTCAGTTATTGGCAGTTATACATGTCCAGGTCCAAAGTCTCCTTCAGTTCCCAAAAATCGAACACGGGGACCGTACTGTCAGTTAAACAGTCCAAACTCTTTCAGCTCCAATAAAATGATTAGTGTGGCTGTTACAATAAACTTTAACACCCAGTCATCCATGAAAGAGAGAATTCACAAAGTTTAGCCCAGTTAGGAATCCACTGGAAGTTAGTCAGAAGTATTTATTTAAAAAAAAAAAAGAAAGAAAGAAAAAGAAAAAAAATGTAAAATGTACAGCTGTTTTATAAGTGCAGATATAAATGAAAACTAAAATCTAAATAGCAGCAACATTTGGAGGGTTCCTAAGTTGGGCCAGTTGACATTTAATAATGTACTGCCTGGCAGCTAGCTACAGAGTTAGTAAATTGTTCTTGGTGAAAATCTTGCTTTTTAGGGTCCCTGATGGGCAGAGATAAATGCCATCATTTGATAGAAAGACGAGTCTGAGTTAATGCCAGGTTAGTCATTAATATGTTGCTGTAAAATTTGGATTTGTCACTACAAAAAAGTCCCAACTCAGTAGAGATGCACCGATCAACTCCCCAATCAATAACTTGGCCAGCGTTTTCTGCCTTGACTGAGGAAAGGCTAGTTCATGTATGCACAACACATGCACACAGCAATGCAGACAAATCATCATATGCACATGCACAACCACACACTATGTCAAAACCATCTAGCCTCCTCACTGCAAGTGAAGACACAGTTCGCCAAAGTAAAACACAAGAGTGAAAAAGTTCATAACAACAATCCCACTGAGACAAAAAAACCTAACAAAGGAAAAGTGGTTAAAGCTACAACTATCCAGAGCTTAGAGGCAGACAAGCCAGCAGCCTCAGCGTGAGCAAAAGATCAAAGCAATTACGAGACAAATTACGGAGATGAGTGGGAAAAGAGAGAAGGGTCAATGCCCTGTTATCTGGTGAAGTTATAAAAATACTAGGAAATGATGCAAGTACCTGACATTTGTTTTGTTATATAAATCTGTTGAAGTTGACATTGTTTGCCTACATAAAATATGACAGGTAAAGGTAGGTGTACAGCACCTCATTTTCATTCAATTATTTGTAACTCTTTCCAGTGACGGCGCACTTTATTTTTAGTGTTCCAATGAGAGAAGATCTTGTAATGTACTGCAGTTTGGGGGGAAATTCTTAAGTTTAATAATTTATTTTATTATGAAAGTAAAACTTTGCATTGAAGCAGAGTGGGTATATGCTATCAGTTAAAATTGAAGAAAATTGCAACTGGTGCATCTTTAAATCCTGATCCTTTTCAATTATGTAATTTTAGATAGCAGGTTAAGTCAACTACTTAAATAAATTTAAAAACGTGTAAGTGTGTGAAGATTTTCTCCAAAATTGTTCAGGTCCACAGAACAAAGAGTTATCAATTAAGTGGTTTTAAAGCCGTATTTAATTTGCTGAAAACTTCCTCTTTTTTTTTTTAATTAAAAGCTGGGCAATATCAGGAAAATGCACACATTTGTTAAGTAAGCTACCCTACCTCAACTACACACTCACTAATCCTGCTTAGTGCCCCACTCCCTTAAAAGTTTATTATGAACCAGAAAAAGCCCTGACTACAGTCACAGCGTCAGCTGTTCTTATGGAGGTTCCTAACAGAAGTGACAAGGAAGCAATAAGAAGAGCTGGTTGAACTCTCTAAACTGTGGGGGGAAATACATTTTCCCGAGGGCTCACGTGAGAAAAAGAAGAGAAAACTGAGCATAACTGAGTTCAGTTTATTGGTGTGGCCCTCCACAAGGGTCACAGTTTCCCATGTGGCCACCTTGGGAAAAATCAATTTCCCACCCCTGCTCTAAACACTAAAAAAATGTGCTACAGTACTTCCTTTATTACTAAAGAGACAATGCCTCCCCACAATTCATAGTGACACAAACTAATCCATCAGCATAACTGACAAGAGTGACACAGATTATGCCAGTGTTAACGTTGTTAACATTGCTTTTTCATTTCATACCACAAACTTTGAACAGCAGCCTGTTAAATCCACAGCTGAACTATCATTATTAGTATTAATAATGATAGCTGTATTAAAATCTGCTACCTAGATTCATGAAGGTAAATTTTTTTTATAAATCTTCAAGTCACAATTATAAGGCATATTAAATTATCCCAAGTTGATGTAAGGGTTACCATGATTCAGTTTGGAATAAGTTGCATCTCCTGCTATAGTTTAAGCTCTTAGGTAATAACCTTATTTACACAGTAAAAGAAAGGTTGTGAGCTAATTGGGATCATCCATGGAAAATATAAGCAAACAAGATGAGCAGCTAACATTGCAAAATTCCTCTTTATAGGCCTTTTATTCCTGTCTATTTAAAGATGCAAACCAACGAGGTGATATTTCTCACTGGTGGTTCTCTTTATTTGGCCAACCCATAAGAAGACATGGAGTAAAGTATCTATCTACTGTAGTTTCAGGCCCACATAAACACCAAAGTAAAGCAATTTAAGTAAAGTAATTTTCAGTGCTGTTGCCGCTTACCTTGCCAGTCTTGTGGTCAAACCACACCAGAGCGTGATTCCTGGACAGCACCTTGCAATCGAAGGTGGCGTTGTTCTGGGCTGGCCGGCACCGAGCCACCGACCTGCCGATCTTGACGGGCTCATCCAGGTACACATGCCGCTCCTGGAATGGGTGCGAGTTGGGTCGGCAGGCGAATATTGCCAGCGCTGAAGGCATTGATTTTGGCTTGAGAGTATTACTCCAACCAGAGACGAGGGGCAAGTTTTCTTGATCCAGAGTGGCAGGTTTTTCTGGTGCAGTCCCTCCTCCAAAAAAAAATAGGAATAATCTACAATATCTGCGGCCTATCTGTAGGCTGAAATGTTAGTCCTCTAATCTTCTAGGCACTAACTAGTAAACATGGTCCTCTCTCGTGTGTGAGAAATAAAAAAACAAACCAACAGGTATAAAAAAAAGACAGGACATTCCCCTCACTGAATGCCCACCGAAGCTACATAACGACGCTTATGTGTGACAGCAGGCACTATGTACAGACCAAGCTGCCATGTGTCAAGACATACATGAGTGAGTATAGCACTGACAGCCCCTCACGTCCATCAAACTCCTTCTGTGCTGACTAAACTGTCTGTTTAACGTCTATCAAGAGCAGTAGGTCCAATTATTGCGCGCTTCTGAGCTGTGTTGTCTTCTCTTGCAGCAAGCTAACAGCAGGCACACACCCCAGCGTTCATCACCCTATACACACATACACACAAACACACACGCGTCTGTCATTTACTAAAGTGTCATCTATAACTGTAGTTGACATGTATGGCTCGTCATAATCTGAGTGACCTTGTTGCCCTGATGCAGGGAACCTTAGCTACCTTCCTATCTCCCTACCTTCACCACTCCCTCCACCAGAGAATACCTAGCGAGCCTGAACGCCAAAACACCCCTGAGTTATAAAACTAAAGCAGCTCAGTGCCCACTCTTCGTCTGAACTAGTCAGCGGAGACGTTTCCAAACCATCCACCAGGATGAACAGGGGGGGATTATCTGGTCGTCTTGTGCAACTAAAATGCTAATTGGCTAACTCTCTTCTGGCGTTGTACCAGAAAGCTAGGCTAAGCTAGGCTAGGCTAATGAGTACTGACAAAGTTATCGTCCAGGTCCACAAATTTTTTCTCCCCATCTTTTTCAACCAGTCCGCTTACCGAATGGATACGATACACCATCCCTGTCACCTGGGGTAAATAAAAGCAACACGCTAGCGCTTCTTTTTGCTAATACAGAGCTCTGCAGGCGAGCGTTAGCATTGAAGGGAGCTACCTAGCAGCTAGCCGGCTAACTGACAGTCAGAGCAGAAACCGACGCGGAAAAATCAGGGGAGTTTCTTGACTGCGGGTCCTCACGCATCACACACCAGTCCGATTATTTTCTGGGGAAAGCCCCAGTAAGGAACACAAGTTATGCCGCTGTCGTCTGTTGCAGTGTACCTCGTGGTTGCCGCTATAAGTTTTATATTAATGCCGTCGCCTTCCAACAGTTTTGTGGAAGGAATCTAGAAGAAGTTGTCCTCCTCCGCAAGTCCCAGCCGCCATACTGTAACTAGAGAGCAGACAGCGGTGGTGCGTTCACTGAACGATAGACAGCCGGAGGGATGCGTTCACTGACCAGGTGACATGAGCACCACCCACTGCTGAGCTCAGTCAGACTCGGAAAAAGTAATGAGCTTAAAAGATAAATACATAGATACAAACAGAATTATGAATTATTAAAAAAAATAACGTGATTAACACTGACGATAAAAATATAAGCACTTTTTTAAATGTAAAAAAAAGTACATACGGGTAACGTGTTACAAAAGTTGGTATTAAAGCACATCAACATATTTCACGTACAAACACTTCTTCAAATAACGATGACAAAGAAAATTACTTTATACCAAAATCCTATAATCTGTTTACATCCTCTTTACAAGAGTTCACATGATAATCTAAACGTATTGCACAAAGACTGGAGGACTAGAAACCACCCAGACAGTGAAAATACCTCAGACTAACACACAAATACAAATGTGGCTAACTCCCTCAGAGCTCAAAGGGACGTGTGAGGAAATTATTTCATAAGAAATTCTACTATAGACCCAAATCTATTTCTACTTAGTTTATATACAGAAGAACACAAATATATAAGCTAACAGAAAAGCTAGAAGCACTGTTTTGGTGAAATAAAACCCTCATAAACCAAACGTTAAACACAAGATAAAACAAATGATGTCAAATCTTCCATGAAACGGTATCATGAAAGGCAAAGGGCTGAATTTTGTTTAGAATATGGATCTATGAGAAACGCTGCTTTTTGTAAACCACACAATTTCTCTGTTTTGTTGTTTTGTTTTTATCGTTTGCTATGGTTTCCCTGTTTTACTGGAGTGGATTTTTTTCTTTCAAGAACATGGACTGCTTTGTGTTAAATATGAAAACTGGATTATTGTTCAGTCTTTTATTCAGAACTTTTCTGCTTGTTTTTTTTTTGTTTTTTCATTGTCCGTTACACAGGCCTGAATATATTAATTCCTTAAGAAATATGGAAGTCCTAATAAATGGTATAATCTAGAAAGGAAAAACAGAACAGATTTTTATTTACTTTGCTTAAAAAATCATCTGGTTTCTTTTCAAGTACCTTTTTGATTCTCATCACCTGCAGTTTATTAATCAGAGCAGTATATTTCAGTTTGCATCAGACGGACATCATCCCAGCAATGCAGTTTAGGGATAGGACAGCAGGTTGGGGGTGGTTTTAGAGGAGATCAAATTCTGCTTCTGGCCCCAGAAATGTCCCTGTGGTGCTCTGGTGAACAGACAGCTGAGACTAAATCGATGGTGGATGAGACTGTAAAGCAGATAAAAATAAAGCAAAGCTTTGCTGTTTTTTCTTAGATTCAGCCATAATTTATAGGGCATGTGACTAAAGTATTCATAATTACTCTCCATAAGTGTTTGGAATTTTCTGCATCAATTTTTTTATTGGCTGTAAGGAAATATAAAAATTATATAATTGTTGCTTCTAGCAGCTGAACTGTGACCAGGCTTCAGTCTACACACTTCACTGAGAAAAGAAGAGCTAAAAGTTTAATTGAACAGTTTGAACACTAACTTTTAAGACTGGGGATGTTGTTGTTTTATCAGCTTTTGGGGAAAAACACTTTTCTTGAAAGAGACAGACAGGTTTGGTGCTGTTCTCATTCATATTAAGTTAGTCAAGAGGTCGCAGGCATTTTTTTTATATTCCTTAAAATGAAGGAACCTATTTGCTGTATTGAAACTTTTTGTCAGAGTTTATTGAGTTGTTGCCAGTTTCCTAACTAATCTCAAGCCATTGTTGCTAGTCCTTCTTGTTTTCAGTCAGCCTCAATAATACAGCAGAGCTGTTATGAAACATGCAGAAACTTTCCCACATGATCAGAAACATATCTGAATCATTAAAAGTGCCACATGCACATTAAACCAAATGACTTCCTCAAAACAAGAAACCCGGAAAGCAGCCTGATTTCAGACAGAGTTATCAGCTCCTTGCACTCTGACCCTAATTTTTTGAAATTGAGAAACATTTTTTCAGTTTCACCTGCTTCCAAAGTGTATGGAGAAGAACAAGGGGCTAAAGAGGCTGAAGATGTAAAGCATTGCAGCCTGTGGCTTTTAGGGTCAGGAATAATACTGTATAACACTCTACTTAATGCATCCCTTCTCCAGTGATCAAATGAAACCTACACCCATCCGTTCACACAGACTGAATATATAAATATTTGTTTGTTTTTTGTTTGTTTCTTTTTTGTGGTAAATATGTTTTGTTATCTGTAAGTAATTCCTCTTTTCCTCTAAATGTCCAAGACTGGGTAGGTTTGATAAGATCAGAATATTTAAGTCAATTAGTTCATCACAAGAAAAGGGCATGTTTCTAGGAATAAGACCTTGTACTGTTGCTTGAGATCTCAGTAGGTCTAAGAGGGCAGAGGATTGAAACAGGATTCACTTTGGGGTCACACTGATCATTAGGCTGTTCCAAATATACCAGAGTGAAGGACGAGATAAGGACTGAGTGACTGACAGACTCCTGCGATGTAAACATCAGACCTTAGAGGACAGTGATATTAAAGTCATTTTAAACTGTGGGCCACAAACATACAGCCCATTTTGATGTGAAGTGGGCTGGACCAGTGAAACAGTATTTCTTAGTTTTTCTATATGATAAAGAAAAGCTGCAGTCATAGATCAAAGAAATGTGTCACTATGACTGTTTGGGCTTAAACTGTAAGAAATAAATGTGTAAAATTACAGAAAAGGTTCTGGTAGATCATTCCCCAGACTGTGCTGTAAAACAGAAAGGTTCTGTTCTTTACGGAAAGAACATCATTTCTATAGCTGATAGTAAAAAAAAACAGGACCTTTTCTGTTATTTAATTTTGTCTGTTACTTAATTACAGATAGTATGGCAAGTTGGCAAGTTTATTTATATAGCACAATTCAACAGCAAGGTGATTCAAAGTGCTTTACAGAGACATTAAAAAACCCAAACAAATAAAAAGCATGATTTAAAATGGAAAAAAGAAAGGAACAGTAGATAAAATCAGTAGTTAAAATGTAAGTTTTAAAATATAATTTGAAGTATAATTAAGTTCAGTTCCCAAATTGGATTTGGATTATAATTAAGTAACAAATACTATACATATACTATAACAGATATTGCACAAATACAGCAAATACTTTGGTGCAATATGAATGGCCATGGGAGAGGTTTATCAACAAGAGGAACAGTTAAATTTATTAAAATACAGTGCAGTCCAAAATGTATGCCTTACTTCACATTTTCCAAAGCCGTCCAGTGGGCCAGATCAGGGACTGTAGCGGCCCAATTCTGGCTCCTCTGCCTTATATTTGACACCTTTGTTATAGGTTTTCATTTTGAAGTTTTGGAGTTTTCCTGTAGAGTGTTCCTGGTGTAGGTTTTGGTTGTGGGATAGACCCCATCGTGGTCCCTGCTGCATTGCCCAGCCCTCCTGCAGAGAGAGCAGGGCACCAGCTGTCACTGTGCTAACAGTCTGACTATTATATGAGATTTAACAGCATCTTACTGTGTTTAGCTCCTTAGCCCAGTTTGACATCACTATGTCCATTTAACAGAGGCTGTTTGTGGGATACAAAGCCTTAGAAGCTGAACTCCATTACATCTTAGTTTAATTACAACACTCTTTAGTGATCTGATAAATGTTGGGGTTTGTGTGCTCCCAGATCTCTTTCATTGCATTTCATTATCTATCGATGCAAAGTGTTTTTGATATTGAATGTATTATCACTAATGTCAGGTTATCAATGTGAATATTTTACATTTGAAATTGTATACAAAAAACATAAGAATGTATAACTATTACATTTATTATAACTTACATGTTTGTACCATGTGATATTTGAACATCCCCAAAAAGGCCTCACTTGGACTTTGGATTTTTTTTATTAATTTATTTTCTATTTACTTAGCTCTTTAGTATGCACAGGTTTTTTGTTTTGTTTCGTTTTTTTTTTTCTTGGGATAAGATATACTTTATTTATGAAAAAAATACAATAGAAAAATGGGAGCAAAAATTACAAAAAATCATAATAAAATACAAAAAAAGAATAATTGTGTTAAAAAGCTAAACATATGACAATAAAGTATGTAAAAAAAAGCAATGTACATTTACATTTATTTAGTGACAGATCAAATACTGTTTTCTGTGGCTCAAGATATAAAATGCAAGAACAATTAAAACCAAACACAATATATAAGTCATTTAGTATGAATTGGTTTAAATTTGCATTACTTTACTGAAATCCAGTACTGGTCATTTTGTGGAAAAATATCTTATTGATTTGATTACTGTTCTTACCCATAAGTAGACTAATTTGCATCACAACTCAGGCCAGCAAGGTTTGTTTGCGCCCTCTGTTTGCAGTTTGGTTCGTCCATCTGCTTGCTCAGTGATAGAGCTATTAAAGGATTTAGATAAAGCTGATTTACTGCCTTCAGAGTCGGGCTGTAATTGAAGACGTGATTCATTCAGTGATGGGAGTTATACTTAGCAATGTGGATGTGTGTGCGGGGGGGAGGTGGTGGTGGTGGTGGTGGGGGTGGGGGTGTTCAGATCACAAAGAATAAACTGTAGCTAGCGCTGCCAGCAGCAGGTGTCACTAAGGAATATATTATCGTATATAGTAATATGAAAATGATCTTAATCATCAACATGTCTATCTACAGGTGGTCTGTAGTGGTACAACTGAATCATTTGACCACCCACTCAGTTCATCAATGGGCTTTGATCAGTGGTTGTTGATCAATGGTCATGAAAACTTGCATATTAATGCTCAAGGAACTGACCTCACACTCCATTGTTCATTCAATGGGCTAGTTTCAGTCATTGTCCATATGTACTGTTTAGGTTGGGGAAACCTGCAGTCAGTTGAGACCGAAGAAGTCACTTGGATGAGTGACGAAACATTTCTCCACTGAAAACGCTACGCACAGATCAACAGAATCAACCTTTTGAGATTTACTTACCTGGATGATTGAGCATGCATCAAGACATTTTTTCAGTGTTTTTATTACTGCTAATTTCTACAATTATGTCATTCATCAAAAACAATTCCTTTACATTTATAGCAGACAAAAAAACACTTCTTCAGAGCCATGGTATAGAGGACCTGCTTTGTATGTTTTGTCTCAGTGTAAGGAGTATAAATATATAACCCCAATTTACCACTTCACTGCCTCCATCTCTTCCTGTCTGCAGTGTCCTTCTCTGTCACACCAACCCCTGCATGTGCTTACTCCCATGAACCTTCTCTGTGCTGTTCCTCTTTTCCTCCTGCCTGGAAGCTCCTTCTTCAAAATCCTTTGCATAGTATATCCACCATCTGCCCTCCGCTCATGCTCAAACCATCTCAGCCCGAGGTGTTCCTTTAATCTCGTCAATTCTAATGTCGAATGGAAAAGAAATAAACTTTTTCCTCCATTCCTCAGGCATCCTCTCACTCTCCAAGAATGTGTTAACCAGTCTGGTTAAAAAGTCCCCTGTTCTCTCTCCTAGGCATCACCATTCCTTTACAGGTATGTCACTGGACCAACTGCCTTTTCACTCTTCATTTTCTTCATAGCTCCCTTCATTTCCTCCTTACCAGTCCTATGCACTTCCTGATTATCTTTCTCTCTATCTGTCCTCCTCTCTCACTTATTTTCTTCAGTCATCTTCCTCTTGCTAAAATTGCTTATTTCAGCCCTGTATGTGCACAAGATACAAAGTTAATTTGCACAGAAACAACGACCAAACAAAAGAACTTTTTGGATTTTACCCAAGGATCCCACCAATGTACATCTTACAGCTTATTTAGAAAAAAAAAATACACCAAACAAACAAAGAAAGAAGTTTAGCTTTTTTTTTTTGGTTCTTGCGTTTTAATATAGATGTTCCCCTTAATCAATTACATATTCTGTCATAGCACTTTCGTGTATTCGTAGTATTTTAGATTTTGCACCTGCATCTCTTATCCTAGATCAGGAGCGTTTCTGAGCCAGTTCAAGTACAATCTGAAAACACCCAGCTGAGCCACTACCAAGATCTTAAAAAAGAAGAAACCAATCTGGTATCAAAAACGATGAGCATTGAATTTTTGCTACTGAAACACTGTGATAACCACTGACTTCATCGCTTACACTTTACAAAGCCAGTGTGTTGAACTACACCTGTTGTCAGCTTGGGTCTGGGTTTGGCCACTGGACCATGTCTGACACCTCTTACTTAGATTATTATCTGTATAAAGCACTTTGTGACTTCTATTTTTGAAAAGTGCTACATAAATAAATCATTTTTTAAAAACTCATAAACATCTCTGAATTTCTACTTAGTTTGGGTTTATATTTAGGTTTACTAGCTTAGAATGTTTTGCCTTAACTAGGCTATGCTGTGACTTAGCAGGTCTAATGTTTGACTTTTGATCTCATAATTTTGATTTTAAAAGCTTTGATTTGAAAAGAAAAATCTCTTCTACCATTTTTATGTCTTTTTTTAAAATTTCTTTTTATATCTGTGTGCAGACCATTTGGAAAAATTAGACCAAATATTAAATACAACTACGTAATTATGTGTTTATTGATTTTATATGGATTATTTAATACGGCATGTAGAAGTCAGCTCAGGGACATTTGTACGTGATGACGTTGCACAAAGAACGTAATACATTGCTGCTGAAATGCTAATTGGAAGCTAAGTGGCTACTTTCTGCACCGTTCCTTGCCTCCTGTTGTTACCGGCGGACAAGCTGGCCTGAAATACCATTAAACCGTTTTAAGAAACCGTTAACATTCTTCAGAGCATCTCGGTGTCCGGTGTCGGGCCGTAGCTATGGCTCTGCAAGGCCCGGAGGAGCTGGGGGAGCCGGTCGAAGAGCCGGAGGATCTGGACGACCAGGACGCTAGCAGCATCTCCCCGGCCGAGGAGATAACGCTACCCCCCGGGCCTGGAGGCGACGAGGAGACGGAGGAGGCTCTTCTGCTGCCCTGGGACCGTTTCTCCGCCTGGCTGCACTGCATTTGTGTGGTCGGCTTCGACCTGGAGCTCGGACAGGCGGTGGAGGTGAGACAAAAGTATCCGCCCGGGACAGCGGGGTCATGTTAAACTCAGCGAAGCTACAAATGTCTAAGTTAGCAGTTTTTTAGGCTTGGGCTAATTCTTGGAGGGGAGTGAACAAATCATTTTCATTAGCTGCTTTCATTTTGCCACTCTTTGATTTAATAATGATTACACGAGTGCACACACGCTTTACAAAACTGGCAGAACATTTTACTGTAGGATCACTTTATGACAATGCCGAGCTTACGGCGAAGCGTGTTTGGTGTCCTTAGCTGAAGTTAGTCTGTCCCAGCAGCCACTGCATCACTCAGGCTATAACTTCAAATGGACGTATTTTGCAGAAAGTTGTATATTTTTTAAAAAAAACAAAAAATAAAAAAATCATTCAACTTAAAACGGTACCCAAATGTTTTGAATCCTACTGAAGTCACAAGGCTAAAAAAACCCCAACACCTGTTGACCTCACAGGAGTTATAGAATCACACATTAATCAGTAACCTGATAACAATGTTTAAATGAAAAACAACTATACAGATTCAGACTTCTTCAGGTCTTTCTGTTTCACTTTCTCCAGGGGACTGAGCTACACTAAGACTACAGAGAATTTTATCATTTTGATTTACTAATTGGGTATAGTACTTAGTACGGTAAATTCATCAGCAGTACTATCAGCAGTGCAGCACATGGATCAGCATATTTGTTTTTGGTTTTTTTTTAATTGTGTATATCAAAATTTGACTTGACTTGAATTAGGAGTGGGGGGAAAATCAATACAGCATCGTATCACGATACTGTAATGATATAGGAATACCAGATACTGATTTTTAAATTAAATATTTAAAATACTCTGGGAGTACTACGAACAAGATGGCTCATCTCATGCGTCACCATGCTGAGGTAACATTAGCTGAACAAACTTAACATTAAACTGGTTCAACCAAAACCACTGGACACACTTAGTTTGACAAAGCTAAGCAGTTCAGGAGTCTGACTTGGACTGACTGAAATCGCTGTCAGAGAGACTGTCGAAGGTTTGTAAATAATTGCTGTCTAATTTATAAATGCAGAATGATTGCCAAGATGCTGCTGTTGCTCTGAATGAGTCTTGGTCAACGAGCACAACTGGGAGGGACTCAACACAACTAGGTGCTAGCTGGTTAAGTGCAAATATAATAGTTGAATATTAATTTCTGTCTAGGTAGACATTAACAGATATGATTTTTGATGGTGTATAACAGTTAATTGCGCATTATCAGAAACAGATTGCATGTAATTGCCAACTTGACCTCATTCAATCACAGACTGATAGCAGGCTTACTCTGACTTACAGCAACATTTGTGAGTGGTTCTAATAACCATTTTGGTGTAGTTGAAGATAATGTTATCTTATTAGATAAAATATAAACATTGACAAAGTTTAACTGTGAGGAGATAATTTGCTGGTTTTAAAAAAGGTGATAATTCGCGATGTATGTTGTGAAAATGCAGCATATCACAAAATGTTAAAAATGGCAAAGGTATCATATTTTGAGAGAAATATTTTGATAATATTGTATCGAGGGGTGTCTGGTGATTCCCACCTCTAACTTGAATATAGATAAAGTTCAGTATTAAACTTAGATAAATGCAAGATGCATTTTTTTTAACTGGGCAAATATTAACAAATTGTGCCATGGAAAACTGAAAAGACTATAAACGTTTTTTGTTTTAAAATGTTTAATAAAACATTTCAAAACAAATGTCAACACAAGTATTAAACCAAAATGTTGTCATTGATACATTTCTAGTTTGAAAAATCTAAACACTGTAGATTGTTTTTATACTAAAGGAAAACTGAAATTGTAAAAGTACAGCTATTTTTTAAGTACTTTAAAGAAACACTTAGAACTACAAAAATTGCATGTATTGTATAAACAGTTAACATTATTCAGTAGTTTAAAAAAATAATTTGATTGAATTTGCTCACTTCTGTGTGTGTTTGTGGGTTTTTATTGGGTTGTATTTATTTATTTATTTTTATGGTGAAAGAAATCTTCACCGTAAAACATAATTTAACTCTTATGTTTTAGGTTTTTTTTATTTTTGTTTCTCAGTCACATTAAAATCAGTTTATAACATCTTTGTATTCTATTAAAATTTTCTCTTTTTACAGTTTAACAATTTAAGCACAGCACAGAAAAGAGGCTGACCAAAGTTTTCAGTTGTGCATTTGTGAGCTTCTTCTTTGGGTAAAGTGTTGTTTTTTTTTTTCTCTTCCAGGTCATTTATCCTCATCATTCCAAACTGTCGGAGAAAGAGGTGAGTTACACTGAATGGGCGGGATTTTTTTTATTCTTTATTTTATTTTTTTAAAGAAAGGTTTGTTTTTGGAACATTTATTGACATGTTAAAAAGCATCACATGTTGATGGATTGATTCACAAAGGCCCATTCTGAGGCAGGAAAAGCCTAGTATGGGTATGTAAACCTGAGCTGATGTGATAAAAGAGGTAAGGACATAAACTAAATATTTGCTCTTCTTTCAGAAAACAAGCATCTGCTACCTTTCATTCCCTGACTCCAACTCAGGTGAGTTTGTGTTTCAGCCTTTTTCTCTTACCTTGTATCCACCAAACTGGGGCTGGAGCTGGTTATAATGCAAATCAAGGTCCAGTTTTGCCTCGTTGCTTTTTAAGAACCGTTCTACAGTTTGACAGGCTTGATGACATAATAAAGTAGCGTTACTGTCACTTGTTAGTGAACCAAAGCATGGCGGATAAAATCTGTGGCCTGAACTAGGTCATCTAAAAAGGACAAATACACGCACATCCTCATCAGAAGAGCTCACGCACTGCACGGTTTTTGATTTGCAAACAAGATAATATACAAAATAGGCGCTCTTTCTGCACCTCTGTAGTCATGAGAGACACACGTTACATTATTGTATTTTTTTTTTCTTTTAACAGCTTTCGGATTTTTCCATCAGTGATGGAAAATATTTGCTAACATCTGGTTGGGTGCTGCTTGAAAAGACCTAGTTTATACAAGGTGTTGGCTGTAATGCTAGGTGCAGCTCTTTCCAACTCTGTGTGGGATGTGTATAAAAATGGTTGTAATTCCTAAACAGTCATTCCTGTAGTTAATGCAATACTCCTTCTAAACACTTTGGATTAAAGCTGAGAGTCTACACTTCAGTCACATCTTGATTGTTTGATTTAAAATCCACTGCATAGGTCCATAAATATTTGGAGAAGTAACTGTAGGTGGATGGATATCAGCTGAACAGCATTAAGTCATGAAAAAATTCTACTTATTCTTTTTTTTTGGTAACTTCAGTATTTTTTTTCACTGATACTCTTAGATATTTTTTTAATTACTAAATTATTAAACGTAAGATAGATTAGGGTATACTGGTTAGCACTCTCACCACACACCCATGTACAAACACCACTGTGGCTTTGTGTGTTTGCCCGCAGGTGTGTGTTTTAGTTTACTGAGTCAGAGGGGGGTGAAGCTAAAGGAACCTGCTGCCCTCAGTTTGAAGACAGGATTAGGACAGACTGCTTACAGGGCTGCTATATATATATCTCACTGTAGGTGTTTGTCAGAGAGAAAAGGGGAGAGAGACATTAAACTGAGGAACTGCAGCTCTCTCTCTCTCTGTGTGTCGTCCATAATTTAGCCTTACATCCTGAACAGAGTTGGCATCATTTGTCGTTAATCCACTTTGGGAATTCAGAATAAATGGTGACAGATGAATTTTTTTTTGCTCTTTATTTGGAAAGTGCTGACTCTTCATGTGTCTCATACCCAATAGAGCTTTATAAAACAAGTTGTTGTGCATAAATGAATAGGCCAGTAATCGGATCAGATGTAAGGTTGCTCTACATTTGTGCGACTACCTCCATCCGTCCACTTAACTGAGTCCAGGCTGAGCAAGCAGCAATTTAAGTGGAGATGCTCAGACCTGCCTCTACTCCATCTCTACTGGGGGAGGGGGTAAAAAGTCAAGTCATTTGTAAAAACGTTTTTAATTCTGATGCTGCCTGTCCTGTGAACTGTAAATGGCATTGGTCAACTTGTTGTTAAAAGAGGACTTATGTGATTTGTGGAAAATAAAGCAAAGAGCTTTAAAGTCTTTCTTTAAGTACACACAGAAGTATTCGGACTGTGTTTGCTCTTCTCAGGTTTGTAGGTGACATGTTTGAGTGACTAGAAACTCAAAATTAATTCAGAGCTGTGGTTGAGCTGTGGTCAGGCAGCAGTGGCCTGTTTTCATGCTGTGTGGTCTTGAATGCAACCCGACTGAATGATGTCATGGAGTCTTGGCTGTGCTTTTTTGGCGCTCCTGGAAGTGTGTGCTTATGTATGCGTGACTTATGAAGTGGAATGCTTTTAAGTCTACCAGCCTGAGCTGAAATGTTTGTCTTTCTTTGAATGTCCTAAAGCTCATTTTCTCTGTCTAAGGATGTGTGGACCTCCTGCTGAGGTTAACTTCTGGTTGATGGCTTATGCAGGACTTCCTGTTTCCTTTTTTCTTCCGTTTTCCTCTTCCTGTTTGTCTAAAAGACCAGAGGATGCAGGCTAGAAGAGCTGACCAGTGCTCATCGACGTCACGTTTTTCTGCAGCGTACAGTTTTTAATTCTTTATTTTTAAAAGTGTGCACAATGCAAATGTGTACAGAAATATGTTGTGGTGGATTCTGCAGTGTTTTTGTTTCTTGTTTCTCAAAGGTGATTTTTTTTTTAATCTATTTGTAATCACACTTATAATCTTAGTTTAAAGTTAGCCGAGGACAGTGCCGTTTTTCTTCTTCAGAACAAATTAAGTTGTATGTTTTTTGATTTTCATACCCAAGTCACTTGGGTTTAAAGAATAATTTAGTACAAGTTTTAAATGTTCCTGAAGTTTTGTAGCAGTCCTTTGCTAATGTGTCTTTATGAAGTGATTTTAATTTTTTTCCCAGCTTATGTATATTTTGGTTCTATATGCTAGTCTGAGCTTATAAATATGGATGCATATTCCAGTATTTTCTATGTATTCACCATGTTTATCTGCATAGTGTTTGGAAGCTGGGATAAGCTGGGCTTTTAATGAAATCCTCCTATAAACACGGCAGCCATCTTGGATTAAATCCGGGTGGCTGTCTGGATATTTTATAAACAAAAGTTTATTTAAGCTTAATTAAATTAAACCCCATGCATCCCCACAAAAACATGATTGGTTCCCTGTGTTTGCTGATTTTCTTCCATATGTTTTTATTCAGGTCTTAAAATGTGTCTTGTTTACTGTAGGTGACAATTGGTCATTGCTCTGCCCTCTTTTTCCAGGTTGCCTTGGTGACACACAGTTCTGCTTCCGGTTCCGGCAGGGTTCCAACAGGAAGACATCACTTGGCTGCTTCTTGGAAACCACTGACAGAGACGCGCCACCTTGTCTGAAGGTTAGGCACCGCTCATTAACACACAGCTCTGTGGGCACATAAACTGCACAGTGTAGAGTTTTGTGTGCTGAGAGTAAAATAAGAATCTGTGAACTAGAGCAGGGCGATATGACCAAAAATATTTATCACGATATACATTTGAAAATTTGCGATAACGATATAACTGACGATATAATTGACATGAGACAAAATACTTTACAACTCCACAACTTTATTAGTGCAAAAAAACCCATCAATATATTTTCACTTAGACAAGCAGCTGTTTTTTATTTGCATTAAAGTTATATAAAAATTTAACAGTGCAAATGCAAATTCGTTGCTGACAGTTTAACCAAAAGACATTTCCAGTGGAAACTGGCCGACATATCCTCAGCATAACCATGTAGAATATCCACCAAACTTAAAAAGAGGTTATACACACACAATACGGTAATATTATGTTGAAGCACAGTACGTATCACTCTGCGAGGCTCCTGCCTACGATAGCCGTAATGCTCCGACAATCCATCAAGCGGTGCGGCTTCGTAGCTTAGCAAAGTCGTACTAAAACATCTGACAGATTTTTGAGCGCCGTGTACCACATAAAATCATTTCGAGGTCAGTAAACACAACCAGAATTCATACATACACATACAAAATTCATACATAAGGCACACGGGATTATAAGGGGCACTGTCGATTTTCAGAAAAATCAAAGGATTGATTTCAAGTGTGCCGTATTTACCAAAAAACACGGTAATAACGACGGCCCGCTAGCATGCGCTACCAAAAATAGTGTTTTGTTGTGTATCTGACGGACGAAAGCTAAACCAGTTCCACACCACTGAAGTTGCAGCATTTTTACAAACCAATTCTGGTTCATCCGTTTCATTCAACGATCCACTTTCGCCCTTCTCATTCTCTGTCGCCGCCATGCTTTTTCCGCCATGTGCGTATGAAAACAAAGGCACTGCACATGCGCGTTTTACCCATATTCTATCGCCATATTTCATTTTCTTATCGTTGCCCAACATTATACCGGTATTACCGTGAACGGTATGATATGGCCCAGCCCTACTGTGAACTGATAATTTGCTGTGTGTGTGTGTGTGTGTGTGTGTGTGTGTTACAGAGGGAGCAGGGCCATTACTACGGTTATGTGTACTTCCGTCAGGTGCGAGACAAATCTTTGAAGAGAGGATACTTCCAGAAGGTCAGTGTCATACTGCAGGAGGACTAAATGCAGCCGGTGATAGAAAACTTAAGCATGAACAAGGATCCAGCACACCATGCACTGTGTTAAAACAACGCAACATTTGAGAGATTATACTTCCAGTTACCACAATAGGACTTATAATGGTTTTAAACAATTTTTATTCCACATTTCAGAGATTAAATGATTTCAGCAACACCTCTTGGTTATGATTTTAGGCTTACAATAGTAGTACTCCCACTGCAGGCAAGGTTACATTGCGATTAACTGTATTAGCGCTCTCCTTGATAGAAAAACTGCATGCATGTTAAATTTGATATATAAATATCTAAAATGATTTATTTTTACCCCACGTTATTTCAAAAGGCTTTTGCATCTCACTCCTCCCATCTGATCACTGAACAAATGCCAAATTAATTCACCTTATGTTTATTTGGCACCTTCCTTAATAGACTGATGATGTGATTGATGGATTTAATCTGGTGCAAATGTAACATTATTCTTTATCATGACCGCAGGTATACAGAGGGTTAAAATAAGAAATGAAGGCCCATGTTGAGCATACACTGGTTCAAGCTGTGGGTTTGAGTCTCAGTTTTTATTTGCAGTTTAAAAACCAAAAGACATTTATTTGTTCCAGGTCTTTGTTTTGTGACACTTTTGAGATTTCTTCTAGTTTTCTGCTTTTGCTAGCTAACGCTCTTTGGGGTTTAATCTATTACTAGACAAAATGAGGGATTGTCGGGTCACTATATTCTGACATCTTTCAGACAAAATCAAAATCAAACCACTAAAAAAAAATTACATACTGATGAAATGTCTGAAAATACAATTCCCTTTTTTTCCCCCTTTCTTTCTTGCTGTGCCTGTCTCTTTCCAGTCTCTCGTCTTGATCAGTCAGCTGCCCTATGTGACCTTCTTCCACTCGCTGCTGAAGATTATGGCTCCTGAATACTTTGAGAAACAGGAGCCCTGCCTGGAGGCTGGTCAGTTTGATTACCTTTCTGTATGTAATCATTTATGTAATCCTGTCTCAGCTCCGTGTAGTCCAGAAGAGTTAACTGCACAGTCCTTAGTTCACACTTTCACAGTAAATGCAATGGTCAAAAAATCACATCTTCATTACATCTAGTTTCAGCATTTTTATTTTGATGGCACAACATATCAGCTTGGCAGCAGGTCCCCTGTACTGAGACTTCTGAGTTTATCAGATGTCAACGTAAGCTTGGTTCGCCTCTTACAAAGTTTAGAGAAACCAGTTTGTTGCACATTTAATTACAAGACATGTATTTTATATCTATTCTCAGGAATGAGTTTCCTCTCGTCTGTTTAGGTTTTGAGGAATTCAAGAATACAGCAAAATGAGATTTCATTGATATGGTCAGACTTGGAAAAAGATAGTTTTACTTAGAACTAAGGCACAATTTAAGATGTTGACAGCCAAACCAAACTGTCACTGTCTGATTCAGAGAAACAGGAAAATAAAAAGGTAAATATAATTTTAAAATGACTAAAACAGCTTTTGTTTTTTTTTGTTTTTTGTTTTGCTTTACTTTCATTAATCAAAAAACACAAAATAGAAATGTCCTCTTAGAGCAAGTTTTTCCCTCTAAAGTCAGTGTCTCTAGTATTTAACATCTAATATGTGTTGGAAGTACTGCTTTTCAGTAATTTCATCCAGGCTAGTAACAAACAAGGAGAGCCCACGCACAATAGGGTTTAATTCGTCAGTCAAATTACCTAATCAATGATTGGTGCAGTGAGATGTGAGAGTATGGTAAACAGTGCTACCTAAGGTGTCTCATTGAAAAAGTATATAAAGTTGGATAAGGCTGCAAAAACAAAATAACCAAACAAACCAAGAGAGGATTGTGAATAAGTGTGTTTTCACATCTGTGGTGTTTAGCCCGTTTAGTTCACAGTAATTGGACTTAAGTATAGACCAAAACAGCTGCACTGTGACCCTTTGGAGGAATAAACCCCAGAGTGGTTTGTTTATGGTGTGATGTGAGCCGACCCTGATCCGAACCAAATGCAAGGTGTATGTTACAAGTTTGAGATAAAAAATGTCCCATAGCTACGCATGCTTTGTATTCTCAATGTGGGAAGGTACTACAGATGTGCAAAGGTCTGTAGGGACTAGCAGCTAGATGTGAAATGAATGTAAATTCTCCATGTTCTCCAGTGGTCCAGAACACAGCACCTTCTTCCTGTATTTACTTTTGTTGCTCCACTCATTGCTCCTGGCCAATGAGTGGACTCACATGGTTTGTAGTGGTGCATTTTGGCTTGCTTGGAGTTCCTTATGTGAAAAAACTACACTAAACCAAACAGTGTGAAAAAACTACTAAACTAAGTTTACGAACTCATCAGCTGATTTGGACCAGAGTAAATGAACTATAAGTGGAGACGGTGTGGACTGAAAGAGGGGTTGTCCTGTTGGGCACTCCCACCTCTCAGGTGCAGCCACTTTTTTGATGACCTTCCCAGACTGCTCCTGAAAGTAATCAGGAAGGGGTGGGAGCCTTGGAGGGTCGGCCAACCCATTGTTTTACCCATGTCGAATTGTAGATTCTAGTTGATTATAGATTAATACAGACCAGTATAAGGCAATGATGCCATCTTTAATTTGGTAAGGGATGATCCCCTTATTTTGAAAGTTTGATTGCACATTGACTAAGGAATTGTAAATCACAAGTGGTTTGCCAAGTCAGAAAGCACTTTTTTTGTTGAGGGGGATTATACTCTGTTCCACGAATGACACTGAAAGCTGGAGACACAACGGCCGAGCAGTCCTTCCTGTTATACTTCGTTGAAGTCGGCTACCTGGGCCTGCCTGCCATGTGTAGTTGGTGCATTGAAATCTAAATTTTTCGCAGTACAGTACTCATGATTATAAAAAACAGGCAGACATTTTGACCATTGCATTTACTGTCTGACAATGGAATTTGCATCAGAGACCAAAGTGGACCTTAGTAGACTTGCAGACGTGGAAAGTGGGACATGAAGTCTTTTTGAAACCACAGCCATCAAAATCTAGTGGCAGTTGCAGTTTAAGCCACTTTCTTGTTGTGTCTTATTTTTTTGGACCCAGACTACGATTGAGTTTCATACATACACTTCCCATTTCTGATGGAGAACTGGAACGTGCCATGTGAGCTCACTGAGGGTGAGCAGTGACTGTAGCTGCTAACCAGTCTCCATGAATGTGAACTTGTATTGCCACAGAAGAAGAAGAATATCAGAGAGGCAGCCAATTATTTCTGTATACTTAAATCCCTTTTTCTGTTTTCAGAGAAGATCCTTTTTAATTCAAAATTGTTGTTGTGTTTGATAGCTTGTAATGACATCGATCGCTGGCCAACGCCTCATCCTGGACGAATCCTGACGCTGCCTATCATGGGTGTAGTCCTCAAGGTACACTCACTCACTAAGTTGAAACCAGCAGATGTTTAGTTTTGACATGTTGTGACAGGTAAAGAACAGGTCTAATTAATAACTTTAAAGATGGCTCGATTCAATTTCCCACGATAGGCAAATATTTGTTTAATCAGGCAGTCTTGTTCAGGTAGAACAAGAATCCTTCGCAGTCAGCAGTAACCTGTACTTTAAAGCAGGATTTAGGGGCTTAGTGAGGTAACTAACTAAGGTTTAGTTAAGTTTATCACTTTAATGAGTGTTTTAATACATTTGTATTTAAAAAAAAAAAAATCTGATTTCAAAGTGCTTTAATTCAGCAGTCGTTCACTGTTAATGATCAAAACGTGTTATTAGAGTGGATCTTTGAATTTTACGTGGTTGCTGGTAGGGAGCATAACAGCAGCGGCTACAGTCACTCCAGACATACTCTTAAAAGTATGAAACGAGTTTGATTATCGTAAGGATGAATGTTGTAAGTCTAGGGTAGGGTTGTAACTAAAGATTATTTTCTTCAATTACTCGATTAGTCAACGACTATTTCAGTAACTCTTATCTCCGCTTCCTGTGGGCAGACCTTCTGTTCTAGGCTCCATCACCCTGTTGTCTCGTCCCACAGCAAATTAAAATAAAAACCCAGGAAGCATATGAATTTGAAAATAATCAAATGTATTTCTAACATTTCTCAATATGACAGAGTAAAAATGAAATAAATAATATTATTTAAGTAATACAAATTAAAGTGCTAGTAGTATTTAAACAAAAAATAATAATCTGCAAACAAGAAACTAAAAAAAGTTTCTGTCTAAAAGTTCTAACTTAAAATCAAAATTTTTTGTCCAGTCCAAAATGACAAAGTTTAAAGATAAGATAAGATAAGATGACCTTTATTAGTCCCACACGTGGGAAATTTGTTTTGTCACAGCAGGAAGTGGACAGTGCAAAAGTTATGAAGGACAATTAGAATAAAATAAAATAAGAATAAATACAGTACACAACTGTACAGAATAGAATAAAAATAGAATACTATATACAGTAGAATAAAATATACAATAGGATAAAAATAGAATACAAATGCTATATACAACAGAGTGAAAAATACAACGGTGCCAGAAAGATTATTGCACATTTGTGTTATTGCACATTTGTGGATGTGTGTGTATGATCAGTTAAAGTCTTTGTTGTGGAGTCTGACAGCAGTGGGGAGGAAAGACCTGCGAAATCTCTCCGTCCCACACCGTGGGTGCCGCAGTCTCCCACTGAAGGAGCTGCTCAGTGCTGTCACAGTCTCGAATTTACGATGGCACGAAACATAATGTGGAGTGAGGTTTGCTCTTATCTTTGAGATGATGTTCCCAACTGCTGCTAAAGATGCACTCTTTCATGACTTCAGCCGTTTAAGAGTTGCATGAGCCTCTTTTCAGGACAAACTCTTCCATATGTCTAGTATGCATAATACTAGTAAGAAGGACCTAAACAGAATTAGAAAAGGCCATTACTAATCACAAATGTAGTTGTATATCTGTGCAAAATCTGTGCTATGTGCTGCAGGTTCGCATCCCAACCTCTTATGATAAACCAGGAACATCACAGCTGGTCCAATCCGCCCAGGTGATCTTACACTCGCGTGCGCACACACACTCAGTGTCTGTTTGTATGATGTCTGTGATGACGCACTGAGCATTATGTGAATATTAAAGCTGAAAGTGTGTTTTTGTGTTTTAGAGTGATAGCATGGTGTCCATTGTGCTCCCAACAATTCATGAAGTGGACCTCTTCAGGTGAGTCCTGCAGGTCAAGGCTGATTTAGACTAAATCTTTATAGAGCCTAAGATGCAACCTATGTTACATAATAGTCTCATTGCCACATTGAAGCTTGTGATTGGTGTTAATTAGCTTGTTGTCATGTCCCAGTCTCTGTCTTTTCGTGCAAGTCTTGGTCGCCGGCATCCATCCGTTCTCTTCTGCTTATCAGGGTTGCTAGAGTATATCCCAGCTGTCATTCACACCTATAGAATCATCAGTTAACCTAACCTCAATAATTGCATGTCTTTGGACTGTGGGAGGAACTTCACGCAGAAATTCCACCGTCCTCCCAGATGGTGGAGTCGAACTCGGGACCTTCTTTCTACACCGTGCTGCCAGGATATTTTATGTATTTTACCATACATAAAATGACAATGTCTAGATTGGATTAGTGTTATTTATATGTTAGGATTGTTTAGGTAATTTTTGGATATTTTTTAGTAACTCGCTTTGGTATGATAATGTATGTTGGGATTGTATTTGGTGTATGTTATCTGATGTTTGGACCCCTATTTTATAAGTCGAGAAAGGCGATCTCCATCCATTTATTACAAATGTGTGTCCTTATATTGCTGATCATCATAACTTACATCGAGGTAATAATTGTTATGCTCTCACTGATCTGTTTGAAACCTGGTGCGTGGCACTGAACGAGCCAGTCGGCTGCAGACTGCATCAGTGTGAATTTCCAGGGACGTACACGTCAGGATAAGGTGTAACGTGTACCTACAGGGTAGATTTAACACAGAAATTTAAATCCTCTGTCACAGTGTTCTTCATGCTTCGGACATGTTTTGTCCCCACCTGCTGCTTAATCATGGTACTGTCACTGAATCAAGAACAGTATCACTTCAGCTGAGGACAACTGCTTATCAAAAAAAAAAAAAATCCACTGAGATAAAGTGAAGACAGACCTTTCGCAAGGAGGGTTGATTTCAGTCTTTAGTTGGCGTCTCTGAAAACTTGCTTCTACCCTGTGTCTCTGTGGGGAAGGTGCAGACAAAATGAATAGTCATGCCCATTATTAAAAGGTCAGAGTTACTGTTTTGGGTGCTCTGCTGTCAGGATGTGTAAATTAGCATATTCTGTATTCAGGTCAAAAAGAATATTAATCACCCAGCTTGGTGGTTGTGCTCCTGACCAAATCTACTGAAACCTTTTAAGACTTTCAGGTTCTGAGGTAAATTAATAAATTTGATATCTAGCAGTTCAACAAGGTTCGGCCTGAGAATGTAACACAGTTGTGTGTCTTTGACGTTGCCAAAATTGACTTGGTTTGAAATTGGTTTGCAAACAGTGGGAAAGAGACTTACTCAACTCATTGTCGTTCTCTCTTCCCCCCCGCCCCCAGGTGTTTCTATCCAGTCTTCTTCCATCTCCAGATGCTTTGGGAGTTGGTGTTGCTGGGGGAGGCACTTGTTGTCATGGCGCCATCACCAGCCGAGTCATCTGATACTGTGCTAGCTTTGGTCAGGTAAGTTGGCAGCGGTTATTTTGCCAGGATAATATATTGACCAGTACTTAACAACAAACACAAAGCTAATTATTATGTAATTGTGTGTCTTCATGTTCAGGAAAATTTGATGTATGACACCTAGACATGTCTTCCTGTTATAAATGTGTTATAAAGTGTAATTTATAATCCAGCAAATGAGTCAGTCTACATATGTTTCTGTTTGTACAGTGATCAGACAGGTGTTTTTCATCCGACGCACACTGGCATATGCGTCAGTAAAATGCTGATTTGTTTAAAATGCGCTTGGCCTGGAATATGTCAAGCGTATTATATTTAAATTGTGAATATTTGAGATCTCTACAAAATAAGTGCAATTTTATTAATTTAAAAAAAAAGTAATCCTGTTGCCTTCACGTGTTTTTTAAAATGTTAAAAAAAGTCACAAAAATGCCACATGTACCAAAACTTATACAAATTAAAACTCAAATATTAAAACTGACATTTAATTTCTTCTTCTTTTTGTTTTTTTTTTTCTTTTTAATTTGTCAGAAGGTTCAGTAAACGCTCTAGTTTCAAAATGTTAGAAATTTTTTTTAATTTTTTTTTTTTTTTCCCCTCTGCAGCTGCATTGCTCCTCTGCGATACTGCAGTGATTTCCGGCCGTACTTCACCATTCATGACAGTGAGTTTAAGGAGTACACCACCAGGACGCAGGCTCCGTAAGTAAAAATAAATTATTAAAAATAAAATGACACCATGCTGTTGTGTCATTGGTATTAATAGCTGGGATAAATTTGTGGACAGTGGAGCAATCAGCTGGTGAAGATTCTGTTGCCACGAGTAGATTTGTAAAACAAAAGTATCTATTTCACCTTCAAATAAATCAAAATGAGCAAGGAAAATAAATCAATTTAATCATGCGATAAAGCCCCTAAAATAATTTTAAATATAGCAACAGGAGCTGCTGGAACAGGCTGCCACTCCATACAGCAGCAGGAAAAAAAGCGATGTTTGAAATTCCAATTTCGGAGGGAGCCAATGAACAGAAGCTATTTTGGGAGAAATTTGTTGAGTATTGAAAATTGTTTTTTGCTTATTGGTGTTAAAAGTTATTAATCTGTGTTTTCGCAGGCCGTCAGTCATTCTAGGAGTGACCAATCCTTTTTTTGCAAAAACTCTGCAGCACTGGCCGCACATCATCCGCATCGGAGACATGAAACAAGCAGGTAAACATTACAGCTTCAGCAAACTGAGACATACAGGGTCTCAAACCTGATCAAAAAGATGTCTCTGTCCAAAAAGTGTGTTAATGAAGTAGGTAATGATGTATTGGAAATGGAGGAGAAATATCAACCTGTCTGATCACTCTTTTCACCACCTGGTACTCACAGGAGAGATGGCCAAGCAGATGAAAGTCAAGAAACTGAAAAACCTCAAAACTCTGGACTCTAAACCCGGTAAATATTTCACATCCCCTTTTTAGTCTATTTATTTTTCTGTATTATGAAGATTTTTTACTCTTTTAATATTACATGAAATCTCTCCTCTCTCTCACACACACACACACACACACACACACACACACACACACACACACACACACACACACACACACAAATTGTGCAAGAGGTCCCGCAATAACTAAAAAACAGTCTGATGTGTGTGTGTGTGTGTGTGTGTGTTCTGTAGGTGTGTACACTGCATATAAACCGTATCTCAACAAAGATGAAGAAATCATCAAACAGCTTCAGAAGGTGAGATATTTCCCATTTTAAAGCATCCCCTTATTCATTATTGCAAATATAAAATATTTTTATGTATTTTCTTGTTTTGCAGGGTGTTCAACAGAAGAGACCCTCTGCAGCCCAAAATGCAATTCTTCGGCGCTACTTCTTAGAACTGACACAAAGCTTCATCATTCCACTGGTAACAACCAATTACTTTATGTATGTGGTATCCTCCAATCAGATCCAAGAACTCTATAATGAATGCTGTGTTTTTAGAGTTGAAGCTCTGAGTCTGAAAGATTTCACAGAAGTGGATTTAACTCTGATACATCATCCTATGAAGCTGTAAATATGTGATTTTAATTTTATAAATGACAATAAGCATTTTAGGCTTCAACTAAAATGATTTGTTCGTGTGGTGCAGGAGCGGTACGTGGCCAGTCTGATGCCTCTCCAAAAGTCCATCAGTCCCTGGAAGAGTCCTCCTCAGCTACGACCGTTCATACAGCAGGACTTCATGAAGACACTGGAGAAAGCTGGACCTCAGCTTACGTCCAGACTGAAAGGAGACTGGATAGGACTCTACAGGTGCAGACATAAGCCTTTATTAAAAAATCAATCTGCAGAAGTTAATTTATCACATGGTAATCTGTATTTTTTTAAGCTCATAAGCCATGGAGGTTTTTACTGGGTTAAGTATGAATGGTTTGATTGTAACACAGACTGAAGGATGTCAGTAGTGGATCACTGACATGTTGTAGGAATACAGTCTATCCTCAGTGTCATATAAACTCCTTTTTTTTTCCCCCTTAAATTTAAAGGCATTTCCTTAAGTCTCCCAACTTTGACGGCTGGTTCCGCAACAGGAGGAAAGAGATGACGCAGAAACTGGAAGCCCTGCACCTCGAGGCGCTGTGTGAGGAGGTGAGGAGGAGAAAGGCTTGGAGTGTATAAAGATCGGGCTGAGCCTGTCTGAAACATCATTTTAGTGTTTTGTGCTTAACGTCTGATTGGCTCCTCAAGGTTTGAACAGCAGGTGGGTGGGACTTAAGGGACCATGTAAAGGCAATATCCAAAGCATCATATAGATTAAACGAACTGTGTTTAGAGTGTTCTGAGGTTTTGGCCCTCTGAACATAAAGTTGAGCATAATTATTATTATTTTCTGTTTTTACATTGACGGGATGTTAGAAAGTAGTTATGTGATGCCATTGGCTAAAGCTCTGTATATCTTAATGGCCATCAGTCAACATCGACTCAATTCAACAATATCAGTGTTGAATTGAGTCATAAAATGTAATGAGTTGCCTTGAATTGAGTCCCAGACACCTTTATCGATCTCCATGTCATTTGTTCTTCTGCAGGATCTCCAGAAGAGAATCCAGAAGCACACAGAGGTGGAGACAGTCGATCTGGTCCTGAAGCTGAAAGACAAACTGGTCTGTAAAGATGATTCATGGTCTAGAACTTTAACACTACTGCCTCTACTAAAACCTCCTGTACTTTTACTGCTAAACTACTGCTCTGCTACTAGCACAACAGCTAGTAGCAGAGCCTGGCCAAGTCCTGTAGCTTTTCTTTTTTCTTGCATAGTTAATAGATGGTGAGGTCAAAAAGTTCTGGAAATGGACCTATAAAAATCAAAACCAAAATGTGCCTCCATTATCTGTTCATTCTCAGTCAGCACACACTTGACATGCACCCCAAACTAGGTTTTTTGTTTTACATTAAATATTCAGCGCAGTGTCAACATGCTGCACATCCACCATAATTACTGCACTGGCTACAGGTCTTCTGGCTGGGGTGTCATTTATTGGGAGGAGTTGAGTGATGCTAACATGGTGCTAAGTAAGCTAAATAAGCATGTGAATATCTGGGAGAAACTTCAGCTCCTGTAAAACTGCACTTAATGTGAACCATTGGCAGCATGACCGGTTTATCTGTTGGATTAAAGTGTGTGGTAGTGTTTTATAAGGCAGTGAAGTGAGTGCGTAGCATAGAACTTTTTTTATGTGCTGCATGGATGGATAGATGGATGTATGATAAGAAATGAAGAACTGACATCATTCAAGATTACAAGCCTTTTTAAAAAGCCTAAAATAAATTTAGTCTTAAATTTAACTGGGCTTAAGCTGTCGGAACCCAGCTTCTTTCAGGTCTGGGAGCTGTGGACTCTCGGATGGAAAACTGATTTTAAACATGACATTCAGGTTCGCTTGAAGCAGAAATTGATCTTTATTCTCTGTAAAGTTTGAGCTGTGTCTGAAATTGCAAAGCACACAGTGCAAATGGTCAGAACAGGATGCAGGCACTGGAAGCTGCCTGAACACGCCCAGGAGGATGACAGGTTAAAGGTCATCTTCTTTCTCGGGCAGATGACCTTCAACTCAGGGTCCATCAAATTTAAATTTTTAGTTTGTTTTTTTATTTTATTTTAATACAGCTGTTCCCAGAACCTTTTCTCCCTGCCTTGAATTCCTCCTACTTCTTTTACTTTACTTTTACTGACACAGCATACATGGCTGTGCTTGTTAGTAATCCCTGCTGCTGCACCTGGTATCTGGCATCTGCTGCATCTTCAGCCTGTTGGATGAAGCGTTTTTGTCTCACTGTGCTCTTTGCTGCAGACTCAGGCGGAGAGGGAGAAGTTACCAGTGCGTCCCGGAACCTTGGAGAAGCTGAGAGCCCATATCGAGGGTGTCATCCTGACCTTACCAGAGGACCTGCAGGGCATCCTTCACAAGCCCACCACGCTCTGACCTCTAACCCTGCAGCCTGCAACACTAACCCCCAGTTAAAGCTTGTTTTAAAGTTTTGGGTGGGGGGGCTTAGTGGCTCTCCTCCCAGTCGGTTTCCAAGGTGAGGGTGACGTGGACCCTCTTTTACTTGGACCGGGTGCCATTTTAAATCTGCTCGGGTCTAAGATGGAAAGCACATACTTGGATGCCAGCTCACAATGAGTCAGACTAAACAGCATGTCATTGATCATGTGGGGTTTTTTTTGTTTTGTTTTGTTTTTAAGATGACCAGTCGAACCAGGATCGACCAGGAAGTGTTTAGAAACTGCTACTTTTTTTTTCCTTTTTTTTAAATCACTGCTGCATTACTACATGAAGAAAGCCTGGAGGGCTCGATCCTGATAGCATTTACTGAACAGTCTGAGGCTGCGTGCGCAAGTAACAAGAAGATGACTTTTACTGACCTTTGACCCTGGACGTTTTTACCTCCTTAACATTTTTTTGTTTGTTTGGGGTTTTTTTAAACTTTGATGGTCGGTCGCTGCAGTCTAACTGAACAAAATCTGGAAATGTAAAAAGTTTCCCAAAGAAGTGCACTTCATCCATAACAGGACCAGTGTGCCCTTCTCACACCACACACCTTTATGCAAACAAGCTGAGCCAAGCAGTGCTTTATAATGTGATGTTACTAAAACACACACACACACAGCACTAACCACCAGCGACCCCTGCAATAACTCTCTGCAGGACCCGTTCATCTTCTTTTATCCATGTCACATGATTGTTACATGACCTATCAAAATGAAATTCAGAATGGTCTTTATATTTGTTTGTTTTTTTGTTTTTGTTTGCTTTCTTTTGTTTTTTTAACATCTGAAGTTTTGTGTCACTCTTGTGTAAAATCATGTAGAATCTCCTCTGGCAGGTGAAGAACAAATGACAGGATCTTTGACCTGCTCAAGTTTGAACTTTAGAAGCCCGTATCCACCAAGAAAGAAAAGTAGATCATTTGGAAAATACTTGCAGAAATGCAAATTTATAAGATATCTGTTTGGGGGGTTTTTCAAATGAAAAGGGAAAAAAAAGTTTTTCATTTGAATGAATGAGAGGACACCAAAAAATATGAGCTAGATCCCAAAGTTTGATTTCTAGAGATAATTATTGTTTTATGATAATCGGTAATAATGAGAGATTAACTTTCTGAAATACTGTGTGTTGTTTGTGAACTTTCTTCTTTTCTCCTGATTAGTTTCTGTGTCACTGTCATCAGGTTATTCCTGTATCCTATTGACTTCGATTTTAAAGGGTTCACAAAATTGTTCTTAGAAGTTATTTGGCCATTTTAGCAATTTTAAACTTGAAGTATATTCTAATTTCTTATATTTAACTCTTTAAAAAAATTTAAATGGTGGAATGGACTTTTATTGTGAAAAACTGAAGCTTGAACCTTCCTTTATTTCTGGAAAGTTTTTCACTGGGTCATAAAAGTGGGGGATCACGGCAGTAGTTGGCGCCACATGTTTGATTTGGCATTTTTAAAGCTGTTTACTCTTTCCAGCGGAATTCTTAAACGTTTGTTTCTCATCACAGGATCAAACTGCGTATCGGTTTCCGCTCAAGATTGTTCATAGAAAAATAAACTTTTTAAAAGCCAAAACAACTCTTTTAAGCAATTATTTTAATGCACTTTCAAGTCCTTGCTATGAACTGAAATAAACTGTCAGTTGTTTTGATTTTAAAAAGGTTTATTTTCTATATTTAGTTTAATTTTTTCCTGAAAATTATCATCAACTTGTACAAAGATAAATAGAAGCTGTTCTGTCTTATTCACCTGACAAAAACATTTTTGATTGTAGAGCAGTTTGGATGACACAAAGTCTGAGACTCAGTCAGTAAGGGTGGAGTGCCCCATGTGGATTGGGAATAAGTTGCTACCTGAATTGGAGGGTTTTTGTGTGTTCTTGTTCAGGAGTGAGGTTGAAGTGGAGCGGGAGCTGGGCAGACAGATTTGTGTGGAGTCAGCTGTGGTACTGAGTGTTAAACTGAAGCTGCTTATCTACATTTCTACCCTCACTGTTGTGAGTACTGAGTGATGGCTGCAGATGCAAGCTGTGAGCTTCCTCTGAAGTTTGCTATAGGGTGTGGAGCTTGGTCAGAGTAGAGCAGCTCTTCTCTACATGGAAAGGAGGCAGTTGTGGTGGTTCATCAGCGTAAGATGCCTCCAGAGCACCTCCTAGATGAGGCGTCTTTGGCATGTCCTACTGGAAGGAGGTCTCAGTGCAAACCAGGACACGCTGGAGAGATTGTCTCTCAGCTGGCTTGTGAACACTTGGGTGTCTCCCCAGAAGAGCTGGTGACAGTGAGTTTTAGATTACTCTGCTGAGGCTGCTGGCCCTGTGAACTGGTTCCAAAAAAGAGGCAGAAAATGGATAGATGGATTGGGGGGGGGGGGCTTTCAAAAATGGCACTGCTGTGCTTTAAAATGTGTTCATTCTAATGACTAACAAACAATGAACTTTGTATGTATAATAGTGGTCACGGTTGCTCAGGATAATACACAGATGCTGATTCTTCACATTATATTTAATTTTAGGAGATTTAAATTCTTGTGAGACTTTGTTTGTTTGCTTGTTTTGCCTCAAACCTTTCAAAATGAACTAAAGCTATCGAACACATTGCGAACAAAAAATACTTTGACTAAAGAGATCTCAACTGGCTGCCCTTTATGTAATACCACTTTGTATCACAAGATGGTGCAGTGAGTCAGTGTAACCTTTAGTTAACCTGGCAGATTATTTAGAGCCCATATTTACAAAATGAAAAGCTTTGTGCAGAAATCGGTATGAAGCTAAAAATTAATATTAAAAGTCAAGCTGCAACAACAGCTCCTTCATAGCACACAATGATTAAACTTGAAAATCAGGAAAGCCAGCTAAATGTTGCATTTTATGATTGCATCACTATGATCTGTGAAATTTCAAAGATTTCTGTACATTTTCTAAAGCGTAGAAGCAATAATGGTTTAACAACTTGGCAGTTTGTATTTTCAGAAAAAAAATTAATACTCCTCGTTCTCATTTTTCTGAAAGAGATTACACACGTCGGCACATACAGTTGTTTTATGTTTGCTTTGCACATCATCGGAACATTGAATGGACTTGCAAGCTTGTGGATTTGTTTTCCTGCCATCATGTAACAGCTGTTTTATAAATGCTTTGGATTTTGCCTTTTTTATTACGCAGACAACTGTAAAGACAAAAAAAATGTACTGGTTGGATAAACCTGTGACATCTGGTTGTTGGGCAACCATGCAAATTTTATATTTGTATTAAAAAAAAAAAGTAATATTTTACAACTTTTAATTTTTTAATGGAGGGCTATTCTTATTCCACAGTGTAGCAGCTGAGGAGGGTTTTTTTGTACATAAAGCTGTAAAGTAAAATGTTCGCCCACATATGAGGATGTATGATAATTATTTTGCTATTCAAACAGATGTCTTTGCTAATTATTAACTATAGTAAAGCCACTGCAGCGATGAATAGCTTTTACGAGAATATTTACACTGCTCTGGAGGCACAGGGGCATCTTGAATTTGTAGATTTTTCTCCAAAAGAAACAAGTCTCTTACCAGCAGAGGTGTGATAAGAGACTGGAACATCAGGAAGGTTCAAATCATGCCATCAAAAAACCCAAATTATGTACAAATGAGGAGATGAAATCTAACAGTATTTAATATTTTATGAAAAAGTAGCAATAATTACGTTTTAAGTTATTCTGTAAATTTGCAAAAATTATAAGAAAGAAGTTGAATAAAATCAAAATAGTGCAGTGAGATGCTGAACTACAAACGGTTACACCATTATTTACAATATTATCATTTAGCATTATTAACATGATATTTAATTTTTAAACATCGTGTTTATCGTCGGTACTTCAGTCTCGTGTAGGGTGATCAGATCCCAGTAAATTACGTTAAGATAAAATGTTTAGTTTTAGGTCACATGTTTGACTTTGATCATGCGACATGTCATTTGAATGCATTTTCCCGGACTTTGAGAAGCATAAATTGAAGCTGATGTTTATTTCTGTGGTCCTGTCTCGTGTTTCCTTATTCTTGTGTTAAAACTGCTGTTCTGTCTGATAATTTTCTTTTGATTTCATTCTAGGACCTCAGATCAGCAGAAAGGTTTTTAGACACGTTTCCTCTGAAACACGTGCTTACTTTAGTAAACCTTAACAAACTATGTGGAGACTGTCTCAAAATGTGGAAGAAGGGAGATGAAATTTAAATGACCTGGTCACCCTATTCTTAAGATACTCCTAGATATAATCTGCTTTTTTTTTTTTTTTACAGCAGGTCTAAATCTGCTGCTTCTCTCTGTATGAGGTAAATGCGAGTTCCTGACAGACAGATGGTTAAAATAAAAATCTGTTTATGGCACATAATTCTGGTTTGATGGAGGATGGATGTCTCAAATACCTGGTTAAGGTTAGATTTAAGCTTATGTTTTAAATACTGTCTTATGCAGCTGTGGCACACATTTAGAAATTAGATTTAAAAGTCCCCTTCAGAGGCATTTTCCCCTCATATTAATATAAAGTGTGGAGAATAATGAGACTACAAATTCAAAATGTCTCAAAGCCCTTGTTTTTAATATGCATTTTTGCTCCATTGACTTTTTATTTTATGTTTTTAAACTGAAGCCATAACCACTACGCTCGACCACTCTGACAGCCTGAAGGACTACAGCTGTGGTGATGAGACTCATTATGATGAAAGTCATGCTGACCTGCTTTTTTAATATAAGCAAATGATTATTGAACTTGTTTGAGTGGCCTTCCTGCTGTGCATCTTTCACAACATTGTTTTTGCTTCTGAAACAGTATTACAGTGAAACAAAATTCATCCAGCAGCTGTTTTTGAAGGTTGATGCAGATGACCGACGGCTGCTGCTAAAACTCATGCAGCACGTCGCAGTTTGATTAAATGTTTGAAAAGGCTGCTGTTTGGATGAGGTCAGAGGATTTTTCATACTACATGTCTCATTCAGTGGGGACACTGACGTTAACTGGTGTGTTTTGTTTTATGTCATTAAACTGACTTCTTAAAATGTAAAGAATCTCTTGCTTGTTTTCTGAGGAGCTTCTATCAAAGATCCTCCAGTGCTGTAGGAGGGCAAGGATTTCTTTAGAGTCACGTTTTAGTCTTTAATGATCCATAGGGGCCCAACACAGATTCAGATGAGTAAGATCTGCCTTGTACTAAAGGGTTAATTGTTGCTGGAGAGTTTTATTTTAGTCTATTTTCACTAAATCCACTTAAGTAGCTTTGTTAGCTTGTCCTAATCAAACTGCAACAAAAAACCCTGCTTCATATTAAAACAGTCTTCCTGCCATCTGCTGATTACGATCTGGATTACGTGATCAGTAGAAGGCCAAAAAAGGACTACCAAAACTGGATCATTTTTTTAGATTACACCTTCTGAACAACTGAACCCTGGGTGTAAACCCCCCTGCTGGCTCGGGTCTTTCTCTGAGGACTTTGTACTCTCTAAATACTCTGACTACTTCCACCCATACGTCAAAGGCATGCTTATTAAACTTAATCAGTTCTTCTGGGTGTAAATATATGTTCGCCCTATCCAGAATGTTTCCCATCACTCACTGGGATGGGTTTCAGATCCAAATTTGTTTTTCCACTAAAAATATTAATACAACTAATAATCTCAAGCAAAGTAAAACTTTTTTGAAGTTTGTTAAAATTAATTCCCTTCTTTGTATTTTCTTGTAGACTTAAGCTTCAAAATACCAAGTGTCTCAATGGATAAATTTCACAATAAATCACATTCTACCACCTCTTTATTTATTTTCTTTAACAAAACACAAATTTAAAAAAAAAAAAAAAAAGACCCACAGTGGATACAAATGAAAAGAATTAGCTTTGAGATAGTATTAGTAAAATCTGTGTCTCAAATGGAGTGCTTATATACAGTATTGAGTACATGCAGTTCAACTACTTGGACAGTGTACCCGTACCAGCTGCATACTTCTCATCCTCGGTTGCCAGTACAGCCTTGTATGAATACTATTTGGTCTTTATTGACAGATGACTCCTTCATAATACTTGTAGCTCGTGGCATGTGGACACTGCAGTGCTAACTCAGTGCGCTGAGTGAGGCTTCACTTCCACTAATTTAAGTCACTGAGCTGGACTCTTTGCAGTTGGTTACTTTAGAGGAAAGTTAGCTTTTGGAGAATGCACAGAAAAGCGGGGGAAGACATGGAGCAAAAGCCTCATACTTTTAATTTCAGATGATCAGTATTAAAGAAGGAAAGAATCACTCTTTTTGCTTTTCTTTTTGTGCTGATGCCCCTGTTACGTCTTATAACACCTGGGTCTTTTGGTCCTCACTCATTCCATCCTTCTCCATGCTGAAAAACTTCAGCTTGTCTTTCTTCAGTCTGTGCTTTCTCCCCACTGTCCTGATTGGCTCTTTGGCCTGCATACCATAGGAGTCCTCCATGACTACCCTTCCCCTGAGAGAGTATCTGATGTAGGACCAGGAGAGGACAGAGCCGCTGTAAGACCTAACAAACACAGGAGCATTATTAGTTATTGTTATTACACAAGCATAAAAGGAAGTCCAACATGAATGGTGCTCGAGTTTCACTCAAAGACACACCAGCACACAAGTATAAATCCAAACCACGAAGAGCCACTGCAGCATTGGCTGATTTGACAAAGACTTATTACTGTTAAACCATTTGCAGTTTATCTATCACAAATGCACTGTGCCCACCTCTCCAGGGACACAGTACACCTGGGAAAGGTACACAACAATCACGCTGGACCAATGAACTGGACTTTGGACACCAAACTTGCTTGGGCAAGGTACAGATAATCGAGCGTCATTACGCCCTAAGTTTGAATATGTTTATAAATGGATTCCCTGTTAGAGTACTCTCTGAGTTCAGTGTAAGTCGATGTGTGTGCACACACACAGGATCTTACCCATAATAACCTCTGTTCATGTAGTAGAAGATTTCTTTATAGCGGAGTGGATAGTCCCACATCTGGATGTCTGTCAGCTGACCATCAAAACCTGGGAAATCAATCACAGGCTCGCCTGACCACACATACTGAACACACACACAGGAGACAGACATAATAGAGACAATGAGAGCAATTAAAGATGATTACATAAAAATAAGTAAGGTGTCCGTATTCTTTTACAGTCTAAGCATTTATATCTGCAATGAAGGATTCATCGTCTCATCATTTTAACAATCTGTTTCTTTGCTTTTGTTCTTTCTTTGGTTCTTCTTTTCTGTCTGTTGTCATCTTTGATGATTCCCAGTTTGCACTGAGGTGATTTAAAACAGTGTGAAGTGACAGAAATTAAAATGAGCACCTCCAACAGACCCAGTAACGAAACATAACTCAGTACATCTACTCAAGCGTTTTACAGATGTACAGTTTTTCTTACAGAAGGAGGGAAAAACACATAAAACAGAAACACATGAAGCAATAACTTAAACATTCAAAATGTTTAAGAAAGTGGATGAAAACAATCCATAAGTGTAGTCTGATATATCTGCCTACAAGCCGATTTCAGCCCTGTTCTCACCTGAGACGGCAGCACCTTCCTGATGCTCATGTTTGAGCCACTGAACATCTGTACCACACCCTTCCTGGTGTCCACAGTGAGGCACACACTGGTCCAGAAGTCCGATCCGATGTTTGGCCAGAACTTGATGAGGGGTCGCAGGTTCACATAGTTGTAGTAACCGCTAAATGTCAGGCCATATGAGTTAAGGTTTACCTCCAAACTCAGAGGGGATCTGTTTGGACTGAGTGTGAAAAGCGGGAAGCCAGACTGTAAATTGTCAGCCATGTAACGCAGACACACGGACACACCTGCAGGAGGAGAGCAGGATCACAAATTTACCAAAGATGAGCAAAAACTTAACAGCTTCTTTAGTTGAATCTCATCTGAACACATGCATACAAATTTATAGCAAATTTATAATAAATACAACATACACTTGATTTACCACATTTTTGTACCTATGTTGGACTGTACTCACCTCTAGTTGGACTCTCTGTTGTCCAGGGATAGTTCCAGCGACGGTTGGTGGTCCAGGAAGGAGTAGAAAGGGGGGAGTAACGAGTGGAGCCCCAGAGACTGGTGGTGGGAGGTGTGGTGGGGATCCAGGAATGGGTTTTGTGTCTTCTGGTTGGGTAATCAGTGGTAGAAGGCGAGACAGAATCATAATAGGGTGGGTAGAAGGTTACACCTCCATAAGTACGAGACAAAGTGAACATCTTCCCTCTTAGATCTAGTGCAGAACTTCCTGGAGACAGAAACATAAACAAGTGGTCAACATGATATGATATGAAACCTTCTTTGTACTCATTAATGTAAGTGCTTTTATGAACAGTCCGTCATCCAGGATGAAGGTGGACTAGAGCAGTAATTAAAGCCAGGAATGTGACTCCAGCCTGTTTGAGACTGGACGGATGTGCGGTTTGGTTTTAGATGCAACTGTAGGATGGAAAGGTGGCGCAGAGCACCTGGTGTGCATCTGCTAATTAACCTCTCTCACCTGAGGTGCAGGGCAGGAGGGGACAGAGTGTGTGAGCACAACAGGTAGCTGTGCTGCAAAGCAAACAGTTAGTGCTCTGCAGCTGGGCTTTACAGTGGGGCAAAGGTTATCTTCTGTTTTTAGAAACTGCATAAATAAAGAGGTATGTGTGGAGCTCCAGTCCTCGCTGATGAGAACTCAGTGACACAAAGATATCAGATTTTCACTACTGTGGCAAGACGAATTCACTTTAACTGCAGAGATATATCCTTAAGCATCCTTAATATCAAGCAGCTTTTTATAAACCTCCATTTGTTCCAAAACACTGCAATGAAAGTACAAACAGAGGCTGGAAAGAAAGATCATATGTTGGGTCTGCACTTCCACAGGCCCCCCTGGTTTAGAAACTTATTCTCATTAACGAAAGAAACAAGACAATCAGTGATCGATCGATTTTACTTGCTAGCAAGGGAGGCCCCGGTCGGTGTCTCAGAAAGCACTCTGAATCCTACCGCAAAATGACCCCGACTCAGGCCTCCGCTTGCCGCCTTTTATTGAAAACAGTTACAACACACACAAGCACCTCCCATTATAAAACCCCCCAATGGTTTCAAAAGACAAGGCACTGTGTGTGTATGTGTGTGCATGTGTAAGCACGTGTGTGTATGTGTCTGTGCGAGAATGTGTGTGTGTGTGTGTGTGTGTGTGTGTATGAGTATGTGTGTTTGTGTGACCTCCTGCCCACAAAAGGATCATAAAAGCAGGAAGCTCACTACACAAGAAAACAGAACTTTCAGATAGGACGTGCCTAATAAAACACTTCAGCCTCGCCCACCAACAAACTGGCTGGAGAGGTGGTCAGAGACAAAGGAATGGCTTTGATCATGCTGCTTGAACTAAGACTTACAAATTTAAGTAACACAATGACAACATTTAACAATTTGACTCCAACACCATATCTCTTAATTGATCTGCTAAATCCAGAACCTATTTATTTATTATTACTAAAATTAAAACCCTTCTCCTCACGTTTAAAGTGAAAAAGTGTTTGTCCCGTTCCTGATTTCCTAGTGTTATTTGTCACACTTGCATGTTTCAGATCGTCAAAGAAATGTAAATATTAGACAAAGTAAATACAAAATGCCGTTTTTAATGATAATTTCATTGATTAAGGGAGAAAAGTTATCCAAACCTCCCTGGTCCTGTGTGGAAAAAGTAATTGGCTCTCTTGTTAAATCATGAATTATTGTGATTAACCACATTTTTTGGAAAGCTGAGTTTCGTTTCACTACACATACTCAGGCTTGATTACTGACAGACCTGTTGAATAAAAAAAACCACTTCAACAGAACCTTTCTGACAAAGTGAAGCACGCTAAAAGTTCTCAAAAACACATCATGCCACGATCTAAAGAAACACCTGAGAAACAAAGTCAGAGACATCTATTGGTCTGGAAAGAGTTACAATGACATTTCTAAGGCTTTGGGACTTCAGTGAACACAGCGAGAGCCATTATACTCAAATTGGAAAAAACGTGGAACAGTGGTGAAGCTTCCCAGGAGTCACTGGCCTACCAGAATTACTCCAAGGGCGCATCGATGACTCATCCAGGAGATCAGAAAAGAACCCAGGACAACATTAAGGAACCACAGACTTAATGTGTCTTCGTTAAGGTCAGAGTTCATGATTTAACAATAACAAAGAGACTGGGCAAAAATGCCATCCATGGGAGAGCTCAATGAGAAAACCACTGCTGACCAAAAAGAACACAAAGGATCGTCTCACAGTTGCCTGAAAACATTTAGATGATCCTCAAGACTAAAATACTCTGTGGACTGACGAGACAAAAAATGACATTTTTAGAAGCGTGGTTCCCATTTCATGTTGCGTAAAAGTAACACATCATTTCAGAAAAGGAACATCATACCAACAGTAAAATATGGTGGTGGCAGTGTGATGGTGTGGGGCTGTTTTGCTGCCTCAGGACCTGGAAGACTTGCTGTGATAAATGGAACCATGAATTCTGCTGTCTACCAAAACATCCTGAAGGAGAATCTGCTTGTGACCTCAAGCTGAAGCACTATTCAAGTACAACGATCCAAAATACACCAGCAGCAAGAAAAACAAAATTAAGTTAACTTTGGAGCGATCCAGTCAAGGTCCTGATGTGAATCAGATTGAGATGCTGTGCCATGACCTTAAAAAGGTGGTTCATGCTTGAAAACCCTCCAATGTGGTTAAATTACAACAATTCTGCAAAGATCAGTGGGCCACAAATTCCTCCACAGCGCTGTAAAAGACTCACTGCCAGTTATGACTGACGCTTGATTGCAGTTGTTGCTGCTAAGGGTGGCTCAACCAGTTATTAGGTTTAGAGGGCAATCACTTTTTCACACAGGGCCATGTAGGTTTGGACTTTTTTCCCTTTAATAATAAACACCTTCATTTAGAAACTGCATTCTGTGTTTACTTGTGTTTGTGTTCTTTGTTTAATATTTTAATTTGTTTGTTGATTTGAAACATTTAAGTGTGACAAACATACAAATAAAATAGGAAATCAGGAAGGAAGCCAACACTTTTTCACATAACTGTATGTGCTGAATGATTGGGCCCCAACAAAACAGCTCATAGCATTATTCCACCAGAGCACTTGGCTCTCCGGCTGCAGCGTTTCGAAAAGCAGCGTAGGAGTCAGAGCCTTCAGCAGCAGTATACACAAAATAAAAGCAACAGGAAATCTGACTGCATATCACATGGGCCTCTTTAAATATTGTTAATGAAGACAAAGGACCATTGTTATAGTCCTTTGTCTTTACTGCATGCGCATGATTTTAATTAAGAAATATTTTCACTGCTGCAATTTTGGTAATTATATTTGCATTTAACCACATTCTCTTCTGTGTGTGTACCTGTTGTTCTTGGCCATGAATCTGGTTGTTCAGATGGAGTTGGTCCACCAATCACCTCCATAATAACCATCAGAAAGGGAACAAGAAGCAGCTTCATCTTTATGCCTGACACTGAGCGTCCCTGCAGTGAAGCGTGTGAGCGTCCTCGCTGTGTGGATGTGTTTATCTCTCTGCTGCCTCTCTGAGTCTGAGCAGGCTCCACTTCAGCTCTGTAACTTTCAGTTTACTGGTTCAGACGTCAGCAGCCTGCTTTAAGTTTCATTTCTGTAAACAGAAACTCTCCCGAGTGTCCCTGCCCCCTCCTTTTCCCTTCTTTCAGTGTTGCAAGATTAGACAGATAGCAGCAAATGTGAAGTCACAGGGAGGTCACATTTTCTGTCTGTCCAGGACAAAGGGAGTTGGAAAAAAAACCTGTACAGTTGTAATGAAGTGGAAAACCATACATGGAGTCTAAAACTGCGAACAGCAGGCTGCAAACACGCTTTTTAATGCTGCGAATTTGGACATTTTAATCTAATGGGGTTGACCATCTTTTCGACACAGTAGTGGACAGTAGGGACAAAAAAACGCAGTTTCTGGCATTTAGGGGCATTTCATTTTCACCCCTCCCTGAGCCTGGTTATGACAGAGGTTTATTCCTGTTAAAAAGAGTTCCTCATCACCATCAGTCTTCACTGTCATCATCAGGCGAGCAATCACCCCCCACACCCCCCCACACCCACACAAAAAAAAGATAAATTATCTTTGGGTTGGGTTTATTGTTTATCTTTGCACTAGTTAATATTTAATTAGTCATCTGCAGGTGTTCTTATAGTTTAGACAGTGCCTACGTCTCTGAGTTTGCATGGATAACATGTAATACTTATTGTAATGTGTTTTTTATCCAAATTGTGAAGCACTTTATAACTGTGTGTTTTCAAAACTGCTACACAAATAAACTTCTTCTTCTTCTTCTTCTTCTTCTTCTTCTTATTATTATTATGTTAACATCTTTTTCTTGTATATATTTTCTCAGTCTTCCTTTGTCCTTTGTCGTGATGTTTTTGCAACTGTGTGCTTCCTTGCTATGTGCTTCCTGTATTTGCATCCCTTGTGACTTCTGGTATTTGGACTCTGATTTTATTCCTGTGTGTTTTGGGCTTTTTTGAATTTGTTTGCTTCCTGGACTATCAGCTTTGAAAGCTTCCTTTGAGTTTCGTGCCTCTCCTGCATCCTATATTTGGCTCTGCTAAAGTTAATCAACAATCCACACAGCGCAGTGTGACAGAAACTCACTGCTCAAATACTTAAAAAAAATATCAACACAAAAGCAATGGACCTGTTTTTAGAATATTTGAATAATTGATAATCTGTCAGTAATCCGGTTCAGTTCACTGAGCTGTAATTGTCTACGTGGAGGAATCTATCATGAAGAGGAGCATGTGATGCCTCATTGTGCTGTCCTGAACCGCAAACACACCTCAACCTGGCTGCAAGTTCAACACAGAGGTCATGACTGCTGTGCAGTATGAATACAGTCCATAAAGGCTGATTCCAGTCTATTTAGACTAAAATAACACTAAAAGATTGAGTAGCTCTGCTCCCCACAACAGCTTTTCCACATCATTTAACAAGAGGTAAAACTGACACATGAATCAATACTATATGGACATTCTAGATCTTAAGTTAGTTTAGCTTTCATTAAATCTGTATGTGAGCTTTTACTTCCTCTACTCAAACCAGTGCTGAACTAACAGCTTGCTGTGTCTTTCACTTCCTTAAACTCGTCGCCCAAACTTTCACACAGAGCTCCAGACACTATTCTGAGTGAATATACCAGTTTACTATGAGTACATTAGTCAAGACACATTTATTTAAGAAAGGGCACCATGTTAGGATAACATGAGCTGAAATATCAGTCCAGTAAAAAATAAGAAAGGAGAGGAGGGGCTCTCTGGAGTCAGATATTCTGTTTGGCTTGGTCTGAGAGTATCAAATAACATTTTGATGCAGAGTAATAAGTGTTACTGTTCTGTGCTGCTCATATTGGCCCATATCTCAGCTTTTGATACAGTTGGCTATCACATTCTGCTCAGTAGGCTGAGGTGCTGGGTTGATGCATGAGGATCTACATTTTCACTCCATAGGTTAACACCATTTGGGTTTGGCATTCAGGTGTAGGAGACCTGGTAAAACAAAGTGGAGAGAGGCAGCTTTATATTTGCTGCAATTTTTTTTTTTTTTAAGTTTAGAAGCACTGAATAATCTTAAGGAAATGTTGCCTCATCTTCTTATTTCTGTCACGCAGTAACAAATGTTGAGATGTAAAATCATCGCAAGTAAGCAACATATTTGAAACAGGAGCAGGAAGGCTTGAATGTGTGGAAACGTGAAGTTTTATCCTGCATGTGTGCGCGTATGTTGATGCTGCGACGATAATTCTCAGTACAGAATGCTAGAGAGCCTCATTTCATTATATTTCAGTGCGTATATTTACATCTGTGAAATCAGTAATGCAGCAAACAGATCGGTAAACTGATTGTTTCTGACACACACAGTTTTTGTAGGAGGACCACAAGTCCCACCTAACATGAAGCATGAAAACAGATCGAGCGGTAACCAAAATACATTTTTAGTTCCACATTTTGTTCTTGAGCTTTTGTTTTGTTTCCTCTGATACTTGAGCATTTTGGAAAGAGGATATAAGATTCCCAGAGGCTGTTTTCAAACCTTATGGCCACAAAATAAAGTAATAAAGTAAAAGGGCAGAACTGTGAAAATGTTTTTATGAGACTGGGTAGACTGATGTTATCTGCACACTATCAAAAGACTCTTTATGTTGTATATATATTTTCTTTCATTTTTTGTTTTAAGGTCAGAAATGTAAGAAATAATATCTCTTCCTCAGCACCTGTGCAGACGGTTGTCACATCAGCTCAGCCTGTTATCTTAGGCAGTTTTGCAACAGTAACGAAGCTTTTTGGTACAATGACAGCATTTTCTTGCTCTCTGGACATTTTAACTACACCTTTGTTCGAAAGTGTCTTACAGTGCATCACCTGCCTCTGGTAAGGTCTTATTTAAAAGCCAGTTAAAAACATCTTTTAAAATCAGCTTTTTATTAATTTCTCTTATTTTGTTTTTTTATGCATTGTTGGCTCCTATGACGTACTTATTAAGCACTCTGTAATTTTATATCTTGAAAGGTGCTTTATAAATAAAGTTTTACTTATTTACTTACTTGGAAAATAAATAACATGGCTATGTTAGAAAGAGAAATCCAACAGTGAGACAGGTCGGGTGAGGTTAGGCTGGAACACAAGACAAGATAAGATAAACCTTTATTAGTCCCACAAGTGGGAAATTTGCTTAAAATAAGCACTTTTTAGTAATACATTATAATACCCGTGACTAAGAGCATAATTAAATGTAATTTCCATGTATGTTATTTAAAATTACAATTAAGTACCTACAAATAATTAAAGCTAGGCACACTAGAAATAGTTATACTGTAAGCAAATTATGTACTGCACAAGTACTTAACTTAGTATGTACTGTGTAAGTCATTTTCGGTAGTAAATAAGTAATTTTAGTAATTACATAACTTCAGATGTTTTACAGGAAAGGAGAGACTATTCTGGAAATCATGTGAAGTACTGTGTAAGTGATTTTAAGTTATGCATAAATTCATGTTTTCTATGCGAATGAAGAAATTATTACATGGTAAGTAAATTTAAGTAGTTGATCATTTCTTGGTAATTTTTTGGAAAAAAAAAAACAATATTTCACCATCTTACATAAACTGTGTATAGTAGGAGTATACTGAGCTTTTCAATGGTTTAACCTTGCCTAAATTCCAGATGTTTTACAGATAAGGGGACACTCCTTTCCTGTACACTCATATTTGTACGGTGATTGTGAAATTTTAAAATACATAAACAATTAAGTTGGACTTGGCTCTATCATTATAAGGCGACATAGGCCTGCAAACGTTGATTGTATTGATTTTTTCTTGTAAGTTGGTAAGGGACAACAGTGCTAATCGCATTTACATCAGCAATATAAAAGCACAGTTGTAACAGAATATCCAACATGCACATCAACATACTGAATATTAAATAGAGATGTAAAAAGGCAGGACTAATCCACTTCAGACTGCAGCCCATGCCCTGAAAAAGTACAGTATTTATGAGGGGGGTCGTGGCTCAAGAGTTGGGAGTTCGCCTTGTAATCGGAAGGTTGCCGGTTCTAGCCCCGGCTTGGACAGTCTCGGTTGTTGTGTCCTTGGGCAAGACACTTCACCCGTTGCCTACTGGTGGTGGCCAGAGGGCCCGGTGGCGCCACTGTCCGGCAGCCTCGCCTCTGTCAGTGCGCCCCAGGGTGGCTGTGGCTACAATGTAGCTTGCCATCACCAGTGTGTGAATGGGTGAATGGGTGGATGACTGGATGTGTAAAGCGCCTTGGGGTCCTTAGGGACTAGTAAAGCGCTATACAAATACAGGCCATTTACCATGATGAAATAAAGGAAAATGTTTGTTTTTCTGTAAAATTACCATGAAACTGTTGATAACCGAAAAGTTTATATTTTCCACAATTTACAATATCATTTTCATTTTCTTACACAGTAAAAATGGCATTTTTTTTAAATTTACGGATAATTTCTGTTTATTTAAGTCATAAAGTAAATTATTTCTTCATTTCCTTTACAGCGTAAGCCCAGTGAGTCTTGCTGACAGGTTTCTATGACTACAGCAGAATTCCTTTATAAATTTGAGATGTATTGTTGTTTTTTCTTAAGACGTTTCATAGTTTAAAAGTAAAACTTCCAAGTAAAATACGAGATTATACACTTACAGAGTCAGTGCTTTTGCAAGTGCATTAAAACTGCATTTTTCATATTGGCCACCAGATGGCAACTCCTGTAGCTTCAAAAAGACTGTTCTGAAGTCAATGGGAAAATTAACCTCAGCCCTGACCTCTGTGTAAAAATTTCCACCGACATTTGGCAACTTCAAGTGATTATGATCGAAAAACAACAAAAAAGGCTGGTGAAACAAAGATAATTGATTACCGATTACACTGTACGGCTGCATGAAGTGAACTCTGATATATACATTAATACAAAAGAAGAAGGGGAAGGACCACCATCCATTTTTTAGCCAATGGGGAAAAGACATCTCAGCTTCACAGGACAGATGAACATGTTTTCAGCCTGGTGCAACAGTGGGATATGTGGAAACTATTTATAGCGACAAAACCAGCTTTTGTTTGTTTGTTTGGCAGCAGGCTGCAAACATGTTTATTTCTGGTTGAAATCTTAACATTTTAACAAAGGAGTTTTTGGGGACTGACTTAATTTTGAAGCCAACCAATAGAAGAACCACATTTTTTGACATGTGACTTTATTTTGTAGTACTGTATTTGATGCTGCAGTTGGGACAAAATGCAGCAGCAGGACAATTATAGAGAATTGCTGCTATCGTCTTTTCAAACAGACAACGCAGCTGTCGTGGTCAGTGTTGGAGAAAACACCACTGCTGAAATTCACACTAGTGAGTATGTTGTGTAATGAATGGAAGCAAACTGAGAGAGGGTGAGATTAGTTTGAAATATAATCACACACTGAAATCAAGCATTAAATCAAGCATGCGTTGTTAATCACTCCTAATTGTTTTGTGACTTCTGTTTATCGATCTTTCATTAAAGCAGCAGCTTGTTTTCCTCCTCCACACTGAAGAATCTCATCTTCTTTTCCTTCCGTCTACTCTCTTGCTCAACTTTTGCTCGCATGTCAAAGTTGTCCTCCAAGACTGCCCTTCCTCTGTTATTGTATCTGATGTTGGACCAGGAGATGACGGAGCCGCTGTAAGACCTCAAACCACAACAAAACACACAGTTTTAACAAGCTTTTAAAACAAAACTTAAACATTAAAAAGCAAATTTAACACAAGGCCTGTTTTAAATGAAAAAAAAAATTATATCTTTAATCTTTTCTTTTATACTGTGGTTATGATTAAATGGTCGGTGTGTGAGTTCAGCATAGAGAGCTTACCCGTAATAACTTCTGCTCATGTAGTAGAAGATGTCTCTATATCGCAGAGGATAGTCACACACCTGGACGTCTGTCAGCTGACCATCAAAACCTGGGAAACTAATCACAGGCTCACCTGACCACACATACTGAACACAGAGAAAAAACATAGAAGATGATTAAAGATGATTAAGTGATTTTGAGAATAATATTGTCTACTTTTTAAAGCCTTTTAGAAATCTGGATTACAATGAAGGAGTCATTTGAGTGTTTTCTTCACTTAGAAATAAACAAAACAAAACAAAAATGATTCTGTTGTCATTATTATGTCTTCTGTTGAAGTCTCAGGCACAAAAAGTGTGGAAAGGGGTTACTGTTCCAGCTGGTGGAGTTCAGCTATCTCAGGGTCTTGTTTCGTGAGAGACAGACTGTAATGTGATTAAGAAATGGCTGAATATTAAGGTAAAGCTCTAAGTAATGAAATATCTACTTTGCAAGTATTGCAAGTTGCCCTGTTGTCATCCGTTCTCGTAAAGTATAATCAAACTTTTGAGCATTTGAGCCGCCATGTTTCCTGCCAGGTAAATGACGCTCCGCAACGTGGTGACGTCATTCGGGGCGACTGGAATCGATAAGGGAATCATTTGCAAAAACGGCAAACAATTCCAAGGAATTGAAACAGTGGGAACCGGTTCTCAACAAGAACCGGTTTTCGATACCCATCCCTACACACTGCTTTGTTCTGTTTAGTAAATTTGTCTTTCTGTCTCTACATCTACACAGTTTTTAACATGCTGATTCTAACTTTGTCGACATTCTCACCTGATAAGGCATCACCTTCCTGGGGCTCATATACCCGCCACTGAACATCTGGACCACACTCTTACTGGTGTCCACAGTGAGGCAGACACTGGTCCAGATGTCCTGCTTAATGTCCGGCCATAAGTGCACAATGGGCTGCAGGTCCACACTGAAGGAATCATAATAGGACAGCATGAACGTGTCAAAGCTACCCTGCAGACTCAGAGAGGATGTGCCTGGACTGAGAGTAAAGAGTGGGAAGTTTGGCTGCACAGCGTCAGTCATGTAACGCAGACACACCGACACACCTGCAAGAGATGTAACAAAAACGTGTCGGACAACACATTTCCTTAAAATGATTGGAAGCAGTTTGCATTCGGCTTTGATGAATGTTTTCTTTCCTTTAGTTGGTTTGCAAGATATTTTACCTGCTCAGGATCAATGTGAATATAAACTGTACCAATTTCAACAGATCAATGTCATTGACAATGTCGATCTTACATGCTGCACAATAATATTTAATATTTAGTTTTTACTGTTATATTCACATAGATCATCGCGATGATGTTGTTTATTATATTGCTCTCTTTTTCTTTGCTTGTTTTCTCTTTTTTTCTTTCTCAACAGGTGCTCCAGGTGATTGATATATGTATTTTTTGTCTTTTTGTTTTGTTGGTTTTTGCCCCTTATCGCCGTCCCCCTTCCCCGCTCTTTTTCTTTCCCTCTTTCTTTCTCCCTTTTCTTTTCCCCAGTCAAGTCTGTCCCGTGTTCAGCAAATGAAAATAAAATAAACAATAAAAGCAAAGGTGAATCAAATAGACCAATACGGCAAGGCTGGGATGGTCCATTTGGTAAAGTAAATCCGTTGGACATCTTTCTTTGCCTTTAGACAACAATTCTGATGGCAAAAGAACCAAACGGGACAGGCAAAAAACCCAAAAAAAACAAACAAAAAAAAACAAACAGAAAAACAAACAAACAGATCAATGTCATTGATCTGCAGTGCACACAGTCATTCAGCTGCACAGGCTGGACTTCTGGATAATAAGGTAATGCTACACTGCTGTTTGTTTGTGTTTGTTTGGGTTGTTTTATTTATATTTTTGTCATGGTCCCCGTGCCTCGCTGGCAGACTTGGGGTCCGTTCTTCGTACCTCGCTTACTACATCCAAGATCAAATCATCGCGCTAACTTTGAGCTCGCTAATCCGGTTCCCCGAACACACCTGTTGTTGACGATTAGTATAGCTGGATGAAGTAATGTGAGATCACTGGGTGGCTTAAAAGGGGCTACGCATCGATAGTAGAAACATTGATCGGCAACCCTGTGATTGGTCGGCGAAGATGTCGAAGGAGCGCGCTCAGTATTTCACGGCAGCAGAGCAAGAACTCTTGATTGAGGGATTTCAGGAGTTTCAGAGTTTAATTAAAACGCAAGGGAACACTGCAAAGGCTGCAAAAGCAAGGAGAGAGGGCTGGCAGAAAGTTGCTGACAAATTAAACTCGTAAGTGATCCATGATATTACATTATATCATGTGATATTATATTATACCACATTATATTATATTACATCATATCCTCTTTCACATTAGAGCCACAACAGGACCCACTAGAACATAGGAACAAGTAAAAGTGAAATATAAGAATATTCTACAGAATGGTAATATTTATCACTTATATTGCTTTTAGTCTCTTGAAAAGAGACCCTGCAATAATCTGTTTGTTTGTTTCTAACAGCAACCAAGAAAAGGGCAGAGCAAATAAAGACAGGTGGTGGTCCTGCACCCCCTCGTCACACCCCGGCTTTTTGTACCGTGACATTTATTGACATTGTGGGTTTTTTTGTGTGTAGTTTTACATAACACTCCATCACTTTTACCTGTTCCCATGCAAGGGGTGACTGAAGCATGCACAATAAGTTGGGAGATCTATCTATCTATCTATCTATATATATATATATATATATAGAGAGAGAGAGAGAGAGAGAGAGAGAGAGAGAGTGTTAAGTAAATAACAAAAAAAGCGATATCTCTCTATGAGCACACTGTCGCGATGAGCTAAAGGATCCTGTCTATCCCGCAATATACGCTGAATTCTGTAAACTCTCCTTATCAATCTTGCACCTTCCGCAATGGGTTGCTCGCGTACAAACGGACAGGACATGGCTGCGACAGACTTCCCAAATCCACCTTCGCTTTTATAGCCGTGGTCTCTCATCTTGATTACACAAAGTAATTTACTATTACTACTCTAAAATATGAATTACATCTGAAATAATCAAATACATGAAATGGAATGATTAATAGTACATTTCCCTTTTTTTTTAGGAAATGACCTGTATGTAGCTGTATGACATCAATAAAAGAATCAAATACTGCATTATCTTTAGTTACATTGATAATATTTATTTATGGAAAAACAGTGGAGAAATATCACTGTTGCTTTCGTATAACTGAAGCGGACATACCTGAGTGGCCGCGATCTAATCCTGTTTACATAAAGTAAGCCTGCTCCCCTTACGGATCTGTTGCTATGACAGCAAGTCCCGGATGAGCTTCGGAGAACCGGGCCCTGTTTCAGAAAGCCGGTTTAGTGCAAACTCTGAGTAAGTATACCCTGAGTTAACGAAAACTCTGGGTTTTCGGTTTCACAAAGCGAGTTTAGATTAATTCTGAGTGAGTTACTATGACGACACACTCCGTGAAGCTAACCTGCCCCCTAGCAGGTTTACTTCAACTAACCCTGACCTTCTCCGCCTCTTTGTCGGAAACCTGACTGTAGGAAGTGTCAGACATGGCGTGCCCCTTCCTTGAAGAGCCAGTAGATGTTGAAGCCCAAATTCTCCGCAGAGCTCTCCGCCGGGAGAGAGTGATTAGAGCGCGTTTGGACATTTTATCATTTCCTGATGATTTTCTGTGTGAACGTTACCGTTTGTCAGCACAATCTATAATTTATTTGAATAACATCCTCAGGCCTTATATTGCTCATGTGACACACCGCGGACATTCTCACAGTTCTGTACATATTATTTGTATTGCACTACGTTTTTTTTGCAAACGGGAGCTTTCTGTATAATATTGGTGACGCTGAGCACGTTTCCAAGGCTACCGTCTGTCGGGCAGTCAGGAATGTTACAGTTGCACTGAAACGTCTCCTGTACTCGTTTGTGGTGTTCCCCGGTCATAGACCCACAAGATTTATCAAAGAGGGATTCCACAAAATTGCAGGTATCAGGATGAACAAAACCTAATTCATGATGTGGTGATACTTGAACTACTACTTAGATTTTACATTTATTTTCAGGGTTCCCAGGCGTGATTGGCCGTATAGATGGCACTCACATTCCAATCATTGCTCCTTCAGTAAATGAAGGAGACTATGTGAACAGGAAGTCTTTCCACAGCATTAATGTACAGGTACATAGTTCCCTGTAGCATTTCAAACTAACAAATTATTTCATTATAGTAATGGAGTATAGTATAGGCCAACTGCTCCGCCTCTGTGAGTGGTGGTGGTGGAGGACCCCCACCTGTTTTTCGGGCCTCCGCTTTTTTTCTGTTGGCTATAACGGGTCACATTTGAGCATACAGAGTAAGCAAATATGTACTTGTAATGTGCTCAGATAATTTCAATAAGTGCTTACAGAAAGAAAATTAATGTAGCCTCTAACTGCAATTGATTTACATAGGACAAACAGACCAAGCACTATGGCTCATAATACAATTACACCTGTTTGGACTATATTTTTATATTTCATTTTTACTTGCTGCCAGGAACGTTTGGGGCCTGTTGGGTTGCACCTGCGCTCACATCACATCACAAAATAAAATGTATAAAATAAAAAATAAAATGAAATGTAATAAAATAACGTGTTAAATGGGTGGAAATCCCTAGATAAATGTTTAAATTAACACTCACGCATTGACTCTGTCGGCTATGTTTTGCCATGCATGCTCCCTTTCTTTTGCAGCTGAGGCTGTGTTACTTTTTTTCCGCAAAATTTGCATGTTATCGGCATATGCTGCCATCAGAATTTCGGCCTCAAGCGCTGTAAAATACATTGACCGCGCCTTCTTTCCCTCCGTCTCCATGGTGACTCGCTTAATCTGTGCTCCACTAATCAGGGCTTTATGCGCGCGCTTAACTTAGGGTTAAAGCAACTCCGGGTTGATTGAACTAATTGTTATCAGCCTTTCTGAAACCGAATATTCTGAGTTGGATAGTTCGGGGTTACTCAACCCTGAGTATCATTTTTAACTCTGAGTTTTCTAAACCGGCTTTCTGAAACAGGGCCCCGAACGATCCAAGATCACGTGAAATCGTCAACATTCAAATCCGGCTAACTTACTTAGCGAGGTACGAAGAACGGGCCCTAGGTGTTAGGCAACATGTTTTGTTTGTTTTTTTTGCTCTCTCTCTCTCCTCTGCCGGGGCGATGCTCATTACGAGCTCCCGCCCCTGGCCCACGCACCTGTGCTCACCGTCACACCTGCAGCCGATCCCAGCTGATTGGAGCACTATATATGATGGCGGACCTGTGTCATTCTTCGCTGGATTGTTGAGCCATCAGCGTCAGTCTCTCGGAATCTGACGCTGATGGCTCAAATCTGAGTCTATGAGTTTGAGATCGTTTCTAACCTGGGGCCCGTTCTTCGTACCTCGCTTACTACATCCAAGATCAAATGACACATCCAAGATCAAATCATCGCGCTAACTTTGAGCTCGCTAATCCGGTTCTCCGAACACACCTGTTGTTGACGATTAGTATAGCTGGATGAAGTAATGTGAGATCACTGGGTGGCTTAAAAGGGGCTACGCATCGATAGTAGAAACATTGATCGGCAACCCTGTGATTGGTCGGCGAAGATGTCGAAGGAGCGCGCTCAGTATTTTACGGCAGAAGAGCAAGAACTCTTGATTGAGGGATTTCAGGAGTTTCAGAGTTTAATTAAAACGCAAGGGAACACTGCAAAGGCTGCAAAAGCAAGGAGAGAGGGCTGGCAGAAAGTTGCTGACAAATTAAACTCGTAAGTAATCTATTATATCATATTACATGATACCATATTATATTGTATCATATTATATTATATTACATTATCCTCTTTCACATTAGAGCCACAACAGGACCCACTAGAACATGGGAACAAGTAAAAGTGAAATATAAGAATATTCTACAGAATGGTAATATTTATCACTTATATTGCTTTTAGTCTCTTGAAAAGAGACCCTGAAATAATCTGTTTGTTTGTTTATAACAGCAACCAAGAAAAGGGCAGAGCAAATAAAGACAGGTGGTGGTCCTGCACCCCCTCGTCACACCCCGGCAGAGGAGCTGGCCCTAGGGTTGAATGCCACCAGACCCATTGTGGAGGGCATCCCCGGGGGCAGCTCTTCCTTAGACCAGCAGCCGGGGTGCAGTAGCAGCACCTTCATAACTGGTAAATGAGCTCATAATTCTATTTGTACAATGTAAAATATTTGGTTGTTGCCTTAATTAAAATGCTTTTTGTACTGTGTAATTTATTGGCATTGTGTGTTTTTTGTGTGTAGTTTCACATAACACTCCATCACTTTTACCTGTTCCTGAAACGTGCCACTCGCAAAGAAACGCAAGGCAATGCACACAGTTTGTGCAGTTGTTAATGCCCGACTACGGTGAGTGGAACTCTTAACATAGGGATCCAACAAGTTGGTTAAGTAAATAATACCCTCACGGGAAAATCGATATCTCTCTATGAGCACACTGTCGCGCTGAGCTAAAGGATCCTGTCTATCCCGCAATATACGCTGAATTCTGAAAACTCTCCTTATCAATCTTGCACCTTCCGCAATGGGCTGCTCGCGTACAAACGGACAGGACATGGCTGCGACAGACTTCCCAAATCCACCTTCGCTTTTATAGCCGTGGTCTCTCATCTTGATTACACGAAGTAATTTACTATTACTACTCTAAAATATGAATTACATCTGAAATAATCAAATACATGTAATAGAATGATTAATAGTACATTTCCCTTTTTTTCGGAAATGACCTGTATGTATCTGTATGAAATCAATAAAAGCATCAAATGCTGCATTATATTTAGTTACATTGATAATATTTATTTATGGTAACACAGTGGAGAAATATCGCTGTTGCTTTCATATAACTGCAGCGGACATACCTGAGTGGCCGCGATCTAATCCTGTTTACATAAAGTAAGCCTGCTCCCGAGCAGGTTTACGCTTACGGATCTGTTGCTATGACAGCAAGTCCCGGATGAGCTTCGGAGAACCGAACGATCCAAGATCACGCGAAATCGTCAACAATCAAATCCGGCTAACTTACTTAGCGAGGTACGAAGAACGGGCCCCTGGACTTCCCTCTCTGTGTGTGTATAGATCTGCCCTTCCGTGAAGCTAAGCGAGTGTGTGTGTATTTGGAATCTGCTGAGGAGAAAAGCTTGTATATCCCTGTTTCCCCTGGACCCTGGAGCCCCAGACCCTTTTCCCTGCCACACTGTATATATATCTTCTCACCTGGTGTTTCACTGTAAATAAACACACTGTCTCTTTTGCCAAGGATCTCTGGTCTGCGCCTGAGTCCCTTTCAAACAATTTTATTAGTTTAATGGAATAGCAATTACAATCTATAAGATTATAAACTTACAGAGTCAGCACTTTTGCCAATTTTTTATCTGGCTTCAAACAGACTAAACTAAGGGGTGTCAAACATAAGGCCTGGGTGCTGGAATCTGGCACACTGTATAGCTTTTCCAAAACTGTACAGTGTGCCAGATTATGTGAAGGAGGACGTAAATTTCATACTTTTTACTTTGTTTTCATGGGTTTTACAGCTTTTCCTACTGATCCAGACCTCCTCTATGACCATTCACATTTCACCAACGTAAATAAGCAATAGAAAAACTATTAAATAACAGAAAGTTCCTGTTTTTTTTCACCATCTATTTTGAAAATATATGATTCTTTTACAAGGTTTGCATTAAAAAAAAATTATGTCAATTAACAAAAATGTTTGATCTAACGGATCTAACAGAACATTTTATGTAATTTTTCACATTTATTTCTCACAATTTAAGCCCCAAGCAGCAATTCTTTATCATGCCAAAAACCTGCGATGAATTCTCGAAATTACACTTCTTTTTTATATATTCAGTTATCTCTGGCATTAACCGTGTAGTTAAACGGACGAAAAAGAGGACTTTTCCAGCCCTGCTTCAGATCAAAGTGGCTGTTTAATCCTTCTCTGTACAATCAGTCACTCTGCTGCCAGTAGAATAAACCACTGACTGTGTCCATACCACCCCTTTGAATGTACATACTCACTTCTGGTTGGACTCTGTGTGGTTGTAGCTTTGGTGGTGGTGATGTTTGGACGTATGGTGGTGGTGGTGTTTGGAGGTTTGGTGGTGGTGGTGGTCTTTGGAGCTTTGGTGGTGGTGTTTGGAGCTCCGACTTTGAAGCTTCTAGTTGGGTAGGGAGTTTGGAAATGATAATTGGGTTGATAGAAAATTACTCCTCCATAATTACGAGACAAAGTGAACATCCTCCCGTCTAGATTTATTTCAGAACTTCCTGCAGACAAAAAGACAACAAAAAAGCCGTTACAACGTATTCTTTCAGTCCTTCTTCCTTCATTATGTGTTTTTATGTTGATTTCTGGGGTCCTGCTCCCAAAAGCAGGTTTAGTAAAAACTAAACAGCACACACCCCAATCCTCTGCAAAAGCTTACACCTTTAAAAACACTAAAATCCAGCTCCTTTATTTCCTTTCTGGTGACATAGAAGAATATCTGTAATGTTTCATCCTCACATTAGAATCAAATCAGTTCTTTGTTCTTTTTATAACTCTTTGCGTCTGTAGTATCCAATTAAATTTCTAAATGGAATGGCTGCAGGATGACTACCACAGCATCCTGCAGTGACATGCCATCCCACCAGTTTGCGTTTAGTTGGACCATCACTTATATATCAACAGGATAATTACCCCAAACACACCTCCAGGCTGTCTAAGGGCCATTTGACCAAGAAGGAGAGTGATGGAGTGCTGTGCCAGATGGCCTGGCCTCCACAGTCACCTTACCATAAACCCAAATGAGATGGTTTGGGATGAGATGGATCGCAAAGTGAAGGCAAAAGGGCCAACAAGTGTTCAGCAGTTCTGGGAACTCCTTATAAGCTGTTGGAAAACCATTTCAGGTGATGACCTCATCAGGCTAATCGAGAGAATGCCAAGAGTGTGCAAAGCAGTAATCAAAGCATCTAAAATATGTTTTGAGTAATTTCCCACTTTTTTGTTTACTACATAATTCCATGTGTGTTCATTCATAGTTTTTATGCCTTCAGTGAGAATTTACATTTCGGTTGCTTTGCTTTCCGAAATGGAATGAGGATAGTCTAGTTTTCCTGCCAGTATTATCACCTGATCCTCTCACTCACCTCATCACTTCTCCAGTGGATTTACCAGCTTTTTACATTCACTGTTTTGCCAGATTGACTTTAAATTTTCCTGTTTATTTCCTGAGTTTTTATTGAACTTGTTCTTTGCAATCAGACACAGAAAATCAGCTTCATGTCAAAATTCACACAGTAACAAAAGTGACATGGATACATGTATTTGCTTTTACCAGAAAATGCCTTTAAGATTCTTGTGTACGTTTACCTGTTGTTCTTGGCCATGTGGGTCGTTTTTCAGTTGGAGCTGGTTCAACCATTGCTGGCATGAAAACCATCAGAATGAGAAGGAGAAGCAGCTTCATCTTCATCTCTAAAACAAACCCTGCAGTGAACTCGATGTGTTTATCTCTCTGCTGTCTCCCTGAGTCTGAGCAGGCTGCACTTCGGCTTGTTTGCTTTCAGTTTTCTGAGGAACTACACTTAAAAAAAAACACTCCCTTTTTTGATCCTCACATCAACCTTTGTTCAGAATCTTTTTAAGGGAAGGATTGCCCAATCCTCAAACTCAAGGATATCAAGAAACAACATCTCTTCTGTGATGCTTTGTCTGTTTATCAAGTAATTCCTTTGTGTGTGGCAGAATAAATTAGTTTTTAAATAACTCATGACCAAAACTAGCAAAATTTAGCATACAGAATAAAGTCATTTACTAGACCAGAGGTTCCCAAAGTGTGGGGCCATTGCAGGGGGGCAGTGCGCGGTATGAAAAGAAAAAAAAAAAAGAATGCTTGGACACTGCTAGCATAATGGTGCCATCAGGTGGCGATCGTGGTTCAGGAAGCTCATCTTGTAACCGGAAGGTTGCCGGTTCGATCCTTAGCTCTGTCTGTCTTGGTCGTTGTTTCCTTGGGCAAGACACTTCACCTACCTACCGCCTACTGGTGTTGGCCAGAGGGGCCAATGGTGCGATATGGCAGCCTCGCTTCTGTCAGTCTGCCCCAGGGCAGCTGTGGCTACAACTGTAGGTCGAATGTGAGAGTGAATGAATAGTAGAATTGTAATGTAAAGCGCTTTGAGGGTCTCGAAAAGCGCTAGCATAATGGACAGGTTTTGACGGGGCACCCACACAAACGTATAGCAAGAGATGAAGCATCGCCAAATATGTTTCCAAACCAACTTCCTTCCAAGCCAAAGACTAGAAAATATAGTGAAGCATATCTTCCCTTTGGCTTCACCTGCACAAGTGCCAAGGTAGGTCTCCCCTGCAGAACTGGTTGTTTAATTGTTTACTAAATGTTTGAGGTGTGAAATAAACCGCAATGGAGCTTGAAAACAAAATATGGGTGTGTGTGGTTGGAGGATGTGTTTGTGCGGGGGGGGGGCGGGGGCTAAAAAAGTTTCGGAACCACTGTACTAGACGATATCATTTCTGGAAAAATTGTGAATATGTGAGGGTAGGAAGATAGATTAGCAAGTAGTAGCCTCAGTGTAGGTACAAAGTTCTGTCTGTAAGTACAGTGAAATTACATTAAATAATAATTACAAATTTTATTTATACAGCGCCTTGCAAGACACCCAGGGACACTTTACACACTGTAAAAAAAAATTCCGTAGAAAAACAGAAAATGTACTGGTAATTTTCTGCCAGTACATTTTCTGTTTTTTTTTACATAAGTTTGAAGGACTTTTCTGTAAATGATAAAACGGAAAATTCTGTAGATTAACAGTATACTCTCTGTACTATTTACGGACATTTCCTTCACCTATAAAACGGAAAATTCCGTTTATTCACACTATATTTTCTGTATCATTAACTGATATTTTCTGTTAATAGAAAAATTGAAATTTCTCTTTACATTACTATTTCCAAGCACTTCTTTTCACTGTAACTCATTAAATATAGTTCTTTATATCCTTAAACATACATTTCTATGCAATTACAACCTAGTACACCATGTGCTCAAAAATTCATAACTTAAAACTTTTTAAATTAATCTGTGCTTAGTACACAACAACATTAGTACAATTAATGTTAAATACTCTTTTATTCTCCTCAACTCAAACACTATACTAAAATGTAACGAGAGCATCGATCTCGTCATAAAACAACTAAACAGCTAATACATGAACAAAGTACCTCACAAGCTTTTCAAATTTGAGGATTTTTATTTCCTTGAAATCAGGTTGCCCCCATGTAAATGTGTTTACATACATTCATTCAACTGGCTCCCAAGTGTTTTCTTCACTTCAACAGGACACCTGACAAACAAAAAATTTAATATTTAACGATATGTTCACATTTAATAATATCCAGAGTACCTTTAAGTTAGAATCACTGCCTTGTTGTTGTTTTGACTCAGCCAAATGGTTAAGGTGTGGTTTACATCCATGTCTGTCCACATATGATACAGTATAAACATGTAGTCAGTTATAGCCAAACACCTTTGATTACTAGATTGCATTTACTTCATTAATTAAGTGAATGTAATTCACATTTGTGTGAACATTTGTCCGACATTAACTCTTTGGGGTCTTTACCTTACAATATGACATACTTTGAGTCTAAATTTGTTGACTGTTTAAGTGGTGCTACATGAATAAAATTGAACAGATCTAAAGGTGTTCCTGAAATTTGGGTTTATTCGAACAAGACGGATGGATAACCACAGGACTTTTCCCCATATGATAACTAAAACACAAAATCGATTAAGACAGATTACTGTTCCAAACTTAAAGATAAAAGTGCATTTACTGGACTTGTTTTGTCAGCTCTTGCTTTTCAACGACAGTGAGGAGCAAAGTACAATTAGAAGTGCTTGTAGGGATGGGTATCGTTTAGGTTTTATCCGATACCAGTACCAAACCGGTACTTTTGAAACGGTGCCGGTGCTTAAACGGTGCTCAAACCGGTGCTTAAAGAATGGAGAACACAAAATTGGTCCTAAAACCTCTCATGTTCAGCTGTTTTTTTGTAAAATGATAACAATGTTAGCCTTTTCTGCAGCTATAGGGCATATATGGTATCACTCTTGGCTGGAAGCAGTGCTTAAACAATGGAAAAAACTTTGTTCAAAAAACATCTTATGTTTAACTGTTTTCCACTTTTTCTTTGGTCATTTTAGCCTTTTTGGCCAGGGTGAAGTTAGTATCTCCCATTAAACAAGAAGACCGCTGCATGTAATTACAACGGTGTTTGCTAGTTCACCTTACATGCGTTAATTTAATAACGTGGTTAGCCTACTCAATGTAAATTACACACGAACAACATTAAACTACTCACCCAGAGAAGAACAGCTGCTGCTGCCATCATCATCCGTCATCATTTCTGGTACGCTGGCAGGGCTAGGGGCCAGGACTCTACTCTTCGAGTTTTTGGGGGATGTTGCTAACTCCAGGTCCGATAACAGGAAACCCACCCGCAGTAGATGTGCACGGTGTGAGGTCTCGCAGCAAGCTATCAAATACGGCGCATTTCTCGGCTTTTAAAAAAACACTATGTGTCGCCAGGTTTCATCAGATTCAAGGTGTTACCTCCTTTGCACAGTATCATCTTAAAGCACTTGTTGCAAGCTGCTGAGTTTGCATCTTTTGCTGTGAAGTACAGCCAGACTTTGACCGCTTCGCCTTGGGCATTTTTAATCTGTAACTCTGCTCTAAAAGAACGTACGTACCTGAGCCCGCCTACTATCGTCGGAAATGTAAAATGATTGGCTAGACCGCACCGAAATAAAGCACCGAAATGTGCGCTGCTTTTCGGTCTGGTTACTACTGTTTATGTCAGAACCGGTGCCATGATACCGGTACCCATCCCTAAGTCCTTGTTCAGGTGAAGAGTTAAACTGTAAACAGCAGCGTAGTGAATAAGGATCTGTGTCCACGAATCCTCAGCAGTGACAACACTTAAACATCATAGTTCAAAATCCTTAAACCACACCTTTTTCTCCACTGTGTTCAAATGCTCTTAACTGTTTAAGTAGAGGAAAAAGTCTGACATATTTCACGACCATTAAATGTTGGACAAGGCTCTGAAAACGAGGTCACAGTTACTTCCCAAGCAAAAACCTCTGCTTGTGTGCACAGAACCTGAATTGCAACAAATAAGAAAATAATAAGACAAATGACTACAAAGTGACACCAGAGGCTGGTGAAGAGCAAGCGTAAAGTGACATGTTGTGTGTGCACAATTTCTCTTGGTACTAGGGCTGGGCAATATTATACCGTTCACGGTAATACTGGTACAATGTTACGCAACGATAAGGAAATAAAATATCGCAATAGAATATGGGTCAAACGTGCATGCGCAGTGCCTTTGTTTTCATACGCACATGGCGGAAGAAGCATGGCGGCAACGGAAAATGAGAAGGGGGGGAAAGTGAATCGTTGAGTGAAACGGATGAACCAGAATTGGTTTGTAAAAATGGTGCAACTTCAGTGATGTGGAACTGGTTTGGTGTTTGTCGGTCAGATACCCACCAAAGCACTTTTTTTTTTTTTGTAGAACATGCAAGTGGGCCGTCATTATTACCGTATTTGTCGAACAAAGTCAAAATCAGTCGAAGTCAAACGAACACTGCGGCACACTGAGAGTTAAGAACTGTCTAAATTCTTTCATCTTCATTAAAATGATCAGCATTGCTGTTTCACCAGGTGTAACAATTAAGTTTAACATCCAGGCATCCATGAAAACAGAATTTATTAAATTTAACGGAGTTACAAGTTAGCAGGAAGTTAACGTGCTAGTTTCGCTAGTTACCTAAACATGATATACCATGTTCTGACTCAGAGATTTCTGAAAAAATTAAAACGTACAGCTCTGCTATCACTTCCAACATAGATGAAGACAGAAAACTAAACAGCAGTGACGTTTGTAAGGTTACTGAAGTTGGGCTAGCTGGTATATATTGATTTGCTACGTGATTGCTAGCGACACAGCTATGTTAGCATAACATAAACAGTGGAGCTGGAAGATGAACGCTAAGTTTTTTCCACTCAAAAGTTAATGTGAGGGTTCCCGATGGTTGGGGACGAATGCAATTGCATGGCAGGATGCTGTAAACGGACCAAACTTAAGTCAGGAGAACAACTGAGAAAATCCATCCACAATACGAAGTAAGTAATTAAAATACTGCAACATGGGAATAGAGCAGCTGTGATAGAATACAGCATTAATGAATCAATGGTACAGAAGTGGGGGAAGCAAGAAGAATGAGGTGAATAAAGTTTGACTTATCTGACTGCTTTGTTTCGCTTAATGTGCCGGGCCGGCTAGTTTTTGGGAGCCATGTTTTTTTTTTTTTTCTTTCTCTCACCCTCTCACTCTCTCTCGCATTTTTTCCCACTTTACTCCGCATGTGAGCCTTGAGCTTGCGCTGAGCAGAGCATGTAAAAAAAATTTGAGCGCACGTAAAAAAAAATCTGCAGGTGCAAGTGTCGCATTTTGAGGAGAAATTTATTTTTGGCAAAGAAAAGCTAAATTTGAGTGAACAAAATTCATTGCTGCGTGCAAAAAATGTATTTCACTGTTTGCTATTATCCATACACACACACAATAGCGGCCCCTCTCGCTCAGTTTTTGCATTTGCGCTTGCTCGCAATGTGTTGCTTGTGCTCTCAACATTTCTGCCCGTGCGTGTTCAACTCTTTCTCTACACCGTTATATTTGTTCCACAAAACCAGCCAATCACAGACTTGGATGCAAAAAAATCTGATTGGCTGTTTTGGTCTCCAATCAGCTACATCCCAATATCCCAGAATGCATTTTGTCCAAAGCTCAAACGAGGTAGTGGCAGAGGAACACAGAGTGGCGGAGTTTGAAATATTACTCTTTCTGGGTCACAAAATAAACTTTTAAGATATTTTCATGCGAGAATGGTGCTGTGTAAACTTCAAATATCTGCTCAATTTATCAAGACATCACATATTTGCAAAAGTGCTCTAACGTTTTCAGAGATGCCTATATAATTTATTTATTAGGTTTTATGTGGAGTGAATAAATAAAAGTACACTAGAGACAAAGCACATACAAGCTCTGAAGCATGTACAAACTCCGAAGCACGTGAAACGGAAGTGCTCCAGGATCCTAGTGGCTACACAAGCCAGAAAGTACCAAGGACCAGATTTGGTGTGTGGCAGTATCAGGTAAATGAACATTTTTTTAATTATTTGAATATATATGAGTGCTTTCAATTGTGTAATTTAAGTGATCTAGGTAGCTCTGTTTTGGAAGTTCAGTTAATGCTAGCAATGTGTTTTGGAATTTGTACGTGCTTCGGAGTTTGTACATGTTTTGGAGTTTGAACGTGCTTTTTTCTCTAGGGGCCACCGTAAACATGCTTTTATTTATTCACAGTACATAAAATGTAATAAATAAATTATAAAATACAAAAAACAACTTTTTACATTTCAACTTTAAACTATTTAAATTTTCAGCTTTTTAATTTTAAACAAATTGAAAGTGAAACAACACAGAACACTGCAAACCACAATACAATAAAATATAAATTGAAATATGCAAAACAAAAAGAAGATGCACATTCTCTGTCATATACGCCTGGGATGATTTTGGGGGAGAGTGTTTTCCTGCTTGGAATTGCATACATAGGATTCACTGCATGAATAAACTTTCTGAATCCTTTATCATCTGGAACTGAAAATAATTGTGGATGATTACTATGCCTTTCTAATGTGACGATGTTGTCTCTTGTTGTTGTCCTTGGCTCTCTTTCACTCTCTGCTTTGTCTCTAGGGACCACCGTATCTGTTTATATATAAACATGTACAAACAAAGCCACGTTTTTTTTTTACATTAGTAATTCCTTTTGTGCATAACTTTATATTATTGTTAATAATAAATTAATTAAAGCAACAAAACAACCTGAAGAGTCGGTTCGGAGCCGAAGAGCCGGCTCTTTTTAGTGAGCCGAGCCGAAAGAGCCGGTTCTCTAAAAAGAGCCGGAAATCCCATCACTATTTGGCACACAGACTGGAGCAGCCAGGAATCAAACTACCTTCCGTTCGATGACCTCCTCTACCTCCTGAGCTGCAGCCACTGAACAAGGTACCAACCAGGCACCACGCTCAGATAAATGACTTCAGGTCTGCACTGTTATTGTATGGATGCTGATGTTGGCAAGTCAATGCAGTTTTCCTTCACCCTCTACTCAGTTACGGTACATTACAAGTCATGTATCTTTAATAATTCACATTTTAATTATAAAGTGACAGCACTTGATTCCCCCATCTCTTCTGAACAAAACGGTCTAAGAATGACCGTTCTAGCCCCTACGGTTAGGAAATTATGGTCATTTGTCTGAGGGGAGTCCTCAAAGGCTGAAATCAATTGCATAAAGTCTGTCTCTCTCTCCCCCTGTGTCTGTGTAAGAGTTGCAGCAGTTTTGGCGGGAAAAATTACACAGCCTCTCTGATTGGTGTATTCAAATTGAGCAGCTCCAGGCTGTTTGGCTGATGCAGACAGGACAGACTCTGAACAGCCCTCTTCATTTGAGTTGTGTGTGTGTCTGTGTACATATTTGTAATCATTGTTAATACTTTGGTTTTGTTTATTTGCTGGCTGTTCTGACTTGCTTTTCTAAAGTTTCTGCCAACTTGTCTTAGTTGAACAACAAGTGTTTTTGTGGGAACTTCACTTTGTTCAGCTTTTCTCCGCTGGCCATTTGGCCACCCAATATTTCTCCCAAGTTATTGCATTTCTGCTAAATCGAAGTACTTCTGCTAAATCAAAGAATTTGTGCTAAAACTGCAGTATGTCTGCTAAATCGAAGTACTTCTTTTAAATCACAGTATTTGTGCTAAATCAGAGTACTTCTGCTAAATCAAAGAATTTGTGCTAAATAACAGTTTTTCTGCTAAAGTATTTCTGCTGTCTTATTGTCGTTGTGCTAAATGAAAGTACTTTGCTAAATCACAGTATTTCTGCTAAATCACAGTATTTCTGCTATGTTATAGTGTTTGTGCCAAGTAGTTGTGTTTCTGCTAAGCTCTTATGTTTCTGCAAAGTTATTACACTTTCAACTACTTTTCAAATACTGACTTTGTGGCGGACCACCAGATGGCTCCACTCACACCCAAGTTGAAGGGAAGAGCTGGGTGGAGATTTTGGCGCTTACTGTATCTTAAGTTCTGAGAGACAGTGTGTGAATAAACAGTTGGAGTGAGACACAGGAACCTCTCGTGTCGTTATTACATACCTCCACATTGGTGACCCCGGTAGCGAACATGCTAAGGCTCGACGACGAAGCCAGCTCCGACCTGGAAGCATCGGCTGCCGCCGGATTTGCACCTCCGCCGATGGCTGCGTTTGCTGTGGCGCTTAAATTGCCGGATTTTTGGCTTCACGATCCCCCTTCATGGTTCGTGCACGTAGAAGCTCAGTTTGCTCTTCGTGGAGTTTCAGCCGATGATACTAAATACCACTATGTGGTGGCCTCTCTTGACCCGCTGTCAACCCGCCGCGTGATGACTCTCCTCCGGGACCCCCCAGCCCAAGGCAAGTACACCGCTCTCAAGGCGCTGCTGCTGCGGTGTTACTCCCTCTCTGATGCTGAGCGAGCCGAGAAACTCCTTTCCCTCGCGGGCCTGGGCGACGGCACCGCCCTCGAACTCATGGAGAGCATGCTGTCCTTGTTGGGCGCGGATGATGGAGGATTTCTCTTCACCCACCTCTTTCTCCGACAGTTGCCGGCTCCAGTGCGCGCTGGCCTTGCCAACTCCCCGCTATTGGCCACGAAGGATTACCGCTCTCTGGCGGAAGAGGCAGATCGCATCCTCCTTGCTACCAGGAGTTTCGGCGTCCAGGCGGTTGTTCAGGACTCACCAGCGTTTTCCCCTGCCTCCTCACCGATGCTCCAGGGACCCTCCGACTCGTCCACGGTGGCCGGAATCGCTGCGCGGCAGCACCGCGGAAAAGGGCTTTGCTTTTATCACCAGCGTTTTGGGGCGAAGGCCCGGCGCTGTCTTCCACCTTGCAGTTTCCAGACCCAGGGAAACGGGCATGTCAGCGCTCGGTAGCAGCCGCGACCGCTGGCAACAAGGAAAGGCTGCTTTTCTTAGAGGACTCACGCTCGGGGAGGCGTTTCCTGGTGGACTCCGGCTCACAGAAGAGCCTTCTTCCCCCGGCTGGCTCGGACAGGCTAGCTGAGGGCTGCGGGCCATTGCTAACAGCGGCTAATGGCTCTCCCATCAAAACCTTCGGTGAAAGGTTGGTGACTGTTTGCTTTCATGACCGTGACTTTCAGTGGAACTTTGTTGTTGCTGCTAGCTCTGTGCCTATAATAGGCGCTGATTTTCTTTGTGCTCACGGACTGCTGGTTGATGTTGCTAACAGACGTTTAATTGATGCTGTGTCATTTTCCTCATTACCCTGTTTTACTCGGGGTGCTCAGCCCGTGGTGCATGCTAACTCAGTGGATTCGGGTGACGTTTTTCAATGTTTGCTTTCTGAGTTTCCCTCACTCACTGTCCCCACTTTCTCGAGCGCTGTGACGAAGCATGGGGTGGAGCATTACATACCTACAGTAGGGCCCCCGGTTTTCGCGCGCGCACGTCGCCTCGACCCTGCTAAACTGGCTGTTGCTCGGGAAGAATTTGCCACCATGGAGCGCCTGGGCATCGTGCAGCATTCGAATAGTGCCTGGGCTTCTCCGTTACACATGGTGCCTAAATCTGATGGTCGGTGGCGACCTTGTGGGGATTTCCGCCGTCTTAATAACGTCACAGAGAACGACCGTTATCCCATTCCCCACATCCAAGATTTTTCCGCCCATCTTGCGGGGACCTCGGTTTTTTCGAAGATCGATTTGGTACGGGGATATCATCAGGTTCCCGTGCGCGCGGAGGACGTCCCCAAAACCGCCGTTATTACACCTTTCGGCCTTTTTGAGTTCCTGCGCATGCCGTTTGGCCTGAAAGGTGCCGCCCAAACCTTCCAGCGGTTGATGGACTCTGTCTTGCGCGGGCTGCCCTTTGTTTTTGTATATCTTGATGATATACTGGTGGGCAGCAGCTCAAAGGAGCAGCACCTGTTCCATCTGCGTCAGGTTTTTCAGCGTTTGACGGAGCATGGACTGATTATTAATCCGTCTAAATGCCAGTTTGGGTTGCCCGTTCTCGATTTTCTTGGGCACCGCATTTCCGCTGAGGGCGCGGTTCCGTTGCCTGACAAAGTCCGCGCTGTTTCGGAATTTCTGCGTCCTGCAAACGTTAAAGCACTGCAGGAATTTTTGGGGATGGTGAATTTTTACAATCGTTTTCTCCCCAGGGCGGCACATCTGCTGAAGCCCCTTTACGGGGCGTTAAAAGGTAGGAAGGCTAATGACGCCGTCGACTGGTGTCCAGAAGGCATCCAAGCGTTTTCTGATGCTAAGTCAGCGTTAGCTAATGCTGCCCTTCTGGCCCACCCGTCCCCCTCAGCGCCGATTGCGTTGACCACCGATGCGTCGGACATAGCGGTGGGTGCGGTGCTGGAACAGCGAATCTCGGGTGTCTGGCAACCGCTCGCCTTTTTCAGCCGTACGCTGCGTGACAGCGAACGCAATTACAGCGTTTTTGACAGGGAGCTACTCGCGCTCCACCTGGCAACTCGCCATTTCCGCTTTTTTCTCGAGGGTCGTCACTTTACCGCATACGTGGACCACAAACCCTTGACGTTTGCCATGTCCAAGGTTTCTGATCCATGGAGTGCACGCCAGCAGCGCCAGTTGGCAGCCATTTCTGAGTTCACAACAGACATTCGGCACGTGGCTGGTAAATCCAATCATGTGGCTGACTGTTTGTCCCGTGCGCTGGTTTCTCCTGTCTTTCTCGGCATAGACTACTCCGCCATGGCTGCCGATCAGAGCAGTGACCCGGACATCCTCGAGCTTAAATCCACCCAGACGGGCCTCATACTGGAGGACAGACCCATGCAGGACGGTGGTCCTTTCCTGGTCTGTGACGTTTCCACCGGCCGCCCTCGCCCAGTGGTTCCCGTTTCCTGGCGTCGTCGGGTTTTTGACTCGGTACATGCTCTCTCTCATCCGGGGGTCCGGGCCTCTGTTAAACTGGTCAGCTCTAAATTTGTTTGGCCAGGCCTTCGCAAATCAGTTAAGGAATGGGCGTCGGCGTGCATTCCCTGCCAGAGTGCCAAGGTTCATAAACACATCAAGGCGCCTCTGGAGCAGTTCTTTATACCCGGCAAACGTTTCGATCATGTGCATGTCGATCTGGTGGGTCCTCTGCCGCAGTCACAAGGTTTCACGCACCTTTTGACAGTTGTTGACCGGACCACCAGGTGGCCGGAGGCAGTCCCCCTGGCATCCACTACTGCAGCAGTGGTGGCCAGGGCATTTTTGTCAACCTGGGTCTCGCGTTTCGGCCCGCCCGCGGACATTACGTCAGACAGAGGCCCCCAGTTCATTTCCGAGCTTTGGTCGGCCATGGCTGATGGACTGGGGGCTAAAGTCCACCGCACAACTGCATACAACCCGCAAGCTAATGGGATGTGTGAACGGTTCCACCGGTCGCTTAAGGCTGCTTTTCGTGCCTCCTTACAAGATGGCAATTGGGTTGACCGCCTCCCGTGGGTTTTGCTTGGGCTGCGCTGTGCGGTTAAGGAGGATCTCGGCGCTTCCCCAGCTGAGCTCATGTTTGGTCAGCCCCTCCGCGTGCCTGGAGAATTCTTGCCTGAGAACCCCCCCCCTTGCTTCGATCCATCAGTGCTATCGCTCAACCCACTTTTGCGCTCGCTTCGGGTTCCTGGTCCTGTGCACCATTGCGTGCCTGACACTTTTGTTCCAAAGACCTTAGAGACTGCTAAGTTTGTATTTGTCAGGCACGATGCCCACAAGACACCGCTGCGGCCGCTGTATGACGGCCCATTCAGGGTTATCGAACCGGGCCAGAAACATTTTGTTTTGGATTTTGGGGGTCGCAGGGAGACTGTGTGTGTTGACAGACTTAAGCCTGCACATGTTCTTCCGGACAGTAATGTAGTGCCGGCCGAGGCCCCTCGCCGTGGCCGCCCTCCTTCAATGGGGTTGACAGACTCTGGTTTCCCCCGCAGGACTACCCCCGGACCACCAACGTTTGAGCCCCCTTCTGCCTTTCCTGCTCGCCTTCACCAGCCTCGTTCACAGGATGGACCTTCCTCTGCCTGTTCTCTCCCTCCCAGGTTCAGTCGTTCGGGTCGTTTGCTTAGGCCCAGGGTCCTGGACTGAATAGAGACCTCACTGTGTGTTCACGGGGGGGTATGTGTGGCGGACCATGGCTCCACTCACACCCAAGTTGAAGGGAAGAGCTGGGTGGAGATTTTGGCGCTTACTGTATCTTAAGTTCTGAGAGACAGTGTGTGAATAAACAGTTGGAGTGAGACACAGGAACCTCTCGTGTCATTATTACATACCTCCACAACTTCAGCTTATTCAACTATTGTCTGCATTCAGTTTCAGACATACAGCATCCACACTGCATTTCCACAGGAAATGCAGCTTCTTCTAGTTTAGTGGCTATGTCGGGGTTTCCTGATTTAATGGAACGCCACTGTTCAGCTGTCATGTTTTCAAAAAAGGATTTGATGACAGGACAAACACAAGCTGCTGTCAGTTCCTTAATGTTCTCTGTATTTAGGTATTCTTTTTCAATTTCTAATATTTGTATATTAGGCTGGGTTAAATGGTTATTTGTTAGGTTTTGAGTTTAACGTGTCTTAAATGGACTTTCACGTTGAAAGCGTGTAAAATGTAAGTTCCAAGTTTGCTATTTCAAACACAGTTCCTGTCCTATTTATGGATTTTGGGGCTGTAAGTTTTTTTTTATCCTGGAGTTCGCCCCATACTTCTTCCAGAAGCCAATTTTGGATGTTCTGTGAGCATACACAAATGCACTCATGTTTAATTTCTTAGCTATGCGGCTAAATAATTTGTGAATGATTATTTTAATATAAGCATTATGTACCGGATGTTCTAGTACAAAAGGGTCTGGCTTTGAATGGGAAGATGCAACTGGGATGCTGTTGTCTGTGGTTCTTTCTCTGTCTGTGTACCAAGTATTGCAAGCATTATGCTCAGACCATGTCTCTCAGCCTGGGTTTATAACCACCATCTCATGAGTGCCAAGAAAACTTTGATCTTTCTTTTTATGTATGTTCTTCTGAAAAGATCAGGTAGAGTTTCAGGTGCCATGCCCTGTGAAGCATATTTGTTGAGCATGTCTGTGAGCAACTTGGTAAAGTCCAGAGATTTGCCCTTTGAAATGTGTTTCAGTAGTTCAAGCTCATTTGAACTGTGATCTTTTACAATCTTAAGCAGTAAGTCAACATCATTAACAAGCTGCTCGAGCGATTCACTGCTTTCAACTTTCCCCTTTCTCTGAAATTTAGCCCTGGTGTTTTTGGCAATGCGAAGAATTGTTGCTTTTCCAAATTGCTTCGCAAAGAATATTTTGATCTTACCCGAGTTGTTTTCTAACGACTGCTTAAATTTCTCTGTAAATGATGTAGGAGTGATAACTTCACCACTCTCTGCAGAATTTTCAATCTCTGCCTCAGCTGAACGAGTGAGCTGCTTTGCAAGTAGCTCACTCTCTTCACTTGTTTCTGATTGCACCTTGTTGTACTCAGGATCCTTAGTTTGATCCAAAATTGGGAAAAACTATTCAACAGCCTTTTTGATGGCAAATTCCAGTTTTCAAATTTGCAGTATTTAAGCTGTCCTGGGCGTTTATCATGGGTCTTTCCTTTCCTTGATCCAGTTTTTCTTTTGGGACACTTTGACTGTCTAAAGTTTTAGTGTCCTCCTCTGAATCAGTGAAGCGACTGGTGTTCATGTTGAAAGAATTCATCAGATGAAAGCTCTAATCCTTCTCCTAGCAAAACTGATCATTTTCTTCAGACGTTTTGGAGGAACCATGTGCTCGCTTTCTGAAGTTAAACTTGTTTTGCTATCAGAAGACTGTGCAGATTTAACACTTAGCACAACCTCTTTAGCAAGCAGCTTTTCTACCTTTTCAGTATTTGCCTCGTGGCCCTGAGCATCTGTTTCCAAAGCTTCTGCAAAAGCCTGTGGAACTATGGTACCCAATTTCTCCAAAACACCATCCTCTGATATTTCAGTGTTGGCGTTCTGAGCCATCATTTGAAAGTGTTTTGAAGCTATTTCAATTGTCTCTACAATTATCTCTCCTTAATGTTCTCTGTATTTAAGTATTGTTCTTCCATTTTAAATATTTTTTTATAGGATGGGTTAAATGATTATTTGCTATGTTTTGAGTTGAACTCGTCGGAAATGAACCTTCCACAATGAAAGCGTCTAAAATTTAAGTTCCAAGTTTGCTATTTCAAAAACAGGAAATGACAGGACTGCTCTACCGGCCCGTCCCCAGCAACTACTTAGCAACCGTTTTCATTACATGAAAGTAGATCATGTTAAACTTCAAGTGTTCTTGTATAGTGTCAGTGTGGTCTATTTTTCATTAATGTAAGTCATGGAATTTAAATTGTGTCGACTGCACTCAGTTTTTAACTCATGCAAGTTTAGATAATAAACAGCATCTATTTTTCAAACTCACGCTATTCAAAAATTGGATAACTTCAGGATCAACCCTGAATTTATCTGGATAAGTCAAAAATCCTGTTTCATAGGCCTCTATACTATGAAGGAAGGCTTTAAGCTTATCTGGGTAACTTCAGGGTTGAGCCTGTGTTTTATTTTACAATCACTGTCATTTTTTATACACATTTAGAAACAGTAATATTTCTGTATGATTCTTTTTTGTCATTGTTCTATTATGTGTTTAATCCTATTGTAAGGTGTTCTTGGGTGTCTTGAAAGGCGCTTTATAAATAAAATGTATTATTATTATGATTTAATGTCATTTCACTGTACAGACAGAACTTTGTACCTACACTGAGACTACTTCTGGCTAATCTATCTTCCTACCCTCACATATTCACAGTTTTTCCAGCAATTACATCGTCTAGTAAATGACTTCATTGTGTATGCCAAATTTTGCTAGTTTTGGTCATGAGTTATTTAAAAATGAATTTGTTCTGTCACACACAAAGAAATTACTTGATCAACAGCTTATAAACAAAGTAACCTTAAAAAAAAAAGATCAAAGCATCACAGAAGACAGTGGTTCCCAAACTTTTTTTGCTAGGCCCCCCTTTGTTTTACAGGAAAAATGTTTGCCCCCCCACGCACAAACACATCCTCCAACCACACACACCCATATTTTGCTCCATTGCGGTTTATTTCACACCTCAAACATTTAGTAAACAATTAAGCAAATATAAGTAAACTGCAATAAATGACAGGTAGTAAGAAAATAAACTAACTCTTTTACGCTATGTCCACACCTACACGGGTATTTTTGAAAACGCAGCTGTTTCGTCCACACGTAAACGGCGTTTCGTATCACCGAAAACCAGTGTTGGGTAAGTTACTTTAAATTAGTAACTTAGTTACATTACTAGTTACTTCTCTAAAAAAGTAACTCAGTTACTTCAAGTTACTCGTTACTTTCAAAGTAACTAGTTACTAGGGAAAGTAACTTTGGTTTTACTCAGAATTCTCTTGTTAAGGTGTTGCTTCCGTAACTGGATACCCAGCAAGATTGCCAGTCTTCTAGCTTGCTTATCAAATCAAATCAAATCAAATCACTTTTATTGTCACATCACATGTGCAGGTACACTGGTACAGTACATGTGAGTGAAATTCTTGTGTGCGAGCTTCACAAGCAACAGAGTTGTGCAAAATACAATAACGTAAAACAAGCAAAATATAAAAATGGCTAATCTAAAAAGTAATAAATATATGTACAATATGTAAAGGTATATACATTACTGAATGTGTATACTAAATATGTTTTTCTACGTGTGTGTGTTTGAGTGTGTATATAGTATGTATATACATGTTTTACAAATGAAATAAAGTAAACAATAAAATAAGATATATAAAATATACAGAGGTTAGTATGTGCAAAACAGTGGTATTTATATACAGTATGGAGTGCATAATGTTGAAGTTCCAGTAGTGAGGGTGAGGTGTCTATGAAGTGTTCAGCAGTCTGATGGCCTGATGGAAAAAGCTGTCTCTCAGTCTGCTGGTACGGGACCGGATGCTGCAGAACCTCCTTCCTGATGGTAGTAGTCTGAACAGTTTATGGCTGGGGTGACTGGAGTCCTTGATGATCCTCCCCGCTTTCCTCAGGCACCGCTTCCTGTAGATGTCTTGGAGGGAGGGAAGCTCACCTCCAATTATCCGTTCAGCACACCGCACTACTCTCTGGAGAGCTTTGCGGTTGTGAGCGGTGCTGTTGCCGTACCAGGTGGTGATGCATCCAGTGAGGATGCTCTCAATGGCACAGCGATAGAAGGTCCTGAGGATGCGGGGGCTCATGCCGAATCTTTTCAGTCTCCTGAGAAAGAAGAGGCGCTGCTGCGCCTTCTTCACTGTTTTGTTTATGTGTACTGACCACGTAAGATCCTCAGCCAGATGTACACCAAGGAAGCGGAAGCTGCTCACTCTCTCCACAGCGGCGCCGTTGATGGTGATGGGGGTGTGTACTCCTCTGCACCTCCGGAAGTCCACTATCAACTCCTTTGTCTTTGCGACGTTGAGGGTGAGATGGTTGTCTTGACACCAGTGGGTCAGGGCGCTGACCTCCTCCCTGTAGGCCATCTCATCACCGTTGGTAATAAGACCCACCACTGTAGTGTCGTCCGCAAACTTCACAATGATGTTGGAGTTTCTAGTGGCCGTGCAGTCGTAGGTGTAGAGTGAGTACAGGAGAGGGCTCAGTACACACCCCTGTGGAGCACCAGTGTTCAGTGTGATGGGGGATGAGGTGGTGCTGCCCAGTCTGACCACAAGTAAGCCACAGTGCACTTGTGGCTTACTTGCCACAAGTGCACTGTGCCACCTACCAATAGAAAGGAAAAAATAATGTGCACATTTCCACGAGAGAAATCCCACACCTGGACCGTCGTTGACCGCCGCCATGATTCTAGCCTGCTTTTTACATCCAACACAAAAACTGCAGTCGTGGTGCTTTTGATTGTACTCAGAACTTGGAAATTCTGCCTTCTGAATAGGAAGATGTAGGTAACACCAGACTGCAGATGAGCTGCATACAGAGCTGGACTGGGACAAAAAAATCGTCCCGGGCATTTTGACTAGAGACCGGCCCACCATTATAGGAAAAATCATAAAGCCTTTGAATGAAAACAAACACTGTTGTGACAGTGATGTACACTGTTCTGATGGTATATATGTATCAATCTATCAATTGTTTGTTGTAAGACTCAGATAATTATTTTTTTAAAAGCGAGACATTTTAAATGAGAATAAGAAAAAAGTATTTCCTTGTCCCCCCCTTTCCCTGTTAATGCCCTACCTGGCCCCCTGGCAAAACTTTGCTAGACCCGCCCCTGCACAGTTACCAGCTGTCAGCTACTTAGAAAAGGATCCTGGTGTTATTTGTCTCTCAGAAACAGTTCATAACTTCCCTTCAACTTATTCATGTCACCTAAAAGGTAAACCAGTTTCTCCATCACCTGTTCAGCTCTGATGATTCAGTAAGGACATCTCCTGGTTTCATCTTCATGTTTCCCTCTCACCAGATAACCAAACTGATATCATGACCGGCAGCTTTACAGCTGTGGCTCCAGCAAACATCAGCTGATACTAGAAATTAATATTAAATAAATTCTAACAACAGCTGATCAAGCTTAAACGTGCTGCTGTTGTTTAGCGCGACATCCGCTGGTTTCCTCTTTCTGGCGCAAAGTGGGCGATAAATAAACAAGAGAGAAAAGCCGATCAGCTGATCATTGATCAGTTTCGTGATTGAAGTAGAAACGGGAGAGAATGAGAGAAGAAGAGGCAGCTGTGCAGCTCCAGCTTTGTGTCTTTTTCATTGTAGCTGAAGTCCGGGACAAACTGTGTTCCTTTTCACCTCAGTACGAAACGCGTAATATTTTCTCTGAATACCAGACGATTCTGTTTTTTAGGGGACGGTTGGCAACTCTAATAATTAACCGTATGAACAAAATAAAGTTCAACATCAGTAACATTGCACCCACCCAGCTGTATAGAAACTCCGTCATGCTAGCTAGCACTCAGTACGAAAATGTCAGCATACCGAAAATAAACTGCACCTAAACTTGGTTTATATCTGACTCCGATAGACTGCAGGTCATAACTTCTTACCTGAAGTTCAGTTCACCTGACACGCGGACCGGCGGCCGCTTCGGGTCTCTCCTTTTGCCTCCCTTTTCCTTCATCCACCTGCTGGCTTCCACCACTTGCTAATGTTACTGAATCTGTGGAAGCTCCGCGATATCCACCACACGAAGTAATGAATAACGAGCCTATCTAAATCCCAGTAACGAGTAACGCGTTCCTGGTTTTGGCATAATAGCTAGTTACCGTGCTCGTACTTAATAACGCGTTAGTCCCAACACTGCCGAAAACGGAGATTTTTTAACACTAGGTTTACTAAACCTGCGCAAATTTGCGTAACTTCCCTAAAACCAACACCCCCTAGAATTACTGGGTCATTGCAAAAAAGTGGACAGTGCAAGACAAAAGCAGCTAAATAAAAACTGTAGAAAGAGCACAGTAGAAGAGAAAGTGCACTATACAAACAATCTGGAAACATAAATATGGACACATGTATTCAAAAATATTGGTGTGTGTACACACACACACACACACACACACACACACACACACACACACACACACACACACACAGATAGATAGATACACAGATAGATAGATAGATACCTATCTATCTATCTATCTGTGTATGTGCATGTATGTATGTATGTATGTATATATATATATATATATATATATATATATACACACACATATATATATATGTAGATATAGATGTGTGTGTGTATAACTAGACTTTATGCATATTATGTAAGGTGTGGCTATATAAATATATGTACAACTCTGTGTATATATGTTTATGGACAGGCATGCAATGTAGTGACAAGGTTTGACAAGAACTAATATTGCATATGAGAAATATTGCACATAGAAACTACCATGGTGTATTGTACGCTGCAGGTAAGGAAGGAAAGTAGCCTTGCAGGGAAGGAAAGACCTGAATCTCTCATGGTTGGGGGTTGGGGGAGGGTGTGTTTGCACAACAAAAGCAGGAGAACAATGGAGCTGAAGACCTGTGAAAATCTCAGCGGGGTGCCAAGAGGTGTTAGGGTCGGGGGAATTTACGCAAATTTGCGCAGGGCTAGTAAATCTAGTAGTAGGGACTTGCACCAGGGAAAAAAAGGCTCAGTAATTCTAGTGTTAAAACTCCTTTTTTGCGTTTACGTGTGGAGGAGGAATACAGAGTTCGTCACGCAACGTCAAAGGTATGTGCCTTTTTTCACGTCACGCTGTGCGCCACGTTATTGTTTACGTGAGATGAATTGCAAAATGGCAGATAGAGACAAAATACTGTTACTGTTAATCTGACTATCTTCAGTTTTTACTGGCTTACATATACACACGCAGTTACTGTCCCTCTATTTACAAAGGCAAAGGCGTCACGGTGTGATTATTTTAAGTGTAGTTGTTCTTTTTTCCTGTGTAATAATATTCAACATTGCTATCAAATCAAAAATGCCTCGCTGTGCAAAATGGGTTCAAAAACATAAACAACTGTGGGATACTGTTTGTCCGTGATTTGAAAAGGGGGAACGTGCTCCCGACGAAGGGAAAACCAATTATGCAGGGGAGACCTACCTTGGCACTTGTGCAGGTGAAGCCAAAGGGAAGATATGCTTCACCATATTTTCTAGTCTTTGGCTTAGAATGAAGTTGGTTTGGAAACATATTCAGCTATGCTTCATCTCCTGCTTTGCGTTTCTGTGGCCGCCCGTGCTAGCAGTGTCCAAGCGTTTTGTTCCCCCCCTTTTCGTACCGCGCCCCCCCTGCAATGGCTCTGCGTCCCCCCTAGGGGGCGGGCCCCACACTTTGGGAAGGTCTGACAGAAGAGATGTTGTTTGTTGATATCCTTGAGTTTGGGGACTGGGCAATCCTTCCCTTAAAAAGATTCTGAACAAAGTATTAAAAATTATTTTTAAAAAGTTCGTGTTTTTTTTAAAGTCTAGTTCCTCAGTATTTACACAGTAATTGTAGCTTGTTGCTATGTAGAAAGACTAGTGGGAACAAAAAGGGAAGGTGGAACATGGAGGAAGTTGACGCTTGAATGAGAAAACTGAAAGCAAACAAGCTGAAGTGCAGCCTGCTCGGACTCAGGGAGACAGCAGAGAGATAAATACATCAAGTTCACTGCAGGGTTTGTTTTATAGATGAAGATGAAGCTGCTTTTTGTTCTCATTCTGATGGTTTTCATGCCAGCGATGGTTGAACCAGCTCCTACTGAAGAACGACCCACATGGCCAAGAACAACAGGTAAACGTACACAAGAATCTTAAAGGCATTTTCTAGTAAATGCAAATACATGTATCCATGTCACTTTCATTACTGTGTGAATTTTGACATGAAGCTGATTTTCTGTGTCTGATTGCAAAGAACAATTATCTTCCTCAAATATTTAACTGGTGAGAAATGTCCCGTGCAAAAAACCCCTTTAAAACCACATTCATGCTAATGCTAACAGCTTGCACGAGCACCCTCTGTGCAGAGCTCAACTCTAGCAGGTAAAAATGTACTACTAGCATTTATTTAGCAGTAGGCTAGTGTTAGCATCAAGCACAGAATATAACATCTATTACAACACATAACACAAAACGTCCCAGCCTTCTCATTTAATGTTTTTTTTTCCTTTATTTTCATGACTATTTAGATTGTAAATTCTCACTGAAGGCATAAAAACTATGAATGGACACACATGGAATTATGTAGTAAACAAAAAAGTGTGAAATTACTCAAAACATATTTTAGATGCTTTGATTACTGCTTTGCGCACTCTTGGCATTCTCTCGATTAGCCTGATGAGGTCGTCACCTGAAATGGTTTTCCAACAGCTTATAAGGAGTTCCCAGAACTGCTGAACACTTGTTGGCCCTTTTGCCTTCACTTTGCGATCCATCTCATCCCAAACCATCTCATTTGGGTTTATGGTAAGGTGACTGTGGAGGCCAGGCCATCTGGCACAGCACTCCATCACTCCCCTTCTTGGTCAAATGGCCCTTAGACAGCCTGGAGGTGTGTTTGGGGTAATTATCCTGTTGATATATAAGTGATGGTCTAACTAAACGCAAACTGGTGGGATGGCATGTCACTGCAGGATGCTGTGGTAGCCATCCTGCAGCCATTCCATTTAGAAATTTAATTGCATACTACAGACGCAAAGAGTTATAAAAAGAACAAAGAACTGATTTGATTCCAATGTGAGGATGAAACATTACAGATATTCTTCTATGTCACCAGAAAGGAAATAAAGGAGCTGGATATTAGTGTTTTTAAAGGTGTAAGCTTTTGCAGAGGATTGGGGTGTGTGCTGTTTAGTTTTTACTAAACCTGCTTTTGGGAGCAGGACCCCAGAAATCAACATAAAAACACATAATGAAGGAAGAAGGACTGAAAGAATACGTTGTAACGGCTTTTTTGTTGTCTTTTTGTCTGCAGGAAGTTCTGAAATAAATCTAGACGGGAGGATGTTCACTTTGTCTCGTAATTATGGAGGAGTAATCTTCTATCACCCCAATTATCATTTCCAAACTTCCTACCCAACCATAAGCTACAAAGTCGGAGCTCCAAACACCACCACCAAACCTCCAAAGACCACCACCACCACCAAACCTCCAAACACCACCACCACCACCACCAAACCTCCAAACACCACCACCACCAAACCTCCAAAGACCACCACCACCACCAAACCTCCAAAGACCACCACCACCACCAAACCTCCAAAGACCACCACCACCAAAGCTACAACTACTCAGAGTCCAACCAGAAGTGAGTATGTACATTCAAAGAGGTGGTGTGGACGCAGTCAGCGGTTTATTCTACTGGCAGCAGCTTTACTGGTTGTACAGAGAAGGATTAAACAGCTACTTTGATCTGAAGCAGGACTGGAAAAGTCCTCTTTTTTGCCCGTTTAACCACACGGTTAATCCCAGAGATATTTGAATATATGAAAAAGATGTGTCTGTGAAGGTTCTCAGTCATCCAGGTCATTGTAGTCTAAGGAGCTTTGAAAGAAAAGCGTCTGGACTTCTTTAAGTTGCTTGAAGACGTTTCACCTCTCATCCGAGAAGCTTCTTCAGGGTCCTTTTGTCCCTCTCGGGGGGACACTCCCACAGGGCTTAAATCTGGGACTCTCCACCATTTGACCCTAGAACTGAAGAAGCTTCTCGGATGAGAGGTGAAACATCCAGACGCTTGTCTTTCCAAGCTCCTTAGAACATTAAAAAAAAGTGTAATTTCAAGAATTCATCTCAGGTTTTCGGCATGATAAAGAGTTGCTGCTTGGGGCTTGAATTGCAAGAAATAAATGTGAAAAATTACATGAAATATTTCTGTTAGATCTGTGAGCTAATTATAACATGAAAATTTTTTGTTAATTAACAGAATATTTTTCAATGCAAACCCACTGTAATAATATATTTAATATATAATATTTTCATATAATATTTTCATTCATATTTTCATAATATTTTCATAATAGATGGTGAAAAAACAGGAACTTTCTGTTAATAGTTTTTCTTTTGCTTATTTACGTTGGTGAAGTGTAAATGGCCATAGAGGAGGTCTTTATCAGTAGGAAAAGCTGTAAAACTCATGGAAACACAGTGAAAAGCATGAAATTTACGTCCTCCTCTACACTGTACAGACTGCCAGATTGTAGTCTTTTGCAGGCCAATTCTAGCACCCGGGCCTTATGTTTGACACCCCTTGGTTTAGTCTGTTTGAAGCCAGACAACAAAATTGGCAAAAGTGCTGACTCTGTAAGTGTATAATCTTATAGACTGTAATTCCATTAAACTAATAAAAACAAAACAAAAACACAAACAAACACAAACAAACAGTAGTGTAGCATTACCTTATTATCCAGAAGTCCAGCCTGTGCAGCTGAATGACTGTGTGCACTGCAGATCAATGAAATTGATCCGCTGAAATTGGTACAGTTTATATTCACATTGATCCTGAGCAGCTAAAATATCTTGCAAACCAACTAAAGGAAAGAAAACATTCGGCAAAGCCCGATGCAAACTGCTTCCAATCATTTTAAGGAAATGTGTTGTCCAATACGTTTTTGTTACATCTCTTGCAGGTGTGTCGGTGTGTCTGCGTTACATGACTGACGCTGTGCAGCCAAACTTCCCACTCTTCACTCTCAGTCCAGGCACATCCTCTCTGAGTCTCCAGGGTAGCTTTGACACGTTCATGCTGTCCTATTATGATTCCTTCAGTGTGGACCTGCAGCCCATTGTGCACTTATGGCCGGACATTAAGCAGGACATCTGGACCAGTGTCTGCCTCACTGTGGACACCAGTAAGAGTGTGGTCCAGATGTTCAGTGGCGGGTATATGAGCCCCAGAAAGGTGATGCCTTATCAGGTGAGAATGTCGACAAAGTTAGAATCAGCATGTTAAAAACTGTGTAGATGTAGAGACAGAAAGACAAATTTACTAAACAGACCAAAGTAGTGTGTGAGTCCAGGTGTACAGGAAGCATTCTGGTCAGATTAATGAACCACCTCAGGTATTTATTTATTTGAGTATTTTTAATTGAAATGTCTCTCCAATGAGTGGAACCCAGACACCTTTCGGAGGAAGTTCATTTTCCTCACTTGTATCCATGATTTCATTCTCTCACAGCTCGTGGTCACAGGGAAAAATAGATCCACTGGTAAACTTAGAGCTTTACCTTAATATTCAGCCATTTCTTAATCACATTACAGTCTGTCTCTCACGAAACAAGACCCTGAGATAGCTGAACACCACCAGCTGGAACAGTAACCCCTTTCCACCCTTTTTGTGCCTGAGACTTCAACAGAAGACATAATAATGACAACATTTTTGTTTTGTTTATATCTAAGTGAAGAAAACACTCAAACGACTCCTTCATTGAAATCCAGATTTCTAAAAGGCTTTAAAAAGTAGACAATATTATTCTCAAAATCACTTAATCATCTTTCATCATCTTCTATTTTTTTCTGTGTGTTCAGTATGTGTGGTCAGGCGAGCCTGTGATTAGTTTCCCAGGTTTTGATGGTCAGCTGACAGACGTCCAGGTGTGGGACTATCCTCTGCGATATAGAGACATCTTCTACTACATGAGCAGAAGTTATTATGGGTAAGCTCTATGCTGAACTCACACATCGACCGTTTAATCATAACCACAGTATAAAAGAAAAGATTAAAGTTTTTTTTTTTCATTTAAAACAGGCCTTGTCTTAAATTTGCTTTTTAATGTTTAAGTTTTGTTTTAAAAGCTTGCTAAAACTGTGTGTTTTGTTGTGGTTTGAGGTCTTACAGCGGCTCCGTCATCTCCTGGTCCTACATCAGATACAATAACAAAGGGAGGGCAGTCTTGGAGGACAACTTTGACATGCGAGCAAAAGTTGAGCAAGAGAGTAGACGGAAGGAAAAGAAGATGAGATTCTTCAGTGTGGAGGAGGAAAACAAGCTGCTGCTTTAATGACAGAAGATGAAACTGTCCTGTGAAGCTGAGATGTCTCTTTTCCCAGTGGCTAAAAACTAGAGGGTGGTCCCCTTCTTCCCCTTCTTCTTTTGTATTAATGTATATATCAGAGTTCACTTCATGCAACTGTACAGTGTAATCCATTATCTTTTATCTTTGTTTCACCAGCCTTTTTTGTTTTTGTTTGTTTTTTCGATCATAATCACTTGAAATCTGAAATGTCGATGGAAATTTTCACAGAAGTGAAAGTTGAGGTTAATTTTCCCATTGACTTCTAAAGAACAGTCTTTTTGAAGCTACAGGAGTTGCCACCTGGTGGCCAATATGAAAAATGAAGATTTAATGCACTGGTAAAAGTCCTGACTCTGTGAGTGTTTAATCTCTTATTTAACTTTGAAGTTTTACCTTTAAAATATGAAACGCCTTAAGAAAAAACACCAATGCAGCTCAAATTTATAAAGGAATTCTGCTGTAGTCAGAGAAACCTGTCAGCAAGACTCACTGGGCTTACGCTGTAAAGGAAATGAAGAAATAATTTACTTTATGACTTAAATAAACAGCAATTATCTATGAATAAAAAAAATGCCGTTTTCACTGTGTAAGAAAATGAAAATTATATTGTAAATTGTGAAAAAAATATTATTATTATCAAAAATGACTTACACATGGACTGTTACCCCCTTACTCTAGTGTGCCTAGCTTTAATTATTTGTAGGTAAACATAACCTTAACTTCAAATGAAAGTTTGAAGTTAAGGTCTATAAAGGTGTGTGTGTGAAGAATGCTCCACAGATCAGCCTTTAGCACAGGACTGCATAGGATGCAGTGTGCTGATCTCCAGATGCATCTGTAAGGAAAATGGGTAATAAAAGGATTGCATACAATGTGGAAACATCTCTGTGTGATCTCTACCAAGACAAAAAGAATCGCAGAGAAACCGGCGTTGTCTCTTCACACTGCTCAATCTGTTTTCATGTTTCATGTTAGGTGGGACTTGTGGCCTGCCTCTCTCCACTTTGTTTTGCCAGGTCTCCTACACCTGAATGCCAAACCCTGTGGAGTGAAAATGCAGATCCTCTTGCATCAACCCAGCACCTCAGCCTACCGAGCAGAATGTGATAGCCAACTGTATCAAAAGCTGAGGTAAGGGCCAACATGAGCAGCACAGAACAGTAACACTTATCACTCTGCATCAAAATGTTACTTGATACTCTCAGACTCTCAGACTTCTTTCTTAAATAAATGTGTCTTGACTAATGTACTCATAGTAAACTGGTATATTCACTCAGAAAAGTGTCTGGAGCTCTGCATGAAAGTTTGGGCGACGAGTTTAAGGAAGTGAAAGATGAAATTTACAGACACAGCAAGCTGTTAATATGAGATAAAGTTCAGCACTGGTTTGAGTAGAGGAAGTAAAAGCTCACATACAGATTTAATGAAAGCTAAACTAACTTAAGATCTAGAATGTCCATATAGTATTGGTTCTTGTGTCAGTTTTACCTCTTGTTAAATGATGTGGAAAAGCTGTTGTGGTGAGCAGAGCTACTCAATCTTTTAGTGTTATTTTAGTCTAAATAGATGGAATCTGTCGTGGTCCTGAGCCTGCCGGCTCAGTGTTTTGTGTTTCCTTATGCTTTTGTTCATTCCGAGTATGTATTCTGTTGTGATTTGCCATGTGTTAGGTTTCTGTTCTTTGCCTGCCTGCTCCCACTTCTGTGTTCCCTCTGTCTGTCCATGGTGTCACACTGTCTGTTTGTGAATCAGTCTGCTTAGATCAGTGTCTTGTCCAGTTCTGTGTCTGTGAGTTTCCTGTTTTATTCTGAAGGTCTCTGTCTCATGTGAGTGTGTTCAGTTTACGTTTCCCCTGTCCCGTCAGCCTTGATTTCTCCCAGGTGTGTTGCCCTCCTGTCTCTCATCCCCTGATTACTGGTGTGTGTATTTAAGCCCTGTGTGTTCTCCTGCCTGTTGCCGGTTCGTCTGTGTTCCTCGGTGTCCTGTTCCTCATCTGTGTCGCTCTGCCTCTCACCCGGTTGGTATGTTCTCTGGTTTGTTATTTAGTTTTCCCAGTTTAGGTTTCTGTAGTTATTGTCCTCCCGCATTGCCTGTTTTGCCATCACTCCACTTTGTAAATAAACGTCACTAGCATCATCATCCACTGCTTGCATTTTGGGTCCTTTTCTCCCTCCGACACCACACGGCTCACCTCGGCAGCCGTGACAGAATCAGCCTTTATGGACTGTATTCATACCGCACAGCAGTCATGACCTCTGTGTTGAACTTGCAGCCAGGTTGAGGTGTGTTTGCGGTTCAGGACAGCACAATGAGGCATCACATGCTCCTCTTCATGATAGATTCCTCCATGTAGACAATTACAGCTCAGTGAACTGAACTGGATTACAGACAGATTATCAATTATACAAATATTCTAAAAACAGGTCCATTGCTTTTGTGTTTATATTTTTTTTTTAAGTATTTGAGCAGTGAGTTTCTGTCACACTGCGCTGTGTGAATTGTTGATTAACTTTAGCAGAGCCAAATATAGGATGCAGGAGAGGCACGAAACTCAAAGGAAGCTTTCAAAGCTGATAGTCCAGGAAGCAAACAAAGTCCAAAATGCCCAAAATACACAGGAATAAAATCAGTCCAAACACCAGAAATCACAAGAGATGCAAATACAGGAAGCACATAGCAAGGAAACAAACAGCTGCAACAACAACACGACCCTAACCCAAAGGATAAAACAGGACTGAGAGAATTATATACAAGAGATACAAGAAAAACACAATCAACATAAGAAAAAGAAGTTTGTGTAGCAGTTTTTAAAGCACACAGTTACAAAGTGCTTCAAAGTTTGAATAAAACATTACAATAAGTGTACTTGTTATACCTCTTCTTCTTTTATAAACATGTGTCTTGTTTCATTTATTTATTTAGTTTTTAATAATCAGTTTAGTTTTTCGTAACATGAATGCTAACATTTCAGATTCAGAATCACAACATTTTATTTAGTTGTTTGTGCACTTCTGCTTAATACCAGCTGATTGCTGGAGGTAACCTTGTGTGCCTTTGCTTTGTTGGTAGCAGTTGAGAGGAGGCATTGGTTCAACATCAGTGACCGCATAAAGGAGTTGGGCACTTTGATACCCAAGTCATTAGACCCATAGGTCTTACTGGCGCTTTCATTTTCCACTGCTCACATAAAGTTACACTGTTTGAATTTTAATGCCAGGGGGCCACGCATAGGCGTATAATGCCTGATCTTGTCCTCTGCCTCTGTTGTCCTTCTTATCTTTACTGACATCGCAACAATGACAGAGAGATGCGCTGGAATAAAGGCACCATTCTCAAGGCTTCTGTAGACTACATCAGGAAACTGCAGAAGGATCAGCAGAGTGCCAAGGATGCTGAGATGAGGCAGAAGGAGTTGGAGCAAGCAAACCACTCCTTATTAATGTTACATGTCCGGGTCAGTGTTCAGTTCAGTTTTATTTATGTAGAGCTGTTTCACAGGAATGGTCATCTCAAAGTGCGTTTTGTTATAAGCTAAAGACATTAGTGAGAGGATCTTGACAATCAAATGAGGCTGTATGAGCAAACACTTGGTGGCAGGGAGGAAGAAAGAACTTCATTTTAACAGCAAGAGATCTCTAACAGAACCATTTCGGTCGTGGGTTTGTTACGTTGATGTGGTGGGTTTGCAGTGATATCATGATATGACTTGATCATCAAGGGTTTGCCAACTGTGGATTTTACAGCCATTAAAAAGAATATCTACTGTGGACATATATGATCTCTTGATTTTCATCAGCTGAAGGCTTTTCAGGGAGCTTTTAGAACAGCCTTATAATAAGTAATTCCAATCAATAGTGCATATTAGAAGCTTCAGTATGTCTCTGATTTACTTGGCAGAGGAAAGAGGGCATTCTTAGTTTGCTTGTTAAAGAAAATGTTCTTGGTCAAAGATAATCGATTCTTATAGCTGTCAAGGTAATGCCATCCAGACTCTCTCTCTATATATATTAATATTAGTGGTACTATTATACTGCCATAGTGCCTACATTTACTATTAATAAGCAAATCTTAACAAGAAATCATAAAGCAATATTATTGTATCAGCCTATCAGTGACTAAATGGTGTGTCAACCAATGACTATCTCAAAAGAAAGAACAAAAACTCAAAGTTTAACACTGTTGCTTGATGGGAAAACACAGACTGCTGGAACATGTTAGCATTAGCAGGGATCGTGTTAAAGAATGCAAAGCAAGAGAAAGAAGCTGAGGTATGCCAAGTTACTCATGACCTGGACTGCAAATCAGGGGCAAAAGGTTTGATGGACTGATGACTCCAAATTTAGTCTAAATCATCATCCTCATATGCAGAGGAGGTCAGGAGACTGCTACAGCAGTGAGTGTCTATAGCTGTCTATAAAACACGGTGGAGGCAGCAAGTTTGCTAGTCTGCAGTATTCAGATCCACCCCAAAGACTGTTCAGTGCTCAGAGAAACTGCACTATATCCAAGAGCTGCATCTGAGCCTCTACAGGCCTCAGACAGCATGTTAAATGTTAACATTCATGACAGTATAATTAGAAAAAGACCAAAGAAGTATGGCTTGTTTGGAAGGGCTGCCAGGAGAAAGCTTCTTCTCTTAAAAGAACACGACAACTCGGCTGCAAATTTGCCCTTGAAGAAGACTTCTGCAGCAACGTCTTTTTAACAGATGAGACCAAAGCGGAGGTTTGGCCATCATGCACAGCAGTACCTTCAGCAAAAATCAAACGCAGCACAAACACCTCAATCCAACTGTCAAGCATGCTGATTTGAGGGTGGTGATTTGAGCTTGTTCTCCAGCCACAAGAGATAGGCACCTTGCAGTCGACAAACTCCTCTGTATGCCAAAGTTTTCTAGAGTCAAATGTCAGGCCATCTGTCCGACAGCTAAAGCTTCTCCTAAATTAGGCCATGCAACAGGATAATAACCCCAAGTACAGCAGCAAATCTACAGCATGGAAGCCCAGACCTCAACCTGACTGAAATGCTGTGTATAAAGGTAGGCTTGCAAATGTCAATGAATTGAACCAGCTGAAGTTATTGCTGCTAACTGCTGGTTCTGTAAACTACTCAATCGTAGAATGATTGCGATGTCGAACTAAAACAAATGTCTGTATCCTAAATTGTGGATATCCTATTGTGGTGATCTAAACTGTAACGCTAAATGTGATTCAGAATGTTTTCTTTTGTATATATTATTTTACATCCAGTGGTTAATATATACTAGAGAGTATATATTTTCATTATGGTCAACAAAATGTGGGACTAAAATCTGGATTTAGATACATGAAAGCTTCTTGATCATTTCGCGCGATATGCACTGTCACATACGCTAAGTCTAATTACACAATGATTGCCTGAGCCTATTTTTGTTAAATTATGAAAAACTCAAAAGCACGTTTCAGCAGTGGATCTGTGTGAAATCAGCAACTTGCAAAACAAAAATCGCAACAAAGTTCAACTAAAACTGCAATTCAGTCATCAGAGCAGCTTTACTCATGAAATGATAACAGTTAGCTGAATTTATATGCAGTGAGATTTACTGATCAATGATCAAAGGGGAGATTTATGCCATAAAGAAGACTGTCATGAAAAGTAGGTGGCATCTGATCTATTGTAACCTGTTGAGCTAGGCTGTCTTTCCAGCTCTGCTCTCTGTTTCTTTCTTAAAAAAACAAACAAACATACGTTGTCAAAGTTATTTGATTGCAAATGTATTTTGGAAATATCGCCATACATTTTTTCAGTTAGCAGAAACTTGTCAGTCTGTCGTGCGAAAGCCTGCACTGATCTGATCTAATGTCTTCCTCATCCTGATTCCTGAACTGGTAAGGGAGACAAATTTATTTTCATTTTGTTTTTGTTTGTCTTCTTGTTTTATTTAATTCCTTGTGGGATTTGGACCCAACAAGTAAAGTATGCCTATTATGCACACACACAAACACACCTGCAGCTATTATCTATTTCTTGTTTTTATACTTAAGACTGTGGAGTTGCGGGAAAGTAGGACCCAAACACAAGACTCAGATGCAGATGAACAGTGAGATTCATTTTCAGTGAAGTGATGAAAATACAACTAAGTACAGTCCCAGGCAGTGTGGTCCCTGTGGTGATTCCTCCCCAGAATGCCACACAGTGCAGAATGTCCAAAAGGTGAAAAAGCAACTCCAAAACTCTTCTTCCCACACTGTGACTCAGTTTTTGGTTTTTCCTCTCAAAGTCCTGGAGAATATGTTTTTCTTCTTTCTGATTTATGTCTTGTTCTTTCTCTTGAAGCAGCTCTTGATATTTGTGCAGTGTTTCATCAAGCTTTACCTGCAGTGCTCTGTATTTCTCCTCCATGCCTTGGAGTTGGCACTGCATGACTGTGGTTTATTTCCAGTTTTTCTTTCTCTTCAAGGATTTCTTTATTTTTTGTAGAGACAACAAAATTGTAACAATTGTTTCATTTAATGATTTCAAACAAAATAATCCCCAAAAGTTGATTCTGTTCATCTGGACGTAGCGTTTTCAGTGGGAGAAACGTTTCCTCACTCATCCAAGTGACTTCTTCAGTCTCAGCTGACTGCAGGTTTCCCCAACCTTATAAACAGTACATTTGCACAATGCCTGAAACCAGCCCACTGAATGAACAATGGACAGTGAGGTCAGCTTCTTAATATGCAAACTGTCATAGCCACTGATCAACAACCACAGATCAAAGATCAGTGTGCTCATTGTGTACTGTTTATAAGGTTGGGGAAATCTGCAGTCAGCTGAGACTGAAGAAGTCACTTGGATGAGTGAGTACCTTGATCATTAATATGCAAATACTCATGAACATGGATCAACAACCACTGATCAAAGGCCATTGATCAGAGGCCATTGAGAGCCCAAGGAGCTGACCTCCCAGCCCATTGTTCATTCAGCGGTGCTAGTTTCAGTCGTCGTGTCATTTAATCTCCAGCTTACCAGGCTGAGGGATTGGCAGCCATCTGTTGCGGTTGGGGGTGAGACAAAACACTGTGTCCTGATGTTTGTCTCATTGTCTCTGTACACAGTGATGAGTTCCTGCATCCAGGGCCAATCATAGTGAGATCCAGCCACTCATCAGCATCCTGCAGTATTTAAACACCGGCTCTTCACATCATGGTGGGACAGGTTTGCTACCTGGTACTAACATGATGGAACAGCATCCCCAGACTGTGACTTGGAGATGTGTGGTTTTTGAGGTGGCATTGAAGAAGCAGCTACAAACTCACCTTTGTATATTTGCTTTCGAGTCACTTTTTAACTTTGTGTGCTCTCATGTTTGGGCAGCTGTCTGCATGGTGCACATCTTATTTTTACAGCAAAGTAAATTATCAGTATTATATTGCACAGCTACGATGAAGTGCAGACTAGAGGGGTTTAACCAAAGTTTGATACTCATCCCATATTTTCAGAGGCTCAAATAACATTTTTTAACCTTTTCAGTGGCTTATATTTATACACAAACTGTTTTATTTGGTTAATGTCCTGTCATAAAGTTGCACTGAAGGATTTCTGATGTCCTCGTGTATCAGCTTTTCTTCTGAGGGGCTTTCCAGGGTTTTTCGAACTGTGCTTTGAATAAAATCATTTTCAGTTACCTGCAAACGCTTACCTCATGATCAGAACACAGAGATTAAATGTGTCCCAGAGTATCTCTGAATAAATGCACATTATTTTACTCAATGCATATTCATTTACTAAAACTGAATATTGCACTGGCTGATTACTTCTGCTACACTTTAAGGGGCTCAAAACAGTTGCTTGAGGTATTCTCTGTGTCAGAGTATGAAACAAAGCCTTTATTTGTATATTTTTAAGTCACATTATCACCCAAATCACAGCCTAGGTGTTAAGCAAACAAGAGAGCGACAGCAGGGGTGACAGACAGCACATTTGTTTACAGGGAAAAAAGGAATAGCACGACTTTTATTTCAGTAACGTCACGTTAGAATTTATTCTGTGAAACACACACACACGATTATATCCCTGACCTCAAGTCCAGGAGCTACAGATGTTTTTTTGTTTGTTTTTTTAAATGATGAAAAACCAAGAAATAATCAGTGTCATTGACCAAAAATAAAATATTGGTCAGATCAGAGGCCTGCCTCATGACACAGAGACATTACGAATGATTACCTCCTCTGGCATCATTTGGTTGTTTGGCGTGCCATCTTTGACCGTTTTTGTGGCCCCAGGACAAAACACAGCAGGGAAAACACACATTAAAGAGGGCCCATTCTTCTATTATTCACATTTCCAGCTTTAGATTTTTATGGCGAGAGTCCACTGGAGTACCACTGCTAAACTCACCATCCAAAATCATTCTTATTTACCCCACACTAACCCTTTAATTCCCCTAAGTTCATCCTCGAATTAAAACAAGCTTTTATATCCTGTGGCTCTTCAAGCTCATGTGCCTGAAAGCCCACTTTCATTCTGATTGGTCAACTTTTGGAATCCTACCGAGCAGTGAAAGTATTCAGAGATGAGGCATCTGCTGCCTGCATTTTATTATTAGGAGAGAAAAAAAATTGTTCTATTTTCAAACAGTGCTTTGGTCATTGGGTGGACAGTAACAGGTCTGCTACACTGTTTGGAGAACAACAGAAAGCTGAAAAAAAAAGCTAAGTTAGGTCATCAAGTTTCCCTGCAGTGTCAGGGTCAAATGCTCCACAAGCAAATCTTTATGGGTTTAAACACCATTTCTAAACAGCCTGGGTTGAATTCACTGATATTAAACACACCCTCCAGTAGGTAAAAAGAAATGTATTCAACAGTTTTTGCTGAACACTGTGTACAGATTTGACAAAAAATCTGGATGTATTCGTCTCGAGTCCACTGCACCCAAATGTAATGTAATTACTAGGGGTGCAACGATACTCGTATCGGTATTGAACCGTTCGATACAGTGCTTTCGGTTCGGTACGCATATGTATCGAGCAATACAAAATTTTTTATTTATTTATCAACTTTTCTTCTGACGATGCTGTCTGTGTTGAGAGCTCAGTGGATCTGCGTTCCATTACTCCGCCTAGGCTGCACTGTCGAGCGCAGATCCACTGAGCGCAGCACAAGCTAACGAGACGGAAGTTAAGCTCGTTGCAACATGGCTACTGCTTCAACGCTAGCCGAAATTGAACCTCCCCCACCCTCATTCAGATCTGGTGTTTGGAACTATTTTGGTCTTCATGTGAAGTATGACCCTGAAGGTAAGCGCGTCATGGACAAAAGTAAAACAGTATGTCGGATGTGCCACGCACTGCTCAATTACATTGGTGGGAACTAGTGCGTTAGCGCAGTTAGCTCGTTAATGTGTTCACACCGTCCAGCCCCACGCACGGGGCGATAACTCGTTAACAGAGATTTTCCGCGTTATGGCGTGAACGTCATTTTAACGACATTAACGCTGACAGCACTAGTGGGAACACAATGAGTATGACTGCACATTTACGCCGACATCATCCTAGTGCAAAGACAAGTGGAAGCAGACAAAAACAACAAGCACACATGCTACAAACTTTACCCGAGTCATTTAGACAGCCGTTAGCACATGATTCTCCTTATGGGGACCTGCTATGTTTAATATGCTGCTGAGAATATACCCCAGAAGAAGGGTATAGTATAGCTTTTATTTTGGAAAGAGCCATTTCTCTGTAATAAACTCTCTTTTCCAAAGATGAGTGATTTCTCGATCAGATAGATTTAATTTTTTAATTATTTTGTTGTTTCAGCAACATTACATTTAAAAACTGTACTTTTGAGGTAAAATATATATTTATAATTTTAATAAATGACAAATTAAAAAGGCATGAACATTTTTTTGTATTGAAAAAATATCAAACCGTGACACCAAAGTATCGAACCGAACCGTGAATTTTGTGTATCGTTGCACCCCTAGTAATTACATCGGTCTTCTTTACACCTAGTAGAAATGTACCCATGCAAGTATTAAGAGATGAGTCGTTTGCTGATATCTGTCAATGATTTTGTCCTGACTCTGTCACCCTGTTGCACATAAAGACTTTTCCCACAGTATCAGACCACACCTCCACCCTGACAGCTCGTTTGTTGACCCCGAGGAAGTGTGGTCATCAGCTTTTTGTCGTTTTATTATAAACTGCTTATATTTTCATGACTTTTTTTCTTTTCTTCCGTTTCCCTCGGGTCTCCTTTACATTTACACTTTGTGTAATGTTATAAATACTTGGATAATCCTGAGAGGCTCTTGACTTTTACATAAAGATATTATTTTCAGTCGTGTAGAAAGTTATATATTTAAAAATATATTATCCTCTCTGGTTACTCTGGTATGAATAACTCTGAATCACTCTATGATAAATAACACACTATTGGCAAAAAAAACTGTGAAAGAATTCCAGATCACAAGTTTGTAGTTCAACATACAAGTGATGACCTCTGACCTTCATCGGGTTTTATTTAATTGTGTCAGAGAAAATCTCATGTGCTCTCCATGCAGCTGACTACATTCAGTGTTTAAAACAGAAGTTCTGCAGGTCTGATATCAGAAGCTTTCTGAAACACCAAACTGAGGTACTGTTAATGCTGATATATAGTGGCACATTTACATGGGTGATTAATCCTTTTGTCTTTATCAATAAAACAGCTGCAGCTTTCACTGACAGCACATGTGGTACTTTAACCTTTGTACTGTTTTCATCAGTTAATTTTGCAGTTAACATGTCGGATGATCTGTCTGTTGTCACTGGGTGGTGCTGAGGTCTGAATCTAAGGGCAGCTCCTGTAATCACAAAGAGAACATCTTAGCTAGCTAGGTCTCAGGATAGCTACGGATGTTAGTTACGGATTAGCTTACAAACACGTTTAACTTACCGAAAAAGTGCGGCGGGGCCTCGGGTCCTTCTGTCGGGTGTCCAGTTTACTGAAGAACTCCTCAGACTGTCCGGTTAAAACAGTCGGTCGTGGTTTTATAATGTCAACGCTGGCCCTCCTCTCAGAGCCTCCGTTCTATCTGCTATTCCCGAACAGAGATACTCAAGTTTCTCCGTGACTGCAGCTGCCAGTCAAAGCTGTTATGATGACGTTGCACCGGAATTTAACATCACTGTGGTAGTAATTAGAATCACACTTATGAGAAAGGAGACCCTTTGGACATAAATCAGCGTGATGACAGCTATTGATAATAAAAGAAATAATCTTTGGAAAAAATTTATCTGAGGAGAATTTATTTATTTTAGTCTGACCCCAGTCCCATCGGCTAACATGGAGGAGGCTGGGTTTATGACCTATACTGCAGCCAGACACTAGGGGGCGATAGAGACGTTTTGGCTTCATTTTTGGGGAGCTGTCGCGTCATCCATGTTTTCTACAGTCATTGTGCCGGATGTGCGGCCCCACTTTTGCTTCCTCTCCCTCCGTCTGCGCCACCGCCTAGACCCGATAACAATCCAGGGGGAGCCCGTGGTCTCGCTATGTGATCTGGGATGTTGTGCGTGCGATGAAAGTCCAATGAAACAGATGTTTGATGCGTACAAGCTATGCAAACTAAACAAAAAAAAGGAGTACTGAGACGGAGAGCCGTAAGCTCCTGCAACAGTGTGCGCCGCCATCTTGAAATCTGCAGTCTTCTGACAGCAAGTTTGACATCAGAAAGTGAGCACATCCTTCCTCCAAAACGTCGGAACAAAATGATCAGTTTTGAAAAACTGGATCCAGGACATGAAAGATGATGCTCCCAGGACAGCTTAAATACTGCATCTTTGAAAACTGTGGAATTTGCCATCAAAAAGGAATAGTTTTTCAAAAGTTTGGATCAAACTAACGATCCTCAGTACAACAAGGTGCAATCAAAAACAATTGAAGAGAGTGGGATAAACTACGGAAGAGGATTAGGGCCACTGGGGGGAAAAATGGACACCTCAGAGAATGAATGAATTCAGTCAGAATGAATTCTGACTTTAATCTCAGAATTCTGGAAAAAAAATAAATTCAATTTTTCCAGTGGCCCTAATGCTCTTCCATACAAAACAGCTCACTCATTCAGTTGCATCCTTGCAATACTTGGCACACAGACAACAACAGAACCACAGAAAACAGAAAGTTGCGGTTGCAACTTCCAATCCAAAGCCTAACCCTTTTGTACTAGATGATCCGGTACGTAAAGCTTACAGTCAAATAATCACTCACAAATTATTTAGCCACATAGCTAACAAATTAAACATTAAGTGCACTTGTGTATGGTCACAGAACATCCACTCCTGGAAGAAGTATGGAGCGAACTCCAGGATAAAAAACTTACTATAGCTCCACAAAATTTGGGTTCGGGAGAAAATTCAGGGGGAAGTAGAATGGGAGGGAGAGCCTTCAGTTTTCAGGCCCCTCTTCTGTGGAACCAGCTTCCAGTCAGGAGACAGACACTGTCTCTACTTTTAAGATTAGGCTTAAAACTTTCCTTTTTGCTAAAGCATATAGTCAGGGCTGGTTAAGGTGACCCTGAATCCTCCCTTAGTTATGCTGCAATAGGTGTACACTGCTGGGGATTCCAATGATGCATTGAGTATTTCCTTTTCGGTCACCTTTCTCACTCAGCATGTGTTAATAGACCTCTCTGCTGAATCACACTTGTTATTAATCTCTGGATCTTGTCCACAGCATGTCTTTCATCCTGTCTTCCTTCTCTCTCCCCATCAGAGGGAGCATTCAAAGAGCTGTGTCTGATGTCGGAGTGTTGTCGCTTCCACAAGTGGTAAAGTGTTTTGCAGACCCCCTGCTCGCCTGCCTGTTCTTTTGGAGATTTACCTCACCTCTGCCTGTGATCACCGCCCGCGTCTGTATTTTCTGTGGATCAAGTAAGCTCTCCAACTCTCCCTGTTTACATATGTTTACCCCTTGGCTTGCGGCGCAATTCCCTAACTCTGTTTTGTCCCTCATCCTCTGGTCACTCCAGTGCGCCACCCATCCTCCCGCATGCTTCGGTTCTGTTTTATTCCCTCTCGGTCCTCGCACGTTTACCCGATCACTGTAAATAGCCCCATCCCTTGTAAATATCCCCTATCACTGTAAATAAAACAGCATTTACTGCAACCGCCGAGCCTGTGTGTGTTTCTGCTACTGAGTCCACCCGTTATAGTCAGTCACCTAACATAAAGTAGGGAAACTGTCAAGGTTCTGCTGTGTGGCAGGCAGGTTTAGGACTCAAACGCAGGACTCAGACCACAAAAGAGTTAAACTGAGAGAGGCAGCTTTTATTGTCGCTGAACATCCAAACACGATGAGAAAGAACATATAACCAAAAACTGGAAACTAGAAACTAAGGCCCAAAGAAAAAGAAACAACAGGAAACTAGGAAGCTACTAAACTCGGAACAGACTCTGAAATAACTGGGGACACGAGGAGCACGGAGAAATACACACAGCACAAAGGAGTGGTAGAAGTACGACGCGATGACGAGCACTGGAGGACACACACTATAAATACACAGGAACAAGAGGGAATGAGGAATTGACCTCAGGAGACAGGGGAAGCGAAACTAGAAACACTGACATGAAACAGACTTTCAAAGCTAAACAGGAAACAGCCAACAGACACAGAAACCCAGACCTGATACTGAACCAAAAGGGACACATGAACCAAACCTAAGAACTAGGAATCACAGAACAAAGAACTAGAGCACTAGAAATACAGAGAAAGAAACCTAGACACTAATTGTGATAACAATTAAAATCAAACATCAAATCAGAACACAAGAAGTCATTTACAGCAAAGAAATCCTAGAGCAATAATAATAACAAAATAACACAGGGTCACCGACCCAGGACCGTGACAGAAACACAGAGCAGGCGGACACACAATCATGAGGGAGGAGGCAAAACTGAACCAAGACAAACTGAAAAAATAAAAATAAATGCAAAGCATAAAATATTAACAAAATGAATCAGGAAGTAACTGAACACAAGGAAATACAGACTTGACTCAGAAATCACAGGAGTGCAGGAAAAACAAACTCAGGGACATAAATATGATTATAAACTCTCAAAGGAAACTGAGAATAAAATCATGAAGAGAAATAAAATAGAACTTGAGCTGAAGTGACACTCTGTGCTACTTTAAAAAGTATTGTCACTTTTTCTTATTTCCACTGTTTTGATTCCCTCTCTAGTCCCTGTTTGATCCTTAGTTGTGGATTAAGCATGAATGTGTGCTGCACTTAGGTCTTCAACAAAGTCTTACACAGTCACATCTGACACCTCCAGAAACGAACAAGGCCATTTCACAAAACACCGAACTGCTCCTTTAAAGCGCAACGTAGCGCCTTAACAGATATCATTCATTACTCTCTCTTCACCACCTCCGTATTGTTTTTTTTCCATAATAAACACACAAAAACAACCACAACACATAAAAATGAATAATTAGCTTCAGATTTTAATTTTCTGTCCAAATCTGTGTCTCAAATTTTTACTTAATCTTATTTCTGGTGCATTCAGAGCCACATGCAGAGACATCTGAAGTGCACCTTGGCTAATCAGATGGTGTAAATTCACACTGGTGATAAAGCTGAGTGTGGAAGGGTGGAAAAGAAGCAGTTTTTGGAACTTTACCTTAATTTTCTATCAATCGAGGTTGCTGTTTGGATAAAATGTCGCAGTTTTTCAGCTAAGTGCATAACACAAAGTCATGCACAGCCTGAGGGAGCATGAAGTGTGCTACATGGACATGTCCAAAGTGAGAGAGTGTAACGTTAGTTTCCCATCTTGCTTTATAAACAAAACCACACACTGAAATCAAATCAAACATTTAATTTCAAAACACGATTAACCACTGTCAAGTCTTTTATGACTGGATTATTTTCTACTAATTACCCCACTCCGTCCCTACTCTGTCATCATTAAAACAACTCTTGTCTTTTTTCCTCCTCCACGATGAAAAATCTCCGCTTCTCTTCCTTCAGGCCACGCTCTTGCTCAGCTTCCCCGATTGGCTGTTTTGCCTGCATGTCATAGGAGTCCTCCATGACTGCCCTTCCTCTGCTAGAATAGCTGATGTAGGACCAGGAGACGACAGAGCCGTTGTAAGACCTAAAAACACAAGGCCGATTATAAATAAAAATAATTTTGTTTAAAAATAGATTATGGATGTTACATATGTGGCCAGCTTTTGGTGGCAGTGTAATGCAAACTCATCAGCACACAATTATAATTGTAAAGGACACATTTGGGCAAAATATGGTGGTCCTAAAGAAACAATTCACTCAAAAAACAGTAAAAGATAAATTGTCTGGTTCTTATACAGCACATTTCTACTCTGAGCACTAAAAGCAGCACTTTTTCTACATAAGTGCTTTCTATTCAACATTCATACACATTCAGTGGATGTATCAGAGAGTAAAGTGGAGTTAGTGTCTTGCCCAAAGATATTTGGCACACAGACTGGAGCAGCCAGGGATCAAACTACCTTCCCTCCGATGACCTCCTCTACCTCCTGAGCTGCAGCCACTGAACCAGGTACCAACCAGGCACCACGCTCTTATATTGATGACTTCAGGTCTGCACTGTTATTTAACTTGATTCCAAAAGAGGGCACTCCATGCCCAGATAAACTTTTTCCGTGATGACCATCAGCTGATGGTTGAACATTCCTACTTTGTGCTACATATTTTAAAATGTGATGTCATGCAGAGAGATGACAGAGAGATAACTATTGTTCTCATTAATAAATGAAGCACAGACTTCTCACACCCATTGTGTAACATTATGATGAGTTTATTTCTTCATGTATTAGACAATTTTTTTTAAGTATTGGGAATAAAACACACTCTTAAAATCAGTCTTAATGCAGTGATGATGGTCTGTGCTGCAGTGAGGTTTAAGTTAGCTGTACATGTAAAACTGGAACACACACACACACACACACAGGATCTTACCCATAGTAGCCTTTAGTGATGTAGTAGAAAACTTCTTTATAGTTCAGAGGATAATCCCACACGTGGACGTCTGTCAGCTGACCATCAAAACCCGGGAAGTCAATGACAGGCTCACCTGCCCACACATACTGAACACACACATAAACGCACACACAGTGAAGGTTTTATTGGCTAACAGGGGTGTTTGCTTGTGTTTTTTTTAGAAGGAGATGCTAACTGCTGTAGACCTGAAATATGAATGATCTGTATATTTTGTTACCCATATTCCATAGTTTGCATTCTGAGTGAAAAAAAAAGGCTTTTAAACTTTTAGAAAGGTTACAGCTTCCTCACTGCGTCATCATTTATTAGATGTTATGGATGCAGTAATTTTTCCACTCGCCTCAACCTTGAAAGATGTTAATAAATAAAAGTGTTTCCTTTTCTATGCTACGTATTTAAACTAAACATGTGGGTGTATGTGGGTGTCTACACACTAATTCTAATAATTCTCACCTGAGTGGGCAGCACTTTCCTGACGCTCATGTACCCACCATTGAACAGCTGGACCACACCTTTACTGGTGTCCACAGTGAGGCAGACACTGGTCCAGATGTCCTGTGTAATGTCCGGCCATAAATACACGATGGGTTCCAGGCCCATGCTGTTGTGATCCTGATATGATAGCGTGAATACGTCAGCGCTACCCTGCAGCTTCAGAGTGGATTTCTTTGGACTGACAGTGAAGAGCGGGAAGGTTTGATACATATAGTCAGTCATGTAACGCACACACACAGACACACCTGTGAAAAGGTGAGTAAAAATATAGACGTTACTTAACATGATTATTGACTTTACATGCAGTTTAAACAGGTTAAATTGGTTCCTGGAAATGGTCAGGAACAGTGTGTAATAGGCTTTGAGGTATGTTTCCCTTTCTGCAGTTAATAATCTCTATATCTGGGTGCTTAACCCACCACTGTTTCCATTATTTATGTAACAGATGAGCCTTTATGCTCCACCTTACTGATGTCTTCTTTATCTCTTGTCATCGTAGGCTTGCCTTTTAGTGCCATTTGTGTTGCTATGTCTTTTTCTGGACTTCCTTATCAGCTTCAATAAATCTAAATAATAAAGGAACTGACACCTGCACACCTATTTCCATCACCATGGTAACTTGTGCCGGAGACCTAGCCTCTGCTTAAACATTTTATGTTCATGAGATCAACAGGTATGAACACATCACCTACTGACCAATCAGTTTTCTGGAAAATACGTCACCTTTCCCTCATACCTATTAAAAAGAGCCTGTAGAGTTTTTGTCTTTTTTGGATGAGTATCATGAAGAAATAGCGACTCTTAGAAGCATCTTTATTGCTTGCCTTTTCCCAGCTGTCCACATACAACTCTAAAACATTTTTATAATTTTTTAAGCTTTAATACAGTGGTATGACACTAAAATGAGGTACCTATACCTTGTAGTTGTTGAACTTGCTTTTAGTTTGTATTTCAGCCTGTTTAACATCTCTGAGTTTTTCCGACATTATAATTTGAGCATCTTTATGAAATATGGGCCTCTGCAGTCTTCATATGCTGCCAACACCACCTCTTTCATAGTTAGAGTGGTTAACCCTAGATTTACCTTGCGTCCACTTTTGTGTGACTTCCTAGCATAGGGATGTAAAACATAAGGCCTGGGGTCAGAGTTGGCCCGGTAAAGAGAGTTAATTGCAAGTAATAAAAGTTTTAAAAAACTATTAAATGACAGGGGCTTTTTTCACAATCTGCCTTAGAAATTTCAGTTTGGGATTTTTTTAAAACATTTTTTTGTGTTGTTGTTGTTGTTGTTGTTTTACAATTTGAAGACAGTCTGGGCAATCAGCTACCAAAACGTTTTATGCAATTTTACACATTTGTTTTTGTTTTTGTTTTTTTACAATTTGAGCCCAAAGATTTCTGTTAAGATTTCTTTAATTTACCAAAACAGAATTTTTCTATATTGTAGACCACAGACTCAGAGCTTTCAGTCAGAGCTTTATAAAAAAAATAAAATAAAATAAAAAAGAAAGTTGTGTTTTCAAAATTGGAGTTCAAGTTATTTTTTTTTTTTACTTCCAATAGTGTTAACATATTACACATGCCATGAACAAGATTTTTTTCAATTTTCATTGTAAGTGGGCTAAAGCAGTTAATTAAAAGTAGTCTAACATAAATGCTGTAATTTGATTATTTTAATAAACCATGTAACTTGGATGGATTCGATGCTGGCGTGACCACAGTGCACACGTCTGCTGTTGCTCACAGTGGTCCAAGTGTCCGCTCAGGGAGTTTGTGTGTTCGCTCAGACACATGAAAAATTAGAGGGAACATTGCTTTTAAACTCTTCATGGACTCCTACCATAAATCTGCTGCAGTAGATTTAGTCAGACCGTATGAACCCACCTGCTACTTGAGACCTTGCAAACTCTTTCCACCATCTAACTCATTAAAAAGGGAAATGAGGTATTTTCTGTTACATCTGTGGAAGAAATGTTAAATGTAAATATTAAAAGTTGTTGATGTTTTTTACTTGTGCTGTGTAATAAAGTGTATTATTATTATTGATCAGAAGCTCCACCTCTTATCTGAGACAAACAAACACTGCCTACGTGAGTGGGTCGAGCTACAGGAGAGAAAAATCCCAAACTCTGCTGCTTCATGCTGCTGATGCTCCACCCACTGAACGTGAGTTTGACCACAAACACAGCTCAAAGGAAGTTTCGGTGAAGGTAGGAGAGGAATGAGGAGTCTACCTTGCCTCAGATCAACTTTTATTAACTTTTTAAAGTTTTATAAACAGTTAATAAACTCTTTGCTTCATAATTGGCTCCCACAGTTTTTGTAAACACTCACAAGTCAAGTTTATCCGTGTTCCTGAACATTTCCCAGCATTTTTTTTCATGTACATGAAAATACTTACTTGAAGTTCTTCCTCCTAAAGGTGGTTCTAAAAACTACTGAATCATGTAGTGTGATGGTGTAATAGGTCATGTGTTGTTCATCTGAGGTTGTATTTAAATAATTTTTATTAATAATAATTTTTTATTATGTCCTGACAAATAAAAGCGTAGAACTAAAAGAGGGTGTGCTTTCTTTTTACCATGCTGTACTGTTGTTATGTATCCTGGCATCCTTTCACCTGTCTCATTCATTTTCTGTCTAAATGTAATTTAACTGTCATAAACCTGCTTTTGTAGATGTTTGTTGAGGATATTTTCACTTTTGCTTTTTGATATACGTGGATAGGCCTGCAGGCCTGTCTGGCCCACTGACCATATTTAGCCCAAGTGTGACAAAATTACATCAGCAAACATGCAACATGTGTTTACTGATGCACATCTTACATAACAGCACTGCCTTTTACGTAGCTGTACGACAGGACAGGACGACAGGAGGGTTCATTAAAGATGATAAATTATTTTGTTGATACTAAGATAAATAATTATATTGATAATAATAACTGAATAATTGTTTTGTTTTTGCTGTGATTTATCTACATCAGGGGTCTCAAACTCAGGGCTCAGGAGGCCACTTGCGGCCTATGTCACCCCTACTTGTGGGCCGCATATTGACGTGACGAAATATAGTGCAGTTGGCCCTTGAAGTTGCTTTTTTTGTTAGAGAGGATTTGTTTGTTGTTGAGTGCAATGTTAAAATAAGTTCTTTAAAAACCAAATAATTAATTAATATGAAGGCAATATGAGCAGAGAGTACATACATGTTGAGGGATTGGCTGTGTTAGTTCAGTGAGAGAGTTTTTGTAAAGAAAACAATTTTCACTAGCAGTCAAAAGCTAATGTGAACACTTATGTCTGCTTTTTATTTTGTTAAACACGAACAAAATTATAGCAGAAGTGCTGCCACGTGTCTGGCCAGAAAGAGAGTAACAGTTTGTTTGTTTGGTAGTTAATGAATTCCATTTTTGTCTTGTTATACAATATTTGAAATTTTTAAAAACAAAACACTACATTTTTTAAATATTTGTGGATGTTTTCCTATTTGTTTGTTTGTACTACTTAAACCATAAAGTGGAGGGCAACTTTATTGTTCAAGTCAATGAGATGACGGTGCCAACAGTGGCCCACAGCTCATTTAAGTTTCAGACTCCTGATCTACATCGTCACTTTACAGACTGGTGGATGAATACACGTTCTGTTAATTTTTTTCTTTGTTAATAAATTCTGACATTTTAGTTACCACATCATATTGTCTCCCTTTATTTGTCACAGTCTTTGTCCCAGGCTGCGAAAAAACACATATTATTCTTACAAAGATCAGCTCATTGTTTCCACTGCTTTTCCAACGACTGAACAACCCCGATTCCAAAAAAGTTGGTGAACTGTGTAAAATGTAAATAAAACAGAATTTACAATGATTCATAAACGTGTATTTTACTCACAATAGAACATGGAAAACATGTCAAGTGTTTGAACTGTGTGAATGTAACATTTTAAGAAAAGTATTAGCTCCTTTTGAATTTGAAGGCAGTAATAAGAGGCTGTGCTGTCATGTAAGATTTGCATCAGTAAATAACTGTCCTGTTGAAATATGCAGCACCTTCCCTTAAATCATGTGGATGGGATGTTACGTTGGTCTAAAACCTGCATGTACCTTTCATAGATACTGATGCACCATCTGAGACACTGGATTTTAACCAGTGGTCCTACTATGGTTAGAATTTGGCTGACATCCACCAAGGTCTTCAAGGTCAAGTAAATGGTTCATTGGTTGAAAACTGACAAAGATCCTTGTAACAATAAGATAACCTTTATTAGTCCCACACGTGGGAAATTTGTTACCAAGTGTGATGTAGATTGTCAACATATAGAAAATGCCATATAAAGGTTTAAAATATGTCACATTTGACCTCTGACCTCACTTTTACATTTCGCATCTGCCTTTTTTCAAGGAAGTATTGTCAAGAGAAACAGAATGAGCTCCCTAGTTAGTTAGAAATATAGAGTCATTTACAAATCAGTACCTATTGTCCATCACCTACTTCTACATAATGTTTGTGTAATCAGAGTAAACACTTGTCAAGTTACCCTTATGTGATTTTTACTGCACTGCAAAAACGACATTTTTAGATTTGGGGGTTTACAGTTTTGAGGTTCTTTACATTTAGCAGCAGTTCGAATCAAACTTTATTAAAACATATCGAGATATTACGCTAATAGTTCATTATTAATGAGTCATTAATTGGAGTATACAGAATTTTACATCAATTAACTTTGTGCTTTTCTTTTCTAAAAGACCCCAAACTGCTGAGCAGAAGAGTAATAAATAAATGTGGTATTAAAAAACAATTCCTTGAAAACATCTTAAAATGTCATCTTATATTTTTATAGAAGACTACTGATTGTTTTTATGTCCTTCATGAATTATTTGAATTGTGGTTTAAACCTGATTGTTCTTTTAATTAAACACTGACAGAAATTCTGCTAACAATGAATATTTAACCTTTAGAAAGGGACAGGAAGTTAGATCCTTACCAAAATAAAACAGACTATGTGATGAAGGTGTCTTTTTTTCTTGGCCACTGTCTTAAATGATTTTACGTGGCTCTTTTGCATGCTATAAACTGCTCTCCTCTTTACTTCCTGTTTTGTCCCCTCGTTTATCTTTCTGCCTGTATTTGATCTGTGGCCATCATACGTTTTTAATATCCTACTGTAATCCTAACTATCCCCCCATTTAGCGCATGTTTCTTTTATTTTACTGTGAATTTTATTTTATTTTTTTTATTCAAACAGTAATTTCCATATTATCAAAGAGCAGAGCCAGTAAAAGGCCAGTGTTTATCAAAATAACACAAAGATACACAAACTCTCCACCATGACAACTTTATTATACAATAAATACAATCAAAGGGACTCTGAAAAGATAAACAAGGTAAGAAAGATATATGTAATACATGTGAAAAATAACAATAGCCACAATGCTACAGAAACACCTTAACAGAAACATTCACCCAACAAAACCAGCAGCACATTACGTCTTCTTTAATTTTACTTCATACACCAAGTTTCAACATCAGTCATGTTTCATAAATAACCACTAAATCATGTGTTTCTGCTACAATGACGAACGACTCCAACAGTTCATTTGTGAAATAAATGAAATCAGTTCATAAAAATGATGAAGGGAAAAAGTGGAGTTAAATTTTGATTTTACGAAAATGAAGGTTATAAGGAAGCCAAGAGGGAGTGCAAAGTGCACAATTTTGAATTTTCTTTAGCTTTTAAAATTTTACATTTTTAAAGTTCTGAATAATTTCACCTCCTTGTGCCTTTAAATTTTTTAAAGAAAACACTCAGAGATGGAAAATCCTACGTCAGTTAAACTAAAGGCAACTCGTGTCTACATTAAGGCCACAGCTTGTAAATGGGGAACAAATCACAAATGAGGTCTGTTCACAGTTAAAGTCATTATAACTGACTGAATTTAACCACTTTTTACATGGTTTGGTTTGGTAGTCTTTTCTAAAATTTCCTATTAGTATTCTGAATGTCTTTTGTCCTCCTCATGCCAACCCATTAAAAAAAATGGAGACATTTCTGCTGACTCAAAACACTAAATGTCTCCTGTAGGAACACGGGCAATATGAAAGACGAATATAGTTTTTGGGTCTGAACAGTGAAGTCCTCACAGTTTGTAAGTGCATTGTAATGGCCACCAGGGGGCGATACCTGTGGCTGCAAAAAGACTGCTTGTCCTACAGAATCTATGCAAAAACATCCCTCCATCTTTGGTCTCTCCTGCTGAGGATTTAACCACAATCGTGTCTCAAATCTCATTCGTCCATATTTACAAGTGCACAGCTGGGTTCACATAACGGCTGCATGAAGTGCTACATTTCCCGTCAAATGTCTTTGTGATGAGGCAGATTTAACAGTTGCAAAGGATCCTACACGCTCCTTCTGGATTCACTGCTCGCTCATAGAAAGTAAAGCAGAACTCCTCGTCGCCCCAACATCTGCTACTGTTTCAGGATCTCATTAGAGAGCCAGTCCAGACCTTCAACCAGACCGGTGCCGCTGACGGCGCAGGACGGCTGGACCGACCACTGCACAGACACAGAAGGATGAAAATATTAACAAGACACAGAAACAAGAGGGCTACAAACAGCATTCATCAAAGTCTTCAACTTGTAATGAATCGTTTTAGCTAATTACCCCTTCAAATAACTGCATGTGGGTTCAGTTTGGGGCATGGCTGCTTTGACTGACAGGTGTGCCAACACAGATAATACCTGTCTTGTTCTTCTTGTATGTTATTAATCTGTTTCTCAGCACTAATCAGCAAGTCTGTGTGTTGCCCCCTGCACAGTTTATGCAAATCAAGTCACTTTAATCACACTGCTAACCACATGTGGAAGACAGAAAACTCTGGAGCCAAACTTCTCCCATGCTCAGCAGAAGCTGGGGACACCTACCGGCTGTGACACTCCATTTAAACGCAGGGCCTCGATGATGTCACTGACCGACATGGCTCTGGGTAAATCCTGCTTGTTAGCAAAGACCAGCACGGCCACGCCCTTCAGCTCATCCTCCTGCAACTGCAACAGGACAGTAAAATTAACTTTGACACGAGTCTGATGATGGTCTATTTTAAACTCAGACCTCTGACTGGTACTGTGTGGATTAAAAGCTGAATGAAGGAGTGTCGAGGAACCAAAGTCGTTAAAGTTAACTAACACGAAACTAAACTGCAAGTAAAAATAAAAACATTCTAGTTAACTGAAGTAAAAACAACATTTTTCTAAAAACTAAACAATACATTAAGCTTAAAAACTACAAGAAACAAACAAACATCACACTGAAATAAAAAAGTAACACCAAATAAAAATGTAAAATAGATGGAAAAACAAAACTATGACTAAGTTTAAATCTTTTTACCAGTGCGTGCAGCTCCTCAGATGCCTCTTTGATCCTCTCCGGGTCGTTGCTGTCGACCACAAATATCAAACCCTGAAGACAAACAGACAATATTTAAAAACTCCTCACTGCAGCTGCTTCATAAAACACAAACACAGACTCCTGGGTTAAAGTCCTGTGTTTACAGCAGCAGTTTCACCTGTGTGTTAACGTAGTAATGTCTCCACAGCGGCCTGATGATCGTCTGACCACCAACATCCCAAACTGTGAAGCTGATGTTCTTATACTCCACAGTCTCCACATTAAACCCTGCACACGCACACACAAACACACACGGAACCATGTTTATTATAATTTAACTCTTTTATATTTCTCTTTCATAACAGAAAGATGGAGGCTAAAAATGCTGACCAATAGTTGGGATCGTGGTCACGACCTCGCCCAGCTTCAGTTTGTACAGCAGGGTGGTTTTACCTGCAGCATCCAGACCCACTGCAGAAACACAAACACACACAGACACACACAAGTGTTACTGTTGAAAATACAACACATATTCAGCTGTCAAATATGAGTTTGGGGGCAAAGGATGCAGACATTTTACTTAAGTGAGGGCAATACCTAAAATATCCACTTAGAACAACTTTCATTTCAGAACCCCTTGGGCAGCCAATAAGGAAGAAGGGGAGGAACTACAACATCTTGCCTCAGACCGAGGATGAACCTGGCTGCACCAAGGCCCAGTATTAAACAAATAAGGATTATTTGGAACTGTCAACCATGCAAAGCTGCTCTAGCAGAGTTTAAGAACAAAAACAAGAACATTCACTTGTGTATTGTTATGCTACACATCAGTAATATCAATTATATTCCATGGCTGCTGATGCATTAACGTAAAGTAGTATTTTAGTTATATAGCTTGCAGCTGATTACCATCACTTAATATCACAAGTCATATTTTATAAGATGATCACAGGTTCTGTATGTAAACCATCATCAGTTAAGTACCTGTAATACAAATAAAAGTACGGAATACTTATACCTAGCCACGCATACTGTAGTACTTATTATTCTTCACATTCCAGTGTATTCAGTGTATTATGTAATATGGCAACAGCAAATAAGGGCAGGCTATGTAAAAATATTCATTTGCAATGCAAACTGTGGGCATCATAGAATCCCAGAAAGATTTTTTCCATAGAAGAAATTTGAATGAATCAAAGCTGAGGCTCAAGTTTACAAAAACTGCACAACAGCTTTTTTATGAAGTTGCTCAGTTTAAGAAAAAGTTTCTTTACGTTGTTAATGACATGTTGTTGTTGTTTTTGTTTGCTTGCGTTTGATTGTCATAGTAATATTTTTTTAATAAGTAAAGAAAAATATAAGTCTGAAACGATTAATTAATAATTAAAATTCAAATATATTCAAGGTCAACCTTAACTATCTAATAAAGCTTATCCTAAACTGAGATAAGATAAAATGACTTTGGATCAGTCACCACAAAGAAACCCCTCAAACAGATGCACTATACAGATAATTACAGATGTTATAGATATATACTGTAGGTGATAAAGATAAGAACCATGACTTTTAAACTTATTTGCTCTTTGTAAGTAGAAAACAACCAAAAAGTGAGGAGAAAAATTAACAAAACTGCAGACTTTGCTTGTACGGGACTACAACTACAGCGATATCAGTAAGAACTCGGCACACTGGAAGCTCTGATAATTAAGCTAACATTAACTCACCCATTAAAATCCTGACGGGATGCTTGGAGAAGAATCTGGAGAAAATGTGTGAGATGATGACGCCCATGATTCAGGTAAGCCTCAGGTAGAAAGTGTCTCTCAGGTAGAAAGCGTCTCCGCTGTGCCTCTATGTGTCTTTGCATGTGTCTGTCGGTGTTTTATAGCGCTCCGGCGTGTTGTTTTGGTCTGTGTATGTGTTATCCATGGCGTCATCAAGACTGCTGTCAAATCTGGACACGGTGGAACTAGTAACAACACCGGAAAACACTGGAAAAATCAACTTCCGCTAATCCAGCTTTCAAACTAAGAGAGCTTTCGAGCCGTTGGAATTGTTTCGTTTTCTTCTTCTTCTTCTCACTATTATTATTTGGAACCAACTAAGCAATAAAATGACTTTTGAAACCTGACTGGAGATCATAACTAATACATACAATCTACTCACATTAAGAAAATAAACACTTGCTTATCAAAAAGTGATAACTGAGGATCAAGAGCACAATTTTCCATTTCACATATAGTTGCCTTTACAAAACTTTAGAGTTTTAACTTTAGCAAACAAGGTAAAAATGGAAGATGTATTACAGTGTTTTTGTTCCTCTGTTCCCATTTTGTTAAAGAAATGTTTTGCAATCTAATGCGCAGAACAATTAAATTTGTTTTGCATATGAATAAAACAATCTTTAAATTGTTGAATGAGATTTTGTTGCATTTCCATGACATAATTTAAGTAAAAATGTTGCGGTGCTGTGTAACAGTAATCTTGTTCCTGAGTTTATTGTTCTAACTTCTGATATCCCTGATTTGGTTTTCCAATAATTCCAACGGCTCGAAAGCGCTCTTAATTTGAAAGCTGGGTTAGCGGAAGTTGAGTTTTCCAGCGTTTTCCGGTGTTGTTGCTAGTTCCACCGTGTCCAGATTTGACAGCAGTCTTGATGACACCATGGATAACACATACACAGAGCAAAACAACACGATGCAGCGCTATAAAACACCGACACACACATGCAAAGACACAAAGAGGCACAGCGAGCGGAGAGGCTTTCTACCTGAGAGACACTTTCTACCTGAGGCTTACCTGAACCATGGGCGTCATCATCTCACACATTTTTTCCAGACTCTTCTCCAAGCATCCCGTCAGGATTTTGATGGGTGAGTTAATACTTGTTATGACAACAACATGCAATTTTATTCTTTCTGACACATTGTGATGTAATTTAAACTGACATGAGTCTCGTGTAGTTTAATTATCCAAGCTTTCGGGATCATTGGCTCTTGTTGACTCTGCAGTTTTTGCCATTTTCCGTCTCAGTTTTTGCTTATTTCTTATTTACTAAGTGAAAATAACATTAACAGTAATGATCTTTCTATTTATAATTCACCTATAGTATGTAAAATATGTGAGAACTTCCTCTGCAGTGTGAAGACATTTTCCTTACATATTCTAAGTGTTATTATTACTAATTACTATTTGTGTGACCTGAACAAAGAAAGAAAAATCAATCAATTAATTAAATAAAGAAAAATAAACATTAATAACAAAAAAGAAAGCTAAAAACAAGAAACTGAGCAATATTAAGATCGTATGTGGTTTTTGTCAACTTTGTTTAGTTATTCTAAGTGTATATTTTAGGTATTGCCTTCACTTAAGTAAAATGTCTGCATCCTTTGCCCCCAAACTCATATTTGACAGCTGAATATGTGTTGTATTTTCAACAGTAACACTTGTGTGTGTCTGTGTGTGTTTGTGTTTCTGCAGTGGGTCTGGATGCTGCAGGTAAAACCACCCTGCTGTACAAACTGAAGCTGGGCGAGGTCGTCGCCACCCTCCCAACTATTGGTCAGCATTTTTAGCCTCCATCTTTCTGTTATGAAAGAGAAATATAAAAGAGTTAAATTATAATAAACATGGTTCCGTGTGTGTTTGTGTGTGCGTGTGCAGGTTTTAATGTGGAGACTGTGGAGTATAAGAACATCAGCTTCACAGTTTGGGATGTTGGTGGTCAGACGATCATCAGGCCGCTGTGGAGACATTACTACACTAACACACAGGTGAGACTGCTGCTGTAAACACAGGACTTTAACCCAGGAGTCTGTGTTTGTGTTTTATGAAGTAGCTGCAGTGAGGAGTTTTTAAATATTGTCTGTTTGTCTTCAGGGTTTGATATTTGTGGTCGACAGCAACGACCCGGAGAGGATCAAAGAGGCATCTGAGGAGCTGCACACACTGGTAAAAAGATTTAAACTTAGTCATAGTTTTGTTTTTCTATCAGTTTTCATTAATTTTGTTTTTACTTCAGTTAATTAGAATGTTTTTATTTTTACTTGAAGTTTAGTTAACTTTAACGACTTTGGTTCCTCGACACTCCTTCATTCAGCTTTTAATCCACACAGTACCAGTCAGAGGTCTGAGTTTAAAATAGACCATCATCAGACTCGTGTCAAAGTTAATTTTACTGTCCTGTTGCAGTTGCAGGAGGATGAGCTGAAGGGCGTGGCCGTGCTGGTCTTTGCTAACAAGCAGGATTTACCCAGAGCCATGTCGGTCAGTGACATCATCGAGGCCCTGCGTTTAAATGGAGTGTCACAGCCGGTAGGTGTCCCCAGCTTCTGCTGAGCATGGGAGAAGTTTGGCTCCAGAGTTTTCTGTCTTCCACATGTGGTTAGCAGTGTGATTAAATTGACTTGGTTCGTAAGCTGCTGTCATAAACGGTTTTGGCTGTGTACTGTGTCTTGTTAATATTTTCATCCTTCTGTGTCTGTGCAGTGGTCCGTCCAGCCATCCTGCGCCGTCAGCGGCACTGGTCTGGTTGAAGGTCTGGACTGGCTCTCTAATGAGATCCTGAAACGGTAGCAGACATCAGGGTGACGAGGAGTTCTGCTGTACTTTGTTTGTTGAGTCTTCTGTCTTCTGTGAACTGAGGTGAGCGGTGAATCCAGAACCAGCGTGAAGGATCCTTTGCAACTGTTAAATCGGCCTCATCACAAAGACATTTGACGGGAAATGCTGTCACTCAGAGTTCTAAAAGAAACTTAAAAACAGGAGATAAAAGTCTAAATGGGGCTAATTTTTCATGAATTTAAAATGACCTGTGATGTTTTATTAACTTTCATTTTTTTAATCACTTTTGTTCAAACTTTCTGAGACAACACAAGCTGCTTTAAAACTGCCTCCACAGGACACACCAGAATGGTGTTTTTATTTTTCTCATCTATCAGACTTACTTTACTTACTGATGTAGTACGTAAGTTCTCGAAGGTTAGCATTGTCTCAAATGGACTACGATGAGTTTTATTCTTACCACAAATGACATTTGAAATGCTTAAACCACATTTTATGAACAGCTGCCAGAAGTTGTGCCTTTGATCGTTAAATTCACTACACGTGCCAAATAATGCCCTAACACGTGTTATGTTGTTTTTACCTGCAAAAAACTCAGTGCTGCTCTTTCTTAGCTAGCCGGCACCGTCATCATCATCACAATGAAAATTGTTTAGCAGTCCCTCTGATGCAGCCAGTCATGTGAACCCAGCTGTGCACTCCAAATAGTGATTGTAAATATGGACGAACGAGACCAAAGATATAAAAGAATTGTATATCTACTGTTATATCTCTGATAGACACAGCATAGATGGACGTCACCCATTGGTTAATGAAATACCGCTGTGAAGCCTCAAGATTTGTTTGTTTTTTGGTTTTTTTGCCATCACCAAATTGTTGTTTTGAAACAATCAGGTCATTGGACAATATCTTGTCAATCACAGTGATAGCCTGGCTCTTAAAATGACCATAATTAAGTAAATTAATGACTGTTTTATTGAGTATGACCCGAAACCAGACATCATGAAAGTGTTTAGTGGGGTCAGGGCAGAGGGATGTTCTTGCATAGATTTTGTAGGACAAGCAGTCATTTTGCAGCCACAGGTATCGCCCCCTGGTGGCTTTTACATTTACTTAAAAACTGTGAGGGCGCCACTGTTCAGTGAAGCCACCATTTTTTACATGGGTTGGCACGTGGAGGACAAAAGACATTCAAAATGCTGATGGGAAACTTTAGAAAAGACCACCAAACCAAACCATGTAAAACGTGGTTAAATTCACTCAGTTATAATGATTTTAACTGTGAACAGACCTCATTTGTGATTTGTTCCCCATTTACAAGCTGTGGCCTTAATGTAGACACGAGTTGCCTTTAGTTTAACTGAAGAAGGATTTTCTATCTCTGAGTGTTTTCTTTAAAAAATTTAAAGGCACAAGGAGGTGAAATTGATCAGAACTTTAGGATTTTTTTTTAAAGAAAATTCAAAATCGTGCACTTTATTTGATCAACAGAAGACTCTGATGGTCCCTCTCGGCTTCCTTATAACTTTCATTATTGTAAAAAAAAAAATTTAACTGCACTGTTTTTCTTTATCATTTTTATCTCAGGTTATTTCTTCTAATTGATTTCATTTATTTCACAAATGAACTGTTGGAGTTGTTTGTCATTGTAGCAGAAACACATGATTTAGTGGTTATTTATGAAACATGACTGTGATGTTGAAACTTGGTGTATGAGGTAAAATTCTGGGTGAATGTTTCTATTACGGTGTTTCTGTAGCATTGTGGCTATTGTTATTTTTCACATGAATTGCATAAATCTTTCTAAACATGTTTATTTTTCCAGATTCACTTTGTCATTATTGTATAATAAAGTTGTCATGGTGGAGAGGTTGTGTATCTTTGTGTTATTTTAATACACACTGTTGGAATTACCAGAGAGAGTTCACAATAAAATAAAGTAACATGCACTAAATGTTCACTGCCATGATATAGATAAAGTAAAGTAGGTCGACCTTTGCAAAAGTGTTTCCTTCTCACCTTCACCTACTCCACTATGCCTGAACTCTATTGTTCAACTCTCTTTTGTCTCTCGTTTGTTTTTTTAATGGTTGACTCCAGGTATTTAAACTCATCTACTGTTATTATCACTATTCCTTGCATGTTCACCTTTTCACCTGACCTGTCTAACTTCATTCACATACATGTAGTCTTGCTTCTACTGACTTTCAATAATCTTCTCTCCAGAGTTCACCTCCACCTCTCTTCCACCCTCTTCCTACTCTCACCGCAGATCACAGTGTCTACTGCACACATCATAGCTCCACCTTGGACCCATCTGCCACACATCTCTCCCACTTTCAACTTTCTCATGCAGTACCACAGCTCCTCTCTTGATACCCTATCGTATGTAGTTTCCACAAAGAGAAAGAACTTCTCAAAAACACTCTTAAACAAAGCATCTGTAATGGTCTTTCTTGTGAAACCATAGTGCTGCTCATTGATTGTTGTCTCTTTCCCACAGTCCTCAGTGTCCAGCCTCACATATAACTCACTGTAAGCCTTTTCCTTTGTGTATGCTTGCCTCCCAATTCTACTGTCTATTTTCTTTATCTCCCTGACTAGCCCATGTTTTCCTTGCTAAATGCTTCCTTTAAATACTTTCCTGTCCTCATTTCACCATCAAGTCTCCTTGTCCTCTTGACTCTGTTCAGTGGATACACCAAACAGCTACTGCTGTACTTTTCCTAGTGAAATGTCTTCTCTACTACTCAGTGCCTATCTTAACCCCTTGCTGAACTTTGTGCAACATTCCTCCTTCTTCAACTTCCACCACTTAATCCTTGCCTCTGCCTTCATTTACTTCCTCTTCTTAACATTCTCCCCTGACAACACCTTAGGTCTTCTGTCCTTTCCAGATTGCTCCCTCTGTGTAAGATGTAGTCCACCTCTGTGCACATCTGTTTTTTTGAACCAGTGCGAGTAGTGCACTTGGTGGCTCCACCATGGCTTGTTCTGCCAGGTAAAGGTAAAAAAATAAAAAAGATGTTAAAGTGCAATAGCTTCACTTTCAGAGATGGAAAAGATGTGATTTGGTGCTGTATAAATAAAACAGAATTGATTTAAACTAAGATTAAATTCAAAATGTAAAGTTTGATAACTTTATTAATTTTCCAAAACATGAGGAAAAATATTAAACGATTTCTAAGCTGCTACATGTCACAGCATGTCATGCTTGCATGCAAAGCATAGTCTGCATCTCATAACAGCTTTTTGTTGCTCTATCGCGATATTTCAATGGCACTTCCTCTTAACTGATCTCTGTTTTTAAGGATGGATTTAAACAACATGCTGCCAAGAGCAGTTGCAGTTCAGCCTCATTTCCTGTGGGAGGTGGTTGAGAGCAGAGATCTATTCCCCTCAGAGAACAGAGTTTGTTTCTGTTCAGACAAAGCGAAACTAAACGAGAGTCACTGAGAGAGTGAAATGGCACAGCACAAAAATCTAATGGACAAGGAAAAATTCTGCTGTTCAATCTGCTTGGATTTACTGACGGATCCAGTGACCATTCCCTGTGGACACAGCTACTGCATGAACTGTATTAAAACTCAATGGGATTCGGAGGATACAAAGCAAATCCACAGCTGCCCCCAGTGTAGGCAGACTTTCACACCAAGGCCTTCGCTGGTGAAGAGCACCATGTTAGCTGATTTAGTGGATGAGCTGAAGAAGATTGGGCTCCAAGCTGCTCCTTCTGATCACAGTTATGCTGGACCTGAAGATGTGGCCTGTGATTTCTGCACTGGAGTAAAACTGAAAGCCATGAAGTCTTGTTTAGTCTGTCTGGCGTCTTACTGTGAGAAACACCTCCAGCCACACTATGATTCACTTACATTCAAGAAACACAAGCTGGTGGACCCCTCCAAGAAGCTCCAGGACAACATCTGCTCTCGTCATGATGAGGTGATGAAGATTTATTGCCGTACTGATCATCAGAGTATCTGTTATCTCTGCTCAATGGATGAACATAAAGGCCATAACACGATCTCAGCTGCAGCAGAAAGGACTGAGAGGCAGAAGGAGCTCGAGGTGAGTCAAGAAAATATCCAGCAGAGAATCCAGGACAGAGAAAAAGATGTGAAACTCCTTCAACACGAGGTGGAGGCCATCAGTCAGTCTGCTGAAAAAGCAGTGGAGGAAAGTGAGAAGATCTTCACTGAGCTGATCTGCCTCATCCAGAAAAGCTGCTCTGATGTGAAGCAACAGATCAGATCCCAGCAGGAAACTGAAGTGAGTCGAGTCAAAGAGCTTCAGGAGAAGCTGGAGATGGAGATCACTGAGCTGAAGAGGAAAGACACTGAGCTGAAAGAGCTCTTAAACACAGAGGATCACAACCAATTTCTACAAAATTATCTCTCACTGTCAGCACTCACTGAGTCAACAGAATCATCCAGCATCAATATCCGTCCTCTGGGGTACTTTGAAGTTGTGACAACAGCTGTGTCAGAGGTCAGAGATAAACTGCAGCACATTCTGAGAGAGAAATGCACAGACATCTCACTGATAGTCACTGAAGTGGATGTTTTACTCTCAGATCCACAAGCAGAGCCAAAGAGGAGAGCTGGATTCTTAAAATTATCACATGAAATCACACTGGATCCAAACACAGCAAACACATGGCTGCTAATATCAGAGAGGAACAGAAAAACGACAGCAATGAATAATCAACAGCCGTATTCTGATCATCCAGACAGATTCACTGATTACTGGCAGGTTCTGAGCACCGATAGACTGACTGGACGTTGTTACTGGGAAGTTGAATGGAGAGGAGGAGTTCATGTAGCAGTTGCATACAAGAATATCAACAGAGCGGGGATGGGGAATGAATGTGGATTTGGAGGTAATGCAAGATCTTGGGCATTGAAATGTTCCCAAAACAGTTATACATTTTGGCACAACAACATCCAAACCCCCATCTCAGGTCCTCAGTCCTCCAGAATAGGAGTGTACCTGGATCACAGTGCAGGTATTCTGTCTTTCTACAGCATCTCTGAAACCATGACCCTCCTCCACAGAGTGCAGACCACATTCACTCAGCCGCTCCATGCTGGACTTCGACTTAATGGTTGGTGTGTTTTTGGAGCAAGTGCCAAGTTCTGTGAACTCAAACATTTATAGTCAAGTGGGTTTAAATCTGGATTCAAAATACATTGATAAAAATTCATATTCGTATTGATGCCTTTATATGTTTTTGTCTTCCACTTTATGATGTTAACTTAATGAAGAAATCAGCAGAGCTGCCTCATTACAGATTTTGCTCTCATTAATTTGTACATGTGCGAAGAAATCTATGATACATTTGCATGTATCTGTAGGGCAAACTGAATGTTTTTGTTGTTGTTTTCTAAATTGACAAACAAAATATAAAACTTATAATTATTGAATACATCATTTGTTGTATGTAATGAGTGAAAATAAATGTTTTTCATACATAATAAATAAAACATTTTTAAAAAAGTTGTTTTTGATATTTTTAATTATGGTGAAAACATACTGCATGTGTGGATCGTCCCTATGCAAGAAGCCATTTTAAGTTGATGATGAGGTGACTCATCTAGTGATGCTGTGTGATATTGCAAACTTTGGGATCAGTTCAATACCAAGTAAATACACGGCCATGATTGCCAAAACCAATACAGATACTTTAAACCTATAAAGTAGGTTAAAAGTCAGTGGATTTTTATCCACTGATCAGTTTGCAAATCATCATCACTTTCCTAAATAAAAAACATTTTAATGATCAGAAAATGTCTGTGATTTTTACTTTTGTTCATAGGACAAAACATACCTTCCAGCTTTTCTTGTATTTGTTTCTTTTTAGACTAGGAGAATAAATTTCCTCGACTTTAAAGCACTTTACTTATTGTTGGTTTAAATGTGCATTCCACATAATTTTATTTTACTGTGCTCCACCCCATTTCAGAGTGTAATATTTTCATTTAACACGGCTACTTTTTTCCAAATAAAAATTATTTATAGACCAATGCTTTATTTATATATTAAGCTTATATACACTGCAGTATTACATAAAGTATCATTTTCTACAATAATATGTAAATCATGTGACAGAAAATTATCATCATTAAATATCATCACAAGTTTAAAACATTTTTTTCATATGAAAATGCAAAACAATTTGCAGATCCACCTTCCGTAGAGATAATTGTTAAAAAGGTATACCAATATAATGACTAAAATTTACTAAATGAGCTTCATGTTTTATTAACTAAGACTTGAATGAAGTTATTGAGCCTTGAGTCTTCAGGAAACTGCCAAAAAGCCAGCTCATAGACCTGTAGAACAGCTGCCCCCTGCTGGCCATTACACGAATAAAATACAGATTAAAAAAATACATTTGGTCTAGCGGTATAGCTCACCGCACCACCACTGTGTCATAGCCGGCACAAACATAAATAAAACTGACAAATCCTTAATCTTTGTCGAAATGTTCCTTTCACTCTGTTTGTCTGAAGCTCGTGCTGCTGGTGAAGGTTTGCTTGAAGTGAAAACAAGAGCAGACTGAGTCAGGCGGATGGAGTTAGTGCTTTATTATCACCGTAAAGCCTTTTATTAATCATGACACAGGAACATCAATCACTGAAACATATTTACAACTCAACATCAGCGATCCTGTCGTGTTTACTTCGTCTGTAAAGTGCAGCTCTGTCAACACGAGCCTTTCACTTGGTTACAGCAAAAACAAGAAAGCAATATCTCACCCCCACGTGTCCCAAAAAACTAAAATAAAAATAAAATCATCTTCAGTAACTGTTGATTTCGGCTTTTTAGAAACATCTTCACTACTTAAACCTCCCCACAAACGGAGAGGTGTGTCTGTGACCTCTTTCATCCCTACATGAAGAAAATGAAACTTAAAAAACAAAACAAATAATCATTGTGAATCACTCTGGAAATGAAATGCAAGTTAATGAATAAATGTGCGATGAACACAAAAGGCCCCAAACAACGACCCACGTATGCATGCCTGGTAAATATTAAGACATTAGAAGAAACGGACTCAGCAGGCAATGTGAAAGAAGATGGAGTCTGTTTTTTATGACACACAGGTGGTTATTGGTTTTTCAACACTGTATCAGAGGAGCTTAAAGTCTAGTGTTTTTCTTTTATGAAAACAGAAAGCCATGTTCTCCTTTCAGTTTGAGGGAACTTGAGGGAAATTTGTGCTTTTCTCACTTTTATTTATTTATTTATTTTTTTTAACAGATCTCCAACTTTGCAAATGTCAGACCAGCAATTCACACCCGGAACGGCCCCGAGAGAGGAGAGAAAAGCATCTTTGGCTCACTGACGTGGCCTTAAATCTTCATGGTTAATTGGTACGAGAGCTCATTAACGAGTGTTACTGTCATGCAAACTCTGCTTTCATTCACATGGGCTCCGACCCTTACAGCACGCTAACACACACATACAAACACTGCATACGAACAGCTTGAAATGCTGGAATACTGGACTGATTATGGCATGATATGGCTTAACTAATAAATACGGAAGAAAAAAAAAAAAGGTCAAATTCAGAATTTTTCCAAGTCTGGTTTAAATAGAAATATTTTTTTCTGGTTTAAATCAAATTTTCATATTTATGTTTATACTGGTTGTGCTTTTGCTGTAAAATCTGTACAAAAATACACTCCAATATTTAACACGAGCAAATACGAGGCTCCTGCATTTTAAGATTCAAATGGGCATCCTCCAAAGATGAAGTTTTTTTAGTGCAAAAAACAAATTTATTCATGCTGTTGAGGACTGTGGATTTAGCACTTCCTCTATCTTAAGCAGATACCTTTAGTAACCAGTATGATGAGTTCATGTGGCCGTGTTAACGTCATCACGAGTCACCATGTAAAATTAGCTCACAGCTGACTTCCTCACACTCAGCTGATTTTTTTTTTTTTTTTTAAAGGTAATATAACTTCTTCATATTTAATGAAGCCATGAAAATTTTTACCTTCATTCTACAGACCCTTACAGACCCTTTAAGTAAACTGAAATTTGGGGCTTCTTTAATTAGTCCACAATTCTGAAGCCTCATGTTTTCTTCAACACGGGTACGCATAAAAGGGCTGAAAAAACACATTTTAGCTCTGTTAAAAAAAAATGGCAACTAAATCAATTTTAGGCTTAAGTGTCAAATGCTCTAACTTTTATTAAGGTTTAATATTCTTTAATCTTCTTTAAGCATTTTTGAGCATCAATATCTGCTCCAGTTTCATGTTTCATATGATGTAGAGGAACAGAAACGAGCACCGGTACCCTGGATAGTTGATCGGTGCATTTGGGAAAAATTTCCACACACACCTTTTTCTTTAAAAAAAAGTTAAAATCTGAGCACAGATGTGGTCAGAAAGTACTGGGGCAGTTTCATATCCAGAGGCAAAATGAAAACATAACTTGATATGAACCACAAAGTGTGTACTAAATGTTTGGCAAATCAATATCACTAAGTGTACAAATTGTCTTTGTTCTGTGTTGATGCTTTTTTTCTTTATCCAATTAAATAAAATTTGGAGCGATTTGCACACAGTGGAAATTTGTTAGTCAGAGAAGGTCAATAAAGTTATTGCATAAAAAAAATCTGCTGTCTCAGACTGTATCCAGTGGAGCAACCGACTAATTTTTTTCATGGAACGAGCAAGACTTAAAAATAAAAATAAAAGTGGATTTTTCCTTTAATATTGGCACCTGAAAGTCAATGAAGTGGACCTTAGACCCATCTGGAGCTCAGCTTTGAACCAAGAGGAACAAAAGTTAAGTTGTATTCATGATAAGGAAAATAACAGGTGTAATTTAAGTGGTCTAAATTTTCTCAGCGGGTAACAATCACAACATAGGTCTCTCATGCCAGGGAGTCAAATCCAAAGGTGTCTGAATACAAAAACTAAAAAAACAAAACAAACAAAAAAAAAAAAACAACCCACCATCCTTCAAACTTTCAACCATCAAATATAAGCACAAAGTGAGCGCAGGTAGTTGAAAGTATGCTGGCTTTTTATCTTTAAAGGCAGTGGTCAAGTCAAACGTACACGTTTTTCTTCTATCCTGTATCAAATAGATCATTTTGGTGTATAATCCGTCATTTCTTGAATATAATGTAACTAATGTGAACTCACTTTGTGGTGCTCAAAGCAGCAATCTTCACTGTCAGCGAGCAAAGACCAAATCATGCAAAGACAAGAAAGTCCAAATACTTACAGGATGAATTTTTCCCTTTGAGTTACACATCTCTAAAGTTAATCTATTATTACTATTATTATTATCTATTATCTGCTATTCAAACTTTCTGTTTCTAAAGTGCAGCCAATCAGAAGAAAGCTGGCTTTTGTTAGTGGTTTTTGAAAGAGTGAGGCAGTCCCTGTCAGTGGAGGATTAAACCACTGTAGGAGGAATATGCAAGGTAACTAAGTAAGATTAAAATGATATTTGTGGGAAAAATACACCAAAAATCCCCAAAACAGACAAACAGACCAAAACTGACCATTATTCTCATTAAAGTGTAGCTTTGAATATGTCTATAGGTGAGGCATGCCAGAAAAAGAAACCAATAGCTACAGTGAAACGCTTAATCCAGGTCCAGTATAAGAGAAATAAAGATGATTCTGAACCGTGAATCACAACTCAAGTCCAAGATTAAAAACATGGAGCTGGGGTGGACTGTAAGATGTCCCTTTAGTGGGTCGATTTAAACTTTACTTAACAGTTATATTAACATTAGTGTCAATTGATCAGCATTAAGGGTCTAACTGTTGTTTACATATGTCTGTTTCCATAAAAAGAAAAATATACTTAACGTTATAAAGAATATAAGTTTTCCACCCCTGGTTTAAACAGCGTCTGAAAAATCTAGCCACATTTTTCTGCAGCTAAATAACATCTAACAATATTAATAAATTGAACACGGTGTTTGTAAAAACAGCTGGTTAGCAGTTACTAAAAATTAATTTTCTATTTATCAATTAATTGACTAATCAGTGAAGACCTACTGTGATGTGCTGAAATGAAGCCAGTGACTACATGGAAGGAAGGAAGGAATCCTTAAATGACCTTTTCAAAATAAGACTCAGGCTCTCTTTCTGTCTTCTGTTTGTGTTTCAGATCATCAGCTGACCTCTTTTTTTTTTCTTTTTTCTTTTTAAATCAACAACACTGATGGAGAAAGTGGATGAGGTGTCCTGTTGCCCTCTGGGACCTTCATCATGGGTAAAGAAATTATCACTTCCTCTCAAAGTGCACTCATGCAAGAGCCGGTACCGACAGACCCAGGTTCAATATTCTTCTCACATTTTGTTTTACGTCTTCTGTTTTTTGTTAGCTCTTCTTATAAAATAAACATAAAAACAGAAACTTAGAGGTTAATCTATATTCATGTCTCTTCTTGAAAGTGGAGCCGGTATAAAAGCAGCATTTTTTTTTTCCTTTGTTTTTTTTTTTTTTTTTTTTTTTTTTTTTAAACACACAGAATAAAACACGAGTCCTGGATGAGGCGTTTCCTCACCTACTTCCCTTCTCCCTTTTACAGTGAGGGTGCGTTAGATTTATCCTCCATTTCAGAGTGACAGGCCTCCATCACAAGCTTCAGAGTCCTGCACAGAGGAAGCACATGTTTTTCAGTTCCAGGCAGTCCGGGCAGGCGGATAGGTGGGCGGGTGGTGTTCCCCTCCTCTGATTCCTGAGCTGTGGTCTCGATTTTACCAGCTGGGACTCGCCTGGGAGGTAAAACATGCATCCTCTGAGTGTCGTTAAGCTTCAGACTCACCCTTCTTCTTCCCCTCCTCTCCAGCGTCACTGTCCTCTGACTGGCTGTTGCTAAGCACTAGGAACTGTCCGTCAGAGCCAGGCGGGTTGGCCGGGCGACTTGATGCAGCGATCAAGCGGCTCTGCTCCTCCAGATCCTGCAAGTCAGTCAAGAGAAGAAGAGAGCTTTTAATGGGGCAAACGTAAGACCTGGACTGAGAATGAGTGGAAAAAGACTTGAAAGACCTTCAAAAAAAGCACAGTGAACTATCAAGATGACATCTGACAACCGCCACAGTACCCTTAATGACAAATTTATGTGGTTTGACGACCAATACAAAAGAACCACTTCAAGGGTAACTCCGAGGGGTAAAGAGTTAAAATTGGCTCCATGGATGCAAACTACAAAGAAAAAAAAATGGTGGCTGAGACTTTTGCACAGCAGTGTAAATACATAATGTTTTCATTCATTTAAGTCAGACAAAGCAAAAATGTCTTTAAGTGATAAACCCCAAAGTCCAACAAACTCACAAACTAATCAATTAAAGTGGTGATGATGGGGTCATATCACATGTTTACATTGTATTACAGACTAAAAACACCCCCTGGCTGCTCGGCATACTCTGCACATTCGTTATAACACGGGAATAATGCAAGGTTTGTGTTGAAAGGTAAAAAAATCACCTTCTCGATCTGTCTTTGCTTGCTCAGTTCCTCCTTCTGTTTCTCTTTGGCCTTATCCTCCTCCTTTTTCTTCTCCACCGCTTTACGGTCCTGCATCACAAGAGCAACAATAAGAAAACAAGCGTAAACATCCACAGCAACACATGAATGACCCCCGGTTACAGTCTCACCATCTCCGAGTGCAAGGCGATCTGCTTGGCCAGACCAATGCTGTCACAGATCTGAAAAGCATTAAGAAGACAGACGATCAGACAGAAAGAAGGATGTGTTACACCACCAGCCAAACAGATAAACGGACACACAACCTTCTCTCCATCGTTGTTAGATTCAAAGATGTAGCAGATGGCTCGGCTGTCGCTCCGCCCGCTTGCCGACTGCAGAACAAAACCAAACAGCCTCTTGTTGTCCTGATGGGACGAACACTGCACCACAGTGGAGAGAGGGAACTGCAGCGAGACACAGCAGGATGCCAGTGAGTAAAGACAGAAGTGACACTTCAAATCTTAGAAACAAGACAAAACTGGAGAAACTGGGGTCACCGTACCCTGAGTCGCGTCACTTGTGTCTGAGGATCAATTAGCCTGAAAAATAAAAGACCTATTTTAATATAAGAGGATAATTGCAATTTATTTCAAGCTGGCATTTTATTTTATCTTTTGTTGAATGTGGTTCCTGTGGCTCATGCTTGCTTTGCAAAAATAAGTTAGTCACACAACAAACATCGGCTTCATCCAACACGCTCATAATGATCACTGCAGTTCCTACTTGAGGCAGTCGCAGGTGACCAGCAGGTGGGACTCGGTCATCCTGAAGATGTTGTGGATGGCTCTGGCAGCCAGGATCTGCCTCATGGTCTCAGAGATGACATCCACTGACTCGGCAGTCTTCACCTCCATGGAGCCCAGGAAGCGAACGATAAAGAGCTGGTGGAGGATCGAGTCTACGCAGCACAAAAAACAAAACATATTTCATGTATGGCTGTGGTTCCACTCGAGTTGCGTAAAAGCTGATTCTTTGGTGGTTTAAATGTACTTTTCTAATAATTAAATCACTTTAAATTATTTTAAACTGGTTGTAATTATGGATAATAATGGAAATAATAAAACCCATTATAATCGAAATAAACACGCAGTTTAAACCTTTTTTTTCTACATGAGTTATATCCTGGACACAATCTTGTCAGAATCCCAGTTATAACATTAACATGACCTCTGCATAGTCGTACATGTCATTTAGAAGATAAACAGGTACATAAATAAATAAATAAATAAAGATAAAATAGTCGAGACAGACAGACATGAGTACCTTCACTGTCTTCTGCTGTGCTCTCTCCTGACTCCCCAAATGGATTACTTCTCCTGCAGAGAAGCACATAAACACACAAAACAGTCATATTTTCATAGCCTCAGATATATCTGTCTTCACATTATTAGTTTAGTTAGCTTGCTTTTTGTTCTGTCATTGCGTGCTTCGCAGACCATGTAAACAGTAGATATAGGCAGAGCTGCTTGAACTCTTAATGTTCACAAGCACTGTCTGCAGCACATGCAGCACAGAACCTTCAAATCCGAGCAGATGGTGCTGCGCAGTCAGGCGGCATCGCCACGTTATGCTGCCGGCTAGTTTGTGAAACACATGCTGGAAAGTTAAACAGTGATTCATCATTTTCCCTGACAGACACGTACCTGCCGGACTGCGGTGCTGTTTTACTTTGTCCTGAGTTCTCCTCACTGACGGGGGAAATTATGTCAAACTGGATGGGTGTTTCTGGGGCAACCAGTGCATCTAGTGAGAGCACAGAAAGAGCAGGCGATGGCTCGGAGCCCACGGAGCTGATGCTGCTCGCTCGACCCGTTCGCCCCTTACTGGATGGGAGACAAAGAGAGAGAGCAATGGAATCTGGACCACCTGCGGCCCTACTTCAATAAATCATGGAAGCCGATAGCAGGTTGTGAGGGTGTTGGTAATCATTACTCTCACTTAAACCTAATTTTGAAAAAGTCTGAACCCTCAAACAGAGAGGACAGGTAGAAATACCCAGTCTAAAACTCAAACTAGATGACAACCCACTCACCCACACACACTCCTACCTGGTGGGTCTCATGCTCTCGTGTCTCTGCTGAAAGGACGGCGATGGTGTCACAGCTTCAAGAGCGGATTGGTTCACTCTGGCTGCAAGCTCCTGCCAACAAGAAGTAACTAGGAATTACTGTGAGCATCTGGTTTCTAATAGTGTATGTGCCAAGCTACTGTGATTTATTACTGAAGTCTGCTTGAAGTCTAGAAATTGTGCATTGGCGTACTGTTGCACAGTCACAAGAAACTTGTGGGAACACAGTTATTAGATCAGATCTTCATTACTAGTACCTCGTGCCAAATAGTCAAAGTAGTTTCCTCAGAAAATCTATAATCTCCCATGCAAAGAGTTTAAGGTCTTCTGCACTATCTCACAATATTGATGCTGATATTTTACAACACATACTTCCCTGACTAGACTACAACTAAAATAGCTGCCAAAGGTATACCACAGTGAACGGTAAGCAACATGACAGTCGATAGAAGAAGAAAGCAGACACAAACCTCTGCATTTTCACTCAGGTAGATCCTCCTTGAGATGTTGTTGATGGTGGAGATCCACTATTGGAGAGAGACAACATCAGAAAACAGCAGCAACCTCAAAGGAGGCTTCATAAAGTTAGAGAAGTATTTTACCTCCTCGCATTCCTTCCTGCTCTCCGCCTGCAGCGTCACCACTCTGACATAATAAAGAGAAGAAAATGATTTTTATTTTGACCTAAGAATTAGGGAAAAATGGGGCGGGGCTAGGCACATCTGAGAAGAGAGATATAAAAAAGGATCTCTCACTTTTTCCCATCGAAGGAAGTGACCTGAAAGCAGAATCGGCGGTCGTCACAGTCGACGGCCATGACGGAGGAGTTGTCAAGGTCTGTGACCAGCCCGCCCGCCACCTCTCCCCGGCCCTGTTGCATCAGGTTTCCACCCTGTGTAAAGAAGTACTGTCGCTCCCAGGATGATGACACTAGCCCAGTCTTACTGTGAGACAGCAAAGACACAAAAAGGATTTCACAGTGTTTACAGTAAGGGATCAAACCACCAACCTTCCAATAAGCAGAAGACCCCCTCTACCTCCTGAGCTACAGTCACCCCAAAAAGAGATGTACAATGTAAACACTGTTCTGGGTCTGTGGGTGAAACGGGATTAAAGCTCACTAAGAAATAAAACACTGAAGTCTTCCTGTGGCTTACTTCCGGATGTACAGGTAGCCCTGCTTCCTGGTCAGGTGGCGACACACAGGTGAGTGGGCGGGGTCGGGGTCACATGGTGCATAAAGGGCGTCACAAGCCCTCTCCATCTCCTGGATGGTCTGTTGCATCTGCCCCACCTCCTCCTCCATTTCCCGGCGTACACTATACATACATTCACATGTTCATTGTCACTCATTGCTAAAATCTTCATGTCTCCACGTTAATGAATTAACAGTTTGGGGATGAAGGAGTTCTTACTTCTGGACACTGGTTCCTATAGTTCCCAGGAACTCTTCCCACTGCTGGGTGAGATTTTCTGACCCCAGCTTAAAAAAACTGATCTGAGGAGAACAAAAACAGATTGGTCACTTCAGAGCTGACTTGAAATAAATGTGACTCGTCTAACAGTCACTTTCCTTTGCACTGGAGCACGGCAGCAGTCTGAGGTTTCTCTCTGCTACCAGTGAGCAATTTATGTTGTGTTAATTCACCTGTAGGACTCACATGTAGTTATCTGATATCAAATTTTCCAAAGGTGTAAGACCGTTCATTGAATATTTGATGACAAATTGTAGCATTGCATGATTAAAGCTACAAACAAATATTCATCTTACAGCATCTATTTTGCTATGACTGTGTACAAAACGGCAGCACAGTGGTTAGCACTGTTGCCTCACAGCAAGAAGGTCCTGAGTTCAATTCCACTGCTGCAGTCTTTCTGTGTGAAGTTTGCATGTTCTCCCCGTGTGGTGTGAGTGTGAATGGTCTATGTCATCACTATGTCTATGTGACCTGTCCAGGGTGTACCCTGCCTCTCGCCCTTAGACAGCTGAGATAAGCTCCTGAAAAGGATAAGCGGCAGAGAATGGATGGATGTTTACAAAATGCAGCAAAAACTAGCTTCTACAATGATTTCAGCAGTACTTAAATACCACACTATCCCATATTCAATACATTCACAGTTTTCTGCATCTTTTTACACTGTTTTGGTATTAAATCTCCTTTGGAGAAACTCTGTCTACCCCTTCTGGCAGTAAAGGCAAATCATGTTTGTTCTTGCCCTCATTCACCGGCTGTGGATGACATATCAGTTTTCAGAATTCCTAACTGAGTGAAGTTACCTGGAAGTGTGTGTGTGGTCGTCACAATAAGAGCTCACTCCTTAGTGCTTCCTTTGTTACCTCCTTTAGCAAAGGATACACTGAACCATTCTTCGTAAAAGTTAAAGAAACAAAATGAATACCTATGCCACATGTAAAATGCACTTTCTTTTAGTCCATATTTGGGGCATTTTTGTTTAAGACCCACATCAACAACATCCACCATCAGATTAAAAAGTCTGACTCTTAGAGCACCACAATCGTTTTCCTTTTCTTTAAATTTTCCTTCATATCCTTCTCTGAGCTCAAAGCGTTTTCCATCGAGTTTCTTTCCTGTTATAAACTATTCTTGGATGCTTCCAAGGTGTTTTAGACTACTTAACCTTTGTTGCTACAGGTCCTCTCCTATTCAAGCCTGATTACAATGTGTCACTACTAGTGCGCATGTGTGTGTGAATATCACCTGACATGAAACTGTGTGCTCCAAAATACACAGCTGGCACTGATAGTGCAAAAACTTCAATGAAATCAAACTTAATTTATTCACATAAAAGTTCAGCAGTCAGGCTTAAAATGTCTGTTGGAATTGTTTTGCATTACCAAAGAATTTCAAAGCTGTTTCCAAAATTCCCAGAATCAAGCAGGGGGATTAACATTTTGCCAAGTTAAAGATTTGATGTGTATTTCACACTGTTCTGGCTTTTTCTGGGGGAAAAGAATTTCGGACCCGAGTCAGATATGCAATCCAGTTAACGTCTGGTTAAGACCTAATGTTGGATTTTTGAGGTGCACTGGTCCCATCTCTCTCTCATCACCCCCAACCGGTTGCAGCAGATGGCCGCCCCTTCCTGAGCCTGATTTTCCTGAAGGTTATATATGTGAACTGAATTACTCTGCAGTAAAGGCGTGCACACCTGTGCCTGCATGTATCCCAGCAGCGGCTCCAGCAGAGCTGTCTTCTTCTTGTACTGCAGAGTGTTCAGAGAGCAGAAGTAGTGCATCATTGTCTGGTGTTGTTTCTTGCGGGACGTGTAGACATCCTCCACCACCTCCGCCCGTAACTGCAACACACGAGACTCTTATTTCAGTAAAAAGCCAGATAACATTATTCACTCGCATAATATCATTTGGTCTTGATAATCATCTAGGAAGCTGCTGCTTTGAGGAATGTGAAACTTGATGAGAGACTTTTTAAAACAACCCAACCCCATCTATCATTGCAGCTGCATTTCCACACAGTCATCACTTCCTGTAACTTTAATAAAAATGCTACTGAGGAGTTTTTGCTGTTGTTGTTTTTTTTTTTTTTAAAATACAGCAGATTCTGTGAAATTATTTTTATAGAAACCAAAATAGAGACCAAAAATTACAGATTTGCTGGTATGACCAAAAATTACTAATTTAATGAATAAACTTCAGTGATTTGGAAGTTTGAGGGAAAACAGAGGAAGCATTTAGGTCTTTCAGTTCCGAGTTCATACTAATATGTCTTTTTGACAAAGCACAATGAGTGTGCCGAACATGCAAAATATGAAAATTATCCACAGACTCCTGCAGCTGTATTTAAATCGTAAAAGCAGCTTCTTCTTATCAGCTCAGCCAACCAATCTAAACAAAGCTGCTAAGCTTCTATCCATCTAACTGTGGATGTTTTTACAGTTAAATAGAAAACTTTCCAGACTATGATTTACCATTTACGGACATGTAAAATAAAACCATTACCACGGAAGTCAATGTATAGTTTGAGGTATGAAGTCATAAATGGTAAACCTAAAAGCTGTTACCTTGTCGTTCTCCCTCCTTTTGGATAAGCGACTGTATCTGTTAATCGCCACGTCGTGATCTGCACACAGAGACACAGAAAAGATTTTTAATAGTAAAATATATCTTGCCCTTTTAATGGTTAGAAAACCTGAAACTGCCTGAAATGCACACTAAAAATACCTAAACAAACTAAATTTCACAATTGCAAGTAATTTAGCTTCTATTTGTACCATTTCAATAATTTTTCTTTTATATATGGGCCTAAAATTTAAGATCTAAAGTTAAGTATTTACTAGATCACAAAAGATTTAAATGAAAGCTGAGATGAAAGCACTGTGATATACAGAGTTCAACTGCTGTAGTGTTGTTTGGGGAGTGACATGAAGGTTTACTACACAACAGTATACTTTAATTCTATACAAAATATATCTGACTGACTGAAAACCAGTATGAAAAACAGTCTGGGGAATTTCTGTGAGGTAGGATAAAAACTTAGGCTTAATCTCATGTGTAGGCAACTTTTTTTCCCCTCCACAGGGCCATACTGCCAAGATCAAATGGAAACATGGTTAGAGGTTAAATGAAAGTACTAAATGTTAAATGAACATTTATATAAGTCTTGTCAACTGTATGATATGAACTGCTGCATTGCCTGAATTAAACAGCAGTAAAGTCTCGCTGCATTGACTGCCCAAGAATTATACTGCCTCTTACGCTAATTTTCAAACACCGCGGGTCAGAAACAGATGGCTTTATATTGCACATGTGTGATTTATCTAGACATAAAGTATATGTAGTACAAAAGTACTGAACCACACCTCTAAATGTTTGAATTCAGGAATTTTCTGTCCAATTTCCACAGATGTATAAAACTGTCTTTACAAACATTTGTGAAAGAATGGGTCATTCTAAAGAGCTCACTGCATTTGAGGATAGCAGTTTAATAGGAGCCACCTTAGCAACAAGTCAGTTTATGAAATTTCTTCCGTCCTAGATATGCTATTACCAGCTGTAAGTGGTATTATTACAAACAGGAAGTGTTTAAACCACAGCAAATTCGTCACTAAGTGGCAGACCACATAAAGTTACAGCGCGAGGTCGGCATGTGCTAAAAGGTAGAGCACGTAAAAGTCCCCATCACTCTGCAGAGATCCAAAACTCCTTTGTTATTAATATCAGCACAAAACCTATCTGCCAGAGGCTTCACGGGAAGGGCTTTCATGACTGGAGGTGCAATGCAAGCGTAATGTGTAGGTAATAAAGTGCACTGACTGTAGTTTATGAGGTACAGCTTACCATCACTGGCTATTTGGAAGACTTCTTTAAGAGTAAGGATCTCTGGAGAGACAAAAAAACTCACATTAGAGAGCAAAGTGCATCTGTTTATGTAGCAAGGGCTGCTGCTTCAGATTAATTCTACAACCATAAATATTAAATATTAATATTAAAAGTAAACAACTAACATAGCAATGCAGAAAATAATTTACATTATGTGTCACTGTTGATGGCAAAATAAAATTAGTAAACTGAAAATTGGCATTATGCATTATTAACGTCTCTAAAGCAGTTTCAAAACTGGGTGAAAGAGCTTAAAGTGTTTTCTACCCTTCAGGTCTCGCTCTTTAAACTGAGTAATGGGGAACATCATGGCATCAGCAAGCTGGGTCGACAAGACAGCATGACAGGAGCTGAGCTAGAAAGAGGAAGAGAAGGGGGAAGTTAAAATCCTAACCATGAATCAGATGAACAAACACAAATATAACACTAGTTTTTCTTATTCTTTTTATTTTGCACCAAATTTGCCTGTTTGGGACATCAAAACATGCAAACCTAACTCACTTCATCGATGACTTTTGCAAACTGTTGCAGGGTAGAACTCATCACCTCATCATCACCCCCAAGAGGAAAACGCTGCAAACAACGGCAACAATAAGGAAACATTACACAGCTGAGATTAACACATAGATTTCTGGATGTTATTAAAACCGCTAATATTTTCTATTATGGTAAAGAAAAAATCTGAATAATGCTGATCCAAAGCTGTTTCTAGAAGACAGGAATGGCCAGACCAAATTTCACAGAGGTGTGGTAAAGGCAGATGTGTGTGAAGTAACAGATAAGAGCAGAAGGCTCGTTGTTACAGGACTACGGTTAGGGTGATAAGTATAATGGATGGGGTTACAAGGCGGGCATTTAGTATTTTATTGCCCTTTTTAAGGGTCTATTGGTATAACGAAGATAGGCTGTTATAACAGCGAGGCTCTTATTATACTGTGTGGCCTGTGGCTTGTGTGATAAGACTGGGAAGCCACACCAAGCAGTGCCAAAACCTGCAGTTCTCCCAACTGACCACTTAATGCTGGCTCCAAAAATGTTTTTCAGAACAGTGACTTCCGAAAAAGCAGAGGGAAATGGAGGTAGCTTAAAAGAAATCTCAAAATCTCTGAGACCGCCCAAGTGGAAGCCTTCCGCCACTTGCCTACAACCTAGAAATTCTGTCCATAAACATATGAACAGAATCGGTGACAAAGGGCAGCCCTGGCAGAGTCCAGCGCCCACCAGGAACAAGTCTGACTTATTGCTGGCTATGCGGACCAAGCGCTTGCAACGGTTGTATAAGGATCGAATGGCCCGTAGCAGTGGGCCAGACAGCTTCTGGAGTATTTTGAATTGCATGAATCTTCCTTAGTTTCCAAAAATTAGTCAAATAGTGAGACACCACTGGAAGCCAAAAACAGTCCAAATTCTTTCAACTCCCAAACGATTCTCCAGAGAAGTGACTCCAATTATTGTCTAATGCTGATTTTTATCCTTACTACCATTTGTCTTCTATGCTTTGTATGGTGAGTTTGGGTTTTAAAAAGGCGCTTTATAATGTATTATTATAAAACAGGATTGATGAAGTTTAGCCAAGTTAGAAGTTAAAAGTGAGGTATCTCAGCCATGTGTGAAACAATCCATGCACAACACAAAGTTAGTCATTTATATGTTGCCGGCTGGCTATAAAAAAGTCCTGATCCTAAGCTTAATGTCCACACTAAGATCTCAGTTGGTTCAAGGGTGATTCATTTGTGAAGCTTTCGGATATTTAGTGTCCAGCACTTCTTTGTAATAATAATAAAAATAATAAAATAATCTAGTGTTTGAGTGTGTAGACTTGTGCTGCGGTTGGGGCAAATATAGCATTTCCTACCTGTTTGTCGTATTCTTTCAGCAGTCTGGAGGTCAGGTGTGTTGCCGCACTCAGCTCATTCTGGAAGACAAATCAGCAGCACTAAGAGCTGGACACACACTATCCAAATAGCAGCACATTATTGATTTTGTGTTTATGTGAGTGAGTGTATGTGTGTGCATGTGTACCTGTGCATCATAAATCCTCTGCATGGCCTGATACAGTTGTGTGCAGTAGTTGGAGATGGCTGCAGTGTCCTCCTCAAAAACTCCCAGCAGAGACCGTGTCTGCAAACCAAAACCATCAAAAACAAACAAACAAACATCATGCAGCTGATTTAACTACATGATCCGTTTATGAAACCATACTCAGCTTACTTGCCCCCAGATAATTTCCTATGCGAGTGCCAAAAACTTCACCTGCATACATTTCTGCAAATCAAACACCTGCACGCACTACTGCTGCTCTCAAGGTGTGTCTTAACACCCTGCTGGTCCCTGTCATTTTCAAGGCATTACTCACTGTGAGAAATAAATCACACTCTCAGGCTGTTTTCCTGAAAGCTGAATGGTTGCAACCTGTTGTGTGATTATCCTGAATGGATTTCACCTTGCTGTAAATCAGATTTTACTGCTGCGGTAACCTGGTTTCTCTCCAGCTCCCACTGTTAAATTACAAATATAACAGAGCTGACGCCTAATGTACACCGAGAGAGTTAATAACAGACTGGAGTGGATGAAGCATAAATCATTAGTTATATAGACTAAAAGATTTTGCAAAGACTGCAGAGTCATACCAGCAAATCTGAAAAGTTCCCACCCGACCCTGATAGAGTCAGCTGATTTTTTTCTATTCTATAACTTTAACATATCTAATAAGGTCATGCAAAACTTTATCTTCGTATTATGAATATGTCTGAGTTTCAGTCCATCAGAGTACAGGCATTCGTCAAAATTAGTTTCCCTTATTTTAATGCTCTTATAATTTCTTAGAAACATGAGATAGCCACATTACATTTTCAGGGTTGAAAAAAACAGTTATGCAAATTCTTTTGGCTCTTGCAAATGATTTCTGTGCTTGAGAGCAGCAAGAATTTCCCTGTGCTTTGAGAGCTGATACCCAGATTATCCTGACTGTTAACGTAAGTAAATCCTGGATATGTGCAGCTTCAAACCAAGTAAGTTTATACACTTTGACCACACCTCAATCCGTGATGTCACAGCAGGTGTTATTCCTAAGATTTTCAGGAAACAACATCACTGCTCGAGTTGTTTTTCTGTCCATCTGCAGCAGTGCAGTTGAAGCTTTGGGCACGGTGTGACACCAACAGAAATACAACACTGGTGTTTGACCAGATAACCACTACTGGGGAAAAGGGAGGAATGATTAGCGAAGTGGCTACGGAAGTTGCAGGTTAACCGTTGATTAATGTGCAAACCAGCAGTAAATCTGACATTTTAGGATCTGGCAGCTTGGCGAAAGCTTCCACCACCTGATCCATAAAGCAGTCAGTTCATGATCCCACTGCATAGCTGAAGTATCCCGCTTGAGAAGCTGTGGTTAGCTGTGCCGTTAGCGATTAGCATCATTCCGATGGATGTTGGCAAACAGTCTACAAAGACAGTTAGCCTAGCTATAGACGTGGCTAGAATTAGCTTTTAGCTGAAGCCCTCGGGGAGTAGAGCTGTTACCTGCGGGCTGTCCTCCAGCGTCTCCTCTATCGGTAGCTTCTCTATCCCGGGCATAGCTGCTGCAGGCGTGTTGATAATCTCTGAGAAACGCAAGACAAACACACAACAAATCGGTCCGACAACTCCCACTCAGGATTTCTGGGCTACACGGATTCACAACACCCCAAAACAGCTCCTCCCGGTTCCACATGCCACGCCCTCTACGGGGTTTTTGATTGGATAGAAGAAAATTAAGCCAATGTGATTGGCTTATTTTTTAAAAGAATATTCGCCATTTTGGCTCTAACCATCAGCTCAGTGATACAGGGATAGCGCGTACACGTCAGAGCCGTAATGGCGACTACTTCGGCGAGTTTCCTGTTGAGATATTTTTTAATCTTATTCAGAAATTTACTGACGCCACATTTTGTACAATATTTTAAAAACGGATAGTATTTTTGTAACAGATATTTAAATTTTGAAATGTTCAGCTTTGCAAAATTATTACCACAAACCATATAAAATGACCATGTTTACAAATATAATTGTTTGTTGAGAAATGATGATGATGATGATGATCAGAAAAATAAATCTTTTAGCTGCTCCTTTTAGGGGTTGCCACTGTGGATCATCTGCCTCCATCTCATCCTATCCTGGGCATCTTCAACCCTCTGCAGGTCCTCCATAACTACATCCATGAATCTTCTCTGTGCTCTTTCTCTTTTCCTCCAGCCTGGCAGCTCTGTATGCAACATCCTTTGTCCAATATATCCACTGTCCCTCCGCTGCACATATCAAAACTCTCTCAGACTTTCATCTCTAACTTTGTTTCCAAAACACTCTGAGTTGTCCCTCTCATACAATACTCATTCCTAAAAATGTCCATCCTGTTTACTCCTAATGAAAATCTTAACACCTGCAGGTCCTCCTCCTGTTTTTTTGTCAGTGCCACCATCTTCAAACCGTACATCATCGGTCTCATTACCTTCAAACCATTCACTCTTGCTGCTATCCATCTGCCAAAAATCACCCCAGACACTTGTCTCCACCTACTCCATGCCTGTCTTCTTCACCTCTCTTGTGCAGTCTCTGTACTTTGGACAGCTGACCCCAGATATTTCTGCATTTTTATTTTGTTATATACAAACAAAATTATAGCAAAGAGGAAAGAGAGTAGCAATTTGTTTATTTGGTAGTTCAATGAAAGGCTTCGGTTAGTTAAGAGTGAGAAAAAAAATATTTTGCTCATGTTTGCATTTTTGTCTTGTTATACAATATTTGAAATATAAAACAAACAAACAAAACACTACATTTTTGGAAATATTTGTGGGTATTTTCTTGTTTGTTTCTTTTGTACTAAAGTGGCCCTCCAATTAAATGACAGTGCCAGCATTGGCCCACAGCTCATTTAAGTTTGAGACCCCTGCTTTAGAGGTAGAGGTGCATTTGCCATGTCTCTTTTTGCTGTATAACCAGCCTCCCAGTAGTCCTGCCTACTTTCTTCAGCTCCCTTACTATCCCACTTTTTCTTTATATATACTGTATGTATGTATACTTATCCATGATATTAATATTAATATAAATCTGACCAAAATCATACTATAATACAATATACATAAAACATACAAAATATATAGATAAAGTAATAATAATGCAAAAAACTTTTATTATTAATTAATTAAAATGCTACAATGATAACAGGCAAGCTGAAGTCAGAAGGTTCCACCTCCCTCATCTACATTAGGCAGCATTAGGGGACCACGAGGGAACAAATTCTCCGCCAAGCTGTAGAATCCATGTAGCACGCAGCAGCTCAGGCCACTGCGGGACTCCGCAATGCCCGAGGTACTGTACCACCAACCAGCCTCCCCATCGTAGCGCTCCACAGAACACGTACCGTGATAGCCATCATATCCTCCGATCACAAAGAGCTGGTCATTCACAACTTCAATTCCAAAGTAGCTGCGGGGGTGACGCATAGATGGCAGGACGCGCCATCTGTTGGTGATAGGGTTGTAGGCCTCAACAATACGCAGTGGGGTGTACCCATTAATGGTGCCACCAACCTGGGAGTGGGAGAGTGGCATGAGTTCATAGTTTCAGAAGAAAGAAGTACCACTGAATAAAAAAAAACTATGAAATACAACTCTTTTGGACATTTTTTCCTCACTGCAATGCTGCTAGTGGCCACTAGGAAAAATTTGTTAGTAAGTCTGAATGACTTCTCTGTATTCACGTTCTAACCTTCAGCACTTTAAGGGACCTAACCCCAGTGACCAGAGTCTAAATGAAGCTCCTGAGAAAGAAACATGAAGTAAAGGAAGAAGAAGACATGCAACAGACAACAAAGCACCAGGATAGTTTTTAGATTTGACAACTACCGTGAGGGGACTGTGGATGATTTATGTCATGCAATCTATGCCCTATAATGCTAAAGTCGGATTCATGGTGGTATGTTTCTTTCAACTTGTGTAGGTGTTTGGCTATGCACAGTGCATGATTTTATGTATGCAATCTACATTAACTAAGCAATGAACTGCGAGCTGCGCCGAGGCTCAGTTTAAGAGAAATAACAATTATTTTAAACTGTGAATCTTGCAAAGTTACTCTAGAGTACAATAAAATTACTGTGGTACACTTACTGCATATATCCAGTTTTTGTAAGCAATAACCCCTAGGCCTCTTCGGCTGCACATCATGGGAGCAATTGTGGTCCACAGGTTGGTGTCTGGATTGTAGCATTCAGCTGTAGGGAGGCTATAAGTTTGATAGAAACCCCCACAGATATAAACCTGTAGAAAGGATTAAGAGAAATTAAGAGCAAATTATTATTCATGAAGCGCTAGCACCTCCAGTGGTGTAGAGGCAACACAGTTGTAGTTAAGACATTTGCTTGGCAAGTGAAAGGTTGCTGGTTTCATTCCAGCAGACACAAATTCCCTTTGAAGTTGTGACAGGAAGGGTATCAAGTGTAAAACTCAAAATCAAACCTGCGGTAAAAGGAAGCAGCTGAAAGGGAAAGTAGCTAGTTATCCATGAAGAGCTAATCAGAGTTTGGTAGGCAGGTTCAGGAATAAAGATATATTATGTAATAGCAGAAAACGAAATGGAATATGAACAATTACTGCATTTTTACAGGACATACAGCGAGAGGTTACAAATTCAAGGAAAAATAATTGGAAAACAGTTTAAGGGCATCTGTTATCTCTTTAATGGTGGCTTTGTTTGGGTCCACCTTGGAGAGAAGTGTCAAATCAATAGAATGGTGCTCTAAATGAAAGAATAATCTCTATTCTGATGGGAGTGGTTGCTTCTAGGATGATATTACACCACTCACTGAGCCTGAAAAGTCATTAAATTGTTCCTATAGTCTGGCTTAAAGAAACATGTTGTCAGGCTGAGCAATGAAGTGAAAACAACATAGTCACTGCTTTCATTCATGTCTCCTTGCACCTACCTTTCCATGCAGAACTGCGGCACTGGCTGCAGCTCGCTGTGCATTCATTCTTGCCACGATGGTCCACTGGTCAGTCTCAGGCTTGTAGCACTCAACACTGCTCAGGGAAATTTCTCCGTTGAAGCCTCCCATGGCGTAAATGCATCCATTCAGCACAACAACGCTGACATAGCACCGGGCATTGTACATGGGTGTCACAAGTTGCCATGTAGAGCTGCTGAGATGAAGTCTTTGCACAGTTTTCAAGTTAGTTTCATGGTTGCAGCCACCAATTAAGTAGACAAAGCCGTCCAGGGTAACGGCTCCGTGGTGAGCACGATGAATGTCACAGGCCACAGTGGCCCAGCTGTTGGTTCGGTAATCATATGCCTCATAGTTGCATCGTGCAGTGGAGCGATTTTTGCCTCCAGTGACCAATAAGATGGAAGAAGGCAGACGTGGCCGGCTCAGCAAGCTACTGTAAATGAATTGTGGACGTCTGTTGAGACCACAAGCTTGAAACACCTCCACTACTTCATTGATGATGGACATGCATTCAGCATTGTTCTTTATCATGGCATTGTTCATGACGCTGTTTTGGAAGTATTCAGAGGTCATCAAGGTGAGACGTACCTGGACAAATAAAGAATGAGGGGTTAAGGCAAAGGTGTCAGGCTAATTTTTAACTAAGTCACATGTAGCCTAATGTGATCTCATAATGACCTCAATGAAAAAAGTCACTCCTCTAATTTTTTTCTTGCTTTAAGTGTAAAAAAATACGAGTGCGTAATTTTATATCTCTTCTACATACAAAACACGTGTTTCGAAGTAAAAACTTTTGAGTTGGACCCTCTGTCAGGCCAATCATGGTGCCTGGACTACATGTTTGCCACCCTTGGGTGTTAGTATACATGTTACAATACATGTTTTATTAAGCTGACTACAGCTACAGTTGATTTGTGGTTAAGTTACCTTGGGCAGCAGCACAGAGATACTTCCTTGTCTTTGGTCAGGCATATGGTCAATCCACAAGAGGATGACTTCAAATGCTGTGTTTTCACATTTCACGTTGAGGTGATCGCTCTCAAGTACAGCGGCTAGCTGCTGCTCAGAGAGATCAAGCAGCTCCTCTGTGGTACCGATGATTTCTTCAAAGTGATGCAGGATGTAGAAGAAGGCCTTTTTTCTCAGTTCAGGGCAGTAGTAGAAGTCCACCAACTTCCAGATGCCAATGCAGTTCTCCGGAGACAGCTGGTTCTCCAGAAAGAAGCAGCAGGCCTGAATTATCCCCGGGACCAAGAACTGGTCTGCAGCTGCTAAAATGGGCACCACATTATCCTCTGTCAGAGGAACAGATTTGGTGTAGGCGTAATTGATGATGACGTCCATCATCTCAGATGAGATGCCAGGGATGGTGTACATCCGCTTCTCCGGAGTGGCCCAGGCTCCAGTGAAGAGAGTGCTGTGGGATTTAGAGGACATCAGGTTTTCAGGAAGTATATGTAGCACATAAATTACTTCTGGATCAAACAGGAAGCTGTTAATTTGGCATGAGTAAGAGGTTATTTACAGTAAAATTTATCTAGAGCTCAAACCCAACAATCTTCAGTGCACATTCATTCACTAATAATATGACCATATGCAGAGCAAGGGAACTGGGTAGCAATGCCCCCCTAAAATAATCCCATACCAATGCCATTGGACTAATGGACACAATTTTATAACATTAGTTTAGTACTAGATTATGCTTTAATATTTAAAAAAAAAGCTTACATTTAAGTAAATAACATTTTCTCCATCTGAAATATTAAAGTAACGTACACATGAATTAGTAACTGCAATCTAATATAATGTCTTGATGCATGCATCATCCAAGTAAGGAAATCCCAAAAAAGTTGATTCTGTTCATCTGGACATAGCGTTTTCAGTGGGAGAAACATTTCATCACTCATCCAAGTGACTTCTTCAGTGTAATAGTAAAATGTTTATGTTTGTGCAATATGAGAACCTTCACATTAGGTACCTTAAGTATATCTGAACACAAAAACTTTTTGTTTCTTTTCTTTACTCAGTGGAATTATCACTTACTTAAATATGTGAGGATATCCTGTAGTCAGACTAACAGCAGATTTAGAAATGTGATGGAATTCAAGTGCCCACAGATATATTAATGGTCACTTATTGTTCTGACCAAACTCCATTTCTAGCTGGTTCTTCAATGATACACAGATTTGCAACCCTACCAACAGGAGAAGGTGCGAAAGGTCGCGACAGGTCCTGACAGTTAAAAATGTACCAATCCTGGGAACTATTAAAGTATTGCACTCTGATGCATCTGCACACAATTAACCTCCAGTGAGTGTGTCGCCACTTCCAGGGTGGTTATTCTTGTAGGTGTGGTTACGCCAAAGTGGTGCACAAATAAAAATTTGTGATACATATTCAAAAATGCATTTTTTTTTTATAAAAGCTTTTTACACGTACACGTGACTGTGGGGTTTTTTTTGTTTGTTTTTTTTAATCTCAAAGGACCTCTAGATATTCACAAATGAAAAACTGAGTTTGTTTGGTTTTAGTTTGTTTTGGGGGTTAAAAGCAAATAATCAGGGAAAAAGTGCTCTTTGGCTTTGCATGAGTAAAATTTCAGGTGCCCCTTGATACATATTCAAAAATATATAATTATATATATCTGCTTTGAATAAATACTTTTTTCTTGATAAAATGGAAATTTAATTTGGTTAAAAATATCTTAAAAGGACATAAACTTAAAAGGACATAAACATCATAAACTGTTTATGCTGAATCTGAGTCTGCAGAGGGTACCAGTGATGTGGAAGACATCATGCCTTGTCCCTATTCCAAAGACGCTACGTCCCAGTGGCCCCCAGGATTACAGGCCCGTGGCACTGACCTCCCACATCATGAAGACCCTGGAAAGGCTCATCCTGGACCAGCTGCGACCCATTGTGAGACCACATCTGGATCCCCTTCAATTTGCCTATCAGCCTCGTCTCGGAACAGAGGACGCCATCATCTACCTGCTCAATCGTGTCTACACCCATCTGGACCAGCCGGCAAGCACTGTGAGGGTCATGTATTTTTACTTTTCCAGTGCTTTCAACACCATCAGGCCGACCCTCCTGGGTGATAAGTTGTCTCCATCATGGTTTTAAGGTAGACTTTTTGCAGTGCTGACTTCAAGTTTCAACATCCCATACTGTGTAATCTGTTGGACCAGGATTCTTTCCCATACCACATGCTGTAATACCACAACAAATACTCCCATTAATCGTAAGCCTTGAGGAACTTATGTTGTCACACATACCACAGTTGGTATAGTGAAGGCCAAACAACCAAGAAAGGCTGACCAAAACAAATTTCTAAATCAGGGGCCTCAAACTTGTGGCCTGCGGGCCACTTGTGGCTCGTATATTGACATGAAGAAATATAATGCAGTTTGGCCCTTGAAGTGATTTTTTTTTTGTTAGGGAGGATTTGTTTGTTGTTGAGTGCAATTTTTAAAATCTATTCTTTAAAAAGCAAATCATTATTTAATATGAAGGCAATATGAGCAGAGAATAGATACATGTTGAGGGATTGGCTGTGTTAGTTCAGTGAGAGAGTTTTTGTAAAGAAAACAATCTTCACTAGCAGTTGAACGCTAATGTGAATGCTTATGTCTGCATTTTTATTTTGTCCTGCCACATGTCTGGCTAGAAAGAGAGTACCAATTTGTTTATTTGGTAGTTTAATGAAAGACTTTAGTAACTTAAGAGTGAGAGAAAAACATTTCAGTTCACGTTTTCAGTTTTGTTTTGTTACACAATATTTCAAATTTAAAAAAACAAAACAAAACACAACATTTTCGGAAATATTTGTGGGTGTTTTCTTGTTTGTTTTTTTGCACTACTTGAACACTAAAGCGGCCATCCAGTGAGGTAACAGTGCCAACAGCTCATTTAAGTTTGAGACCCCTCTTCTAAATAGAAAGAAGGACTTGAAAATTGTGACTTAAACTGTATTTTGTATTAGTTTTCATAATCAGAGACATTATGTACCTTTGAATTTCGTTACTTACAGAGTTTTTTGCTGATACTTTGATCCTGCTGAGATAACCTACTCACCAAAAGTATGAGCTGCAGCTACTGAGGATGATCTTGTGGGCATCAAACATAACATTGTCCACTACGAGCACCACATCACACAGTTTTCCATCCAGATGGAATTTGTTCAGGGCTGTGCATACCGAGTCGCTCATCTTTTTCTCCATTTCTTTTCTGTGAAAATTTAAGCCTGTGCAAGTTTTCTGCTGTTCTGTCTTCTTCGACATGTCTATTGGTAACCAGGTCAGCTTAGTAAAGTAAATCTATGAAGAGATTTTTTTCAGTTGGAAGTGTGAGCCTGTGAGTTTTAGAATGTTACAATATGACATCACAGAAAATCATCAAAATGTGTTACATCGGTAACTAATTTACATACAGTGGCTTGCAAAAGCCTTGAACTTTTCCACATTTTGTCACATTACAGCCACAAACATGAATCAATTTTATTGGAATTCCACGTAAAAGACCAATATAAAGTGGTGTACACGTGAGAAGTGGAACGAAAATCATACATGATTCCAAACGTTTTTTTACAAATAAATAACTGAAAAGTGGGGTGTGCGTAATTATTCAGCCCCCTGAGTCAATACTTTGTAGAACCACCTTTTGCTGCAATTACAGCTGCCAGTCTTTTAGGGTATGTCTCTACTAGCTTTGCACATCTAGCGACTGAAATTCTTGCCCATTCTTCTTTGCAAAACAGGTCCAGCTCAGTCAGATTAGATGGACAGCGTTTGTGAACAGCAGTTTTCAGATCTTGCCACAGATTCTCGATTGGATTTAGACACCAGACAGGTCAGGGATAAAGTTATTGAGAAATTTAAAGCAGGCTTAGGCTACAAAAAGATTTCCCAAGCCTTGAACATCCCACGGAGCACTGTTCAAGCGATCATTCAGAAATGGAAGAAGTATGGCACAACTGTAAACCTACCAAGACAAGGCCATTGACCTAAACTCACACGCCGAACAAGGAGAGCGCTGATCAGAAATGCAGCCAAGAGGCCCATGGTGACTCTGGACGAGCTGCAGAGATCTACAGCTCAGGTGGGGGAATCTGTCCATAGGACAACTATTAGTCGTGCACTGCACAAAGTTGGCCTTTATGGAAGGGTGGCAAGAAGAAAGCCATTGTTAACAGAAAACCATAAGAAGTCCCGTTTGCAGTTTGCCACAAGCCACGTGGGGGACACAGCAAACATGTGGAAGAAGGTGCTCTGATCAGATGAGACCAAAATGGAACTTTTTGGCCAAAATGCAAAACGCTATGTGTGGCGGAAAACTAACACTGCACATCACTCTGAACACACCATCCCCACTGTCAAATATGGTGGTGGCAGCATCATGCTCTGGGGGTGCTTCTCTTCAGCAGGGACAGGGAAGCTGGTCAGAGTTGATGGGAAGATGGATGGAGCCAAATACAGGGCAATCTTGGAAGAAAACCTCTTGGAGTCTGCAAAAGACTTGAGACTGGGGCGGAGGTTCACCTTCCAGCAGGACAACGACCCTAAACATAAAGCCAGGGCAACAATGGAATGGTTTAAAACAAAACATATCCATGTGTTAGAATGGCCCAGTCAAAGTCCAGATCTAAATCCAATCGAAAATCTGTGGCAAGATCTGAAAACTGCTGTTCACAAACGCTGTCCATCTAATCTGACTGAGCTGGACCTGTTTTGCAAAGAATAATGGGCAAGGATTTCAGTCTCTAGATGTGCAAAGTTGGTAGAGATATACCCTAAAAGACTGGCAGCTGTAATTGCGGCAAAAGGTGGTTCTACAAAGTATTGACTCAGGGGGCTGAATAATTCCACACACCCCACTTTTCAGTTATTTATTTGTAAAAAATGTTTGGAATCATGTATGATTTTCGTTCCACTTCTCACGTGTACACCACTTTGTATTGGTCTTTCACGTGGAATTCCAATAAAATTGATTCATGTTTGTGGCTGTAATGTGACAAAATGTGGAAAAGTTCAAGGGGGCCGGATACTTTTGCAAGCCACTGTACATTTAAATAATAATAATAAAAAAAAAACTAGAAGAATGATGAAGACTAACTGAAACAAAACTGTTTACTTTTCAGACTAAACTACATTCCATTTAAAGTAAACAGGAAAACATTTTTAAGGGAACTAAGGAGAAAAAAACTTCAGAAAAAACATTTTGGTTTAGTACATTTTTACTGAGACTGAGGTGTCTGTGTTGCTAGTTTAATCCTGTCTGCAGTCTCCTACATTTGCCACTTTTTGCCTGTCACACAGCCAATCTTTAAAAGTATTACCTATTCTGAACTTTGAAAATCTTTTCACTCACAAATACTGACCTTTTGTGATAATAAAACTAACAGAAACTAAATGTAAAAGAAAAATTATCTATTTGAAGTGTTAGACCAGTGCTGTTACTTCATTTGGCCACAAGATGAAGCTGTCTCATACAATACAAGATACATATTGAGAGTCCAAGTAAGAACATACACAGCAGGGTACCACTTTTCTCTTTTTTATTTATTTGTTTTTCTTTTCTGGACTTCCTCGTCTTCTCTGCCGTTCATCCTCTTGCCTGTGGTGTCTCAATTTCTAAAGGAGTGGAGAGCTAGGACATAACAGGAGTGTACAGATATACACAGGCATACTTTACAGAATCTTTAAGGTTCACTTATTTTATTTAGCCAGACTGTATGAAAGAGGTGTGGCACACACAGTTTTGAAGAAAGATGTGTACATATTTAACTTGTCACACTGTCATAATAATCACACGTCTCTGAACTAATAAAATAGACAGAAAGCAGTGTCAGTTAAATATGATTAGCACCACTCTTCATATTTAAGTCACACTGCTTTTAATTCGCTCCAAACCAAAGATCTCTCCTTCCCCCTTTCTCATTTCTGTTTGTACATCCTTGAATCCTCTTTTTACCTCCATTCCTCACATCCACCAGAGATTGAGGAAGAGGAGGCAAGACACACACGGAGAGACGAGCTGAGACAGCAGGCATTTAATGACACATCTTTGCTTTCATCCATCTTCCTACGCTTATCTTTATCAGGGTCACTGGAGCCTATCCCAACTACCACATGATGAGAGACGAGGTCACCAGTCTGACGCAGGGCTAACACAGAGCATTGTTCTGTTAGAGCTCAACTACAGCTGTATTTTATAATCTCAGCCAGACAACCATTCACATCTATGGGCGATTTAGAATTACCAGTTAACCATGTCTTTGTCAGCAATGTCTGCATGTCCAAAGACAATGTCAGAATGTCTTTGGACTGTAAGAGGAAGCCGGAGTACCCGGGGAGAACCCACTCAAACACAGGTTAGAGTTAAGCATGTTCTCTCCATGTTAGGGGGGAAGCTCACACAGAAGATGGTGGAGTCGAACTCAAGACCTGCTTGCAATATCAGTTAAATATTTGGTACAGCTTCAGACTGCATTGTTCTGTTAAAGATCAACTATTGTTGTATTTTATAATCTCCGGTGTAAAACTAACTCTAAACCATGACATTTCTTTTTCATACAAGGCAACTTTGAATGAAATTTACAACTAGCACAAAGTGACAAGATGATGCACCTTTTTCTGTGACACACACAAACTGTTTTTGATTGCACGGTTTATCATTTGCAATGAGCGAAGCAGCTTATGAATACATAGGAATAACTGTTTGTAGAGTCCTCCACCCTCCTTGGGTTGTATTTTCCAGCTGCATTCCACACCTCTTTTGTACACTGAAGTCAAATACACTTCCACAAAGGATACACCTGTGCATCTTCAGATATACCTTCTTCTGCAACCACCTCACTCGTCTGTCTTCGACACCCATTTCAGAACTCGAGATATTCTTCAATATGTTGTAAGAAGATTGATGTCTGGGTTGCAGGCAGAAACATGGAGGACACAGAACACAAAGATAGACAAATGAGGTAAATGAGAACTGCATATTTGGTGGGAGGGTCTAAGGCACAAGCAGAAAAGAAAAGAAAAGAAAAGAAAAGGGAAAAGAATTGAGGATGTAAAATCTGATGAAGGGAGAAGTGGGGAAAGTAAGTCTGCAGTGGCATGGTTGGTATTGCTTTCATTATGTGTGCATCATGGCAAGTGTGGTTCTGGAGACCCCTTACTAAAGCAGGAACAACCACACTGCTGGCTCTGAGGTTTTTGACACTGGTTTATATGCCACAACTATGCAAGGTTCAGTCACGAAGCTTAACAGGTGTGCAAATAAAGGCTCATTTTGAAGATGGGTGTGGTTCAACCAGCTGTTAAATGAAGCAAACAGCTGTTAAAGGAAGTATATGTAGTGTGCAGGTGGGATTTATATGAGAGTCTCCTCCTATAAATCATATCTTTATCCAGTGTGTAAACAGATAATGTTCTTACCTGCAGAGGGCATTGTCTGAGTCTTTGTGTCTGTGTGTGTGAGTGTCAGGATGCCAAAATGACTTCATGCAGACACCAACTGAAGCAAGAACTACCACAAAGGTTGCTTTGAGTGCTTTGGCAGGTGTTTTTCTGTGGTCATACAGTCAAAAACTGTGCAGGTGAGATCAAACTGAACTTTGAGTATAGGTGTGGTCTGAAAACTCATCTGTGATATGGCTGGTGTCATCTCATCCCAATCCCATCTCATGGATGGGTTTTCGTTTTTTGATTGCGTTTACTTTGTGTTTTGATTGACAGCCATCCCAGACACACATGTGAATTTCTGAAAGAACAAATAAAAAGTAAGCAAACCTTCCACCCTATTCAAGTCATGCATCACTCCAACTTGTAGTTACATTCCTCAGGGCGTGCATGCCAGGTTACATAGAAGGTTATGACGCAGAGTTAAAATGGTGTAAGCTATGACCTAGATCTGACGCAGAAATACAATTCACATGGTAGACCACCATGTGAAGGTATGTCTCAATGGCTAAGATGTCCTTATTCCCCAAAGTACAAATCACACAAACACAGATTCATCCTTTTAACCAATTGAAGGATTTTCCAGCCTTCTAAACCTGACCCTTATCTGGATCTGAAAATCCAGCTCTGAACCCTCAAACAGCTCCTAAAATTCTCCCCCAGAGTAAAAGCACCCCCCCCCCCCCCCCAAAAAAAAAGTACACAGTGGATTGTTTGTAATTTGTCAAAAACTGTTTATTCCCCGCCTCTCCTTTTAAATCTGATTCCGAATATCAGATTTCACACTACTGTGTGAACTCAAATTATAATTCACACAATACAAATTTGTCTTTCAATTATTAATGGATTTCCCAGCCTTTTACCCGATCTAAATTTGATTCTAATCTGGACCCAAAATCCTGTTATGAACCCCTCAACAACCACCTAAAAATTGGCCTGAAAGTGAAAACTGGCCAAAGAGCTTAACCCCCAAAAGTACAAAGCTCACAACCACATAAGGCTAATTGTAACTTATGAATACCTGTTTATTTTCCAGTCTTTTAACTTAAATCTGAATCCTAAAACCAAGTTTGCAGTCTTGCACTGGCCTGTGAATGTATGTCTCAAAATGAGCACTGGCTAAGATATCCTCAATCCCCAAAGTACAAATCACACAAACACAGATCAGTACTGCAACAATATTTCCCAGTCTTTTCGTCCTAATCCAAGGGTGGAACCTAAAAAACACGGGGGGGAATCCCTTTGAATATCACTTCAAGAAGGTGAGTACTGGCCAAACTGTCCCTGTAGGTCCCCCACAAAGATATGCGTGCGCAGTACACGCATGCACGCGCGCTCACCTCCTCCGTCCTCTCCTCCTCGCTCTCAGAGTTGCTCAGACTTGAGGGAGGAATGGCGGCACCTCCGAGTTTCTTCATCTCTCTCTGTGGTTTATACCTGCTTTTATATTTCCCATGTGGATCTACGACATCGGGCACCAGAAGAGCGAATCAGGATCGATGCGGGTTTAAGGTAAAGCACAGAATTAAACTTTCTCCGTGGTGTTCAGCGACTTTTCGTTAAAGCTGTCGCTGCGACGTCTCAAGTGTCCAAAAAGTTCAGTTTTCGAAGACGGTCGTGTATTTATGTCACTTCTGCAGTATATGCAGTCAGATTCTTGATGAATAAGCCGCCAGTTTCACACATTCACGTGTGAAGTTAGAGTTATGCTCGCTTTTTATTTAATTTACTGTGTTTTTAATCTCAGGTTGCGTTACCTTTACCTGTCTGTCTGCGGGGTTCTAGCTGCAGGTCTTTTGCGTAAGGCTGCGAACCAAACTCCGTTGTAACAAGAATTAATTTACCTTTTTCTCCTTTTATTGGAAATTTGCAGCCCCTCATAAGCAACTTCAGACATTTTCTGAATGAGTCTGATATCATGTTTAATTCGGCATATAATAAAATAAAAATGATTTTAGTTGCTTGACACTATTATCCTTTACCTAATCTCCAGTCTGGTTGGTAGCGTAATTCAAAGAGATAGCAAGGGGGGTGTTTTAAAGTTTATAAAAAATCTTATTGATGATATTTATGTGTCGTGTTTGCCGAGTTGAACGTCTATTTTTCTGCTTTTAACCAAAACGCTTTAAACATATTGTCGATATAAGTTTTGTCGCTTTTTGGCAAGTCTTAATATTCTTAATTATTATTTATCAGTGTTTGGTGTTCCCTTGTCCTGTTCGGCATTTATGTAATGCTACAAAGTGCACATCACTTGGTTAAAACTCAAACCCCAACAGCCAAAGTCGAGGCGATATTTGCAGGCCCTGTAAATTATCGTGGGTCGTAAAGCTGATTTCCTGCCTTTTGTGTAATCTTTTAAAAGCAATTGATGTGGAAAACAGGAATATGTGAGCTGACCCACCGCCTCCAAACGCTTGTCCTGCTTTTGTACTTCACAGCAGCCTTGCTTTTGGCCATGAATGAACCAGTGTTTGGTCTGTGCCAGTTCAGAATAAGTCTCTAGATTCCGTAAAGGCCAGTGTGCATGAATTTCACTGCAGTGTGAAAAGAACAAGTCTCAGGGATTTTTCATTTGTGGGAATTTCTATAGTTTCTATCCTCAGGCTTGTTTTCTCCTCCTCTGTAATGATCATAAATGTTAGTTTATTTCAAAGGTCCCAAGGACCTCACGTTTGTGTTGGGTTTTCTTTATTACTGAAAAAGGTAGATTTTGTGGCCATTAGACTAAAGCTCCTGCAGTTGATAATTCAACACTGAACGTTTGTTGTTTTTGGCCAAGTAAAATTGTATCATATGCTTAGGCTGCACAATTAAATAATTAAACAACTAAATATAGAAAAATTGATAAAGGCAGGGAAGAGTTGTCAATAGTTATTTCTTTCAAATATTGATGTTTTTTTCTTTCTCTGAATCACACCAAGAAGTCAGGGAACACAGACTAAGCTAAGATTAACTGATAAGTTTCAATCATTGCCAGTTAATCTGTAAACCCATCTCAATTATTCAGTCATTTATTTTAAATTTGGCTCATTACAGTTGCCAAGAGTGCCAAATGTGACGTCTTCAGGTTTTTTAGTGTTGACTATTATTTACACTGATCATATACTCTAGTTATTGTCATATATGACAAAAAAGATAAGCAACCTCTCACAATGGAGAAATTGAAGTTAGAATATACTTGTCAGTTGATCTTCCATAAAATAATAACTCTATAATGAAGTGTTAAGAAACTGTTTTTGTTTCCATGGTGCAATAAAAGTTTCTCTGGTTGCATGTGTGTCCACTCTGCAGGTTTTAATTTTCCTATGTTGATAGATGAGTCCTACATGCCTTTGATACGCTCACTCTCCGTGTGTGTGTGTGTGTGTGTGTGTGTGTGTGTGTTATCCTGGTTTCCTCTTCGGCTTTGAAGTGTTTTCTACAGGAAGCTTCACACTGTTTACTCTGCTGAAACATTCCTTCCTGCAATATCCCCCCACCCCCACCCCCACCCCTCCCCAGACACACACACACACACACACACACAGACACACACACACCTCCTGCCACCTCCCCCTCTCTTCTTCTGCTTCCTCTCCTTTCACACACACTTCAAAGGCTGCTGGATGGGGGTGTGAGGGCCTGCTATTCTACAGGTGTGAGGTTATTAGAGCTGCCTGTGTGTGTGTTTTTGACTGTGTGCTAGTTTTACGTGTCAGCATCATGCAGGAAAAGGCTCCTGATTCAGGATAGATATTAAGTGTCATTTTAATGACCTCTTGGTTTCAAACACTCCATCTTCTTCCCACAGTCCAGTGACATGGATGATGTAAGGATGCACTTATCCAACATTTTCCACTTCCAGTAGAATATTGATACCTTTGTGTTGTGCTAAATTATTAAGCTATATGAGGAAGAGACTGGGAATCATTCCTTTGTTAGGGACGTGGCTGCTTTGACTGTCATGTGTCCAGATACAGGCTGTGAATGCCAGACCTCACCTAGTGTCACTGAGCTGTATATCTACCCTGTGTTCAAGCTGTTGGTGCCTTGTAGAGTATTTTCATCAGACTAATATTCTGGATTACTTAATGATACAGAGCATGCAATAAGTCTGAGATTCAGTTTTTGTGAGTAAAATCTTAGTATTTCATTAATCTCTTAATTAACAGGTATCTTTGTGTCTGTTAATGGGTGCAGCTAGCTAACCCAACTTGCTAGTGCTAGCTGATACCTTAAGACTGAGGCTTTTTGATCAAATCTGGTAACTTCTGAAAGCAGAAAAGCACCAGAAAAACCCAAACATTGAGGCATCAAAACACAGTCTTAAGCCAATGGGTGATGTCACTATAGCTACCTAAATCTTTCATACCCAGTCTCTGGTCCTGAAACATTTGCAGATGTTACTCTTTTTTTTTGTTAGGGTTATCAGAATCAGAATAAGAGTCAGCATACTTTATTAATCCCTAAGGAAATTATGTGGGTTACAGTTGCACCATTGTAAATACCGGTAACAGAAACAGACTAGACTATTTAACAATAATGTTAGAGATTTAAGAAATTTAGGAAATATGAACAATATATATACAAATCGCTCAATAATAAATATCACGGATTGACAGAGGTGATTATAAATAACTCGATATATAATATAAATCACTCGATACAGATATCCTGGAAAATACTCAATACCATTTTCAGTGGTATCAGTTGCTGCTTAAATGGTTGGGGTTTTGTTTTTTTGTTTTTTTAAGGCAGGATGCTGTTGTCCTTTTTTGCTGGTAGACTTTACAGACATTAAACATTACAGATGGGCACGACTTTAAGGCTCCTTATCATTTTATTATTAGCTGCTAACTTAACAGATGGCTAATGTGGCTGTCAGACTAACGGTTGCATTTACGATGTGTCTTTAATACTTTACGGACCTCCCGAAATTGCTCATGACATTTGTTCTGTGGCGTGAAGATCAACTGCTTCAGCTGTTAGTGAGAGGAGGGGCTGTGTGCCTGCCTGTCTGTAGCATTGTGTGTGATGTTGTGCGTTAATACTCCTGCAAATAAGTATCTCATCCGTTTATTAGTATCGATTAATATCAGATTTTTTTTGGTAACCCTACTCAACATTCCTGCTTTGAAGAGCTACATGTTAGTCAAACTCGATGGCACCATTGTAATCCAGATGTTGGCTGCAGTGCCTCTAATGATGCTATGAAGTTTATTTAATTTAATTAGCTAATGTAGCCTGTAAGCTCCAAGGCTCTACATTTATTTTAACGGTGTTCAAATTGCTTGCTCAGATTTCTTCAGCTCCCTCTGGAGCCTTGCAAGACTATTGCAGTTTTTTCAAAGATGGTGTAGTATTCATCAAAACAATTAAACAAGCTTTTATGTGTGAAAACAATTGTGTTTGTCTACATGGAAAAATAGTAGTTTTTTTTTAAAATTAAAATTGCAAATTTGTTAAAAGGAGGTTTGATATTAATCCTGAAACTCATGGAGGAAACCTCCTTTTTTCCCTACATCATCCAGAAACCCGGTTACTGCAGAGAAAGCTAGAATGATAAATGATTTAAGTCAGCGTAAAATCTCTTTTTGTAGTGAAACACATCTGCTGAAGCCATCACATCTGTCTCAGTGGAGGAAGGAACTCATTCGGCTTCCTCCTCTCTGTATCCCTCTCTGGATTCTTCATCCTGCCGTCTCTCTCACCCTGCCATCATTTTTCAAATAAGGTTTCCCCTGTGAAACCATGTCATATATCTAGGGCGTCGGTGTGTTTTTGGCATCAGGGAGCCTCAGAGGACATCATGGCTGGGTAGGCGTCGGATGGGAAACGTGTGTTTTCTGATTTCTGGCGGCTGAAACAGGCAGAAGGTGAAGCGTGAGTGCTGGAGCTCCACCTCTATCATAAAACAGCTCAGGGAAATATTTTTCATCGCTGTCCTCTGAGGCTTTCTGAGGAAAAACTGAGTTTTACAACTTGAACTTTACTTACGTTCGTGCTGGAAATGTCCTAAACAGCCCTGAGCAGAAGTACGAGGTAATAAAAGGAAAGCGAGGATGCTTTAAAAACTTATGCAATGAACAGTTTTGATTTATTGAGTTAATATTTTGTTCTTAAACCTTTGGAAAACTTGCCACAGTTGTTCTGTGGATTCAGGCTGTCTCTGTGTGATTCCATCTCTTCATGTCTTCATGAGTGAATGATGTTAAGCTCTGAGTACATCATTCTCTTCCCATTCTGCTCCGGTCTGCATGCCAAAGTCTCCCTGGTACCTCCAGTTGATCTATGTTGCGTTTTTCAGAATGTGAAAGCACTTTGGTAAAGAAAAAAGTGCATGTGTGGATGATGAGTGCTCCAGTACAGAAGAAAAGTGCTATATAACAACTAGTCCATTTAGGATTCTAAGTATCTGCTATTCTTCTGGGTGAAGATGGGTTTTTTTTAATAACCATTTCAACACATGTACTGCAAATCTTAATTTTTCTAGGCACCTCAACAGAAATATAAATGATCTTCGGTGGAACTTCCAACTTCCATCGTCTAAAGTCTGTCGTGGTTTACCTAATCCTATGAGAATGGAGCAGGTAATTGGTCAAATCACTGCAAGCTAATGGAGTCTCTACTTGGGAAGTAGTGTACTTTGAGAAGTGAGAACGTGTCGGGCGTGCACTTTCTCCTGCTGTGTGGCTACACGTGTGAAAGGGAAACATCAGACAATGTCCCGACCTGATTCCTCTGACATTGTCAGGAGCTCATGTGTAAAAATGGCCCACAGCTCTTCCTTCAGAGTCAGTTTTGTTGCAAAGAGATGGCCCCCTGACGGTGTTGCTGGTGGAGAATTTAATTGTGTATTTTTATGCCCTTCAAACAAAGAAGAACTTTTTAGTTAAAGGAAGATGTTGGATGTTAAAATCCTAAATGAAATTAAAATGGCGTTTTCTCAGGTAACAAATGAGCGTCACATGACCTCGTTCTATAGATTTGGACCATCACTCACTACACATGTATAGTGTTGTCTAGGTCGTGTATTTTCAAAGGAAGTCAGGATTTGGCCTGCTCAGAGTCTCTTAAAGGACAAACCGTCACAGCGGGAGTGAAGGAGCTCCTCCTGGGTGAGGAGGAGTCCTGATGAAGAGGGGTGGGAGGGGTTGGGGGACATTGAGGAGCAGTCATGCAGGAGGAGGAAGCCGCAGGTTTTGTTCTTGCGGTGGGAAATCTCTGGTTGGCTGCTCCCGAGCTCACACTCACACAGAGTTTGTATTGTTGGACCTCACTTTTGTTTCCAGCTTTTTCTTTCTGGATTTGGTGCTGAATCGAGATCATACATGATTTCATGTTCCTGTTCAGCAGTTTGTCATGTGACAACAGATGTGTGCGTTCCTGCTCTCCGTGTTTAGCCATTAATAAAACATTTTGACTGGACTGCGTTCACTGATTGGCAGTTCCAGAGTCATTGATGATGCACGGTTTAGGTAATTTCTAAAGATGATTCACCAAAGTCAGCCTGTTTATGAAATACTTTGTGTCTCCAATTTTCATCTAGCATGTCTGACCATCTTTATCAACAAGTACATGCTCCTCACTTTAGATGCGTCCTCTCCTCTATGTTCTTTCTCCGGATGAATGCACACTTCCTCACTTAATCTATGATCCCAGAGGGTTTCCTATCAAACTGCGAGCCTGTTAACTTGAAAAAGGAGCAGGTCTGCTGTTAGTAAATTTTACTAAAAGAAAAACTATAATAGAATGAGAAAATAAGCTAAAAGGTGTGAATTAATGTGGCAACAACCCCATCTTTAGGACACAGGAACGACTGACTGCATTTGTAATTAAGTGTTCTATTGGGTAAGCATTGGGGAGCAACTTGGGGTTAGAATAGAATAGAATAGCCTTTATTGTCATTGTACAGGGTACAACGAAATTGGAGTGCCACTCCCTTGGTGCAAAAATACAATAATAAATATAAATGTAAAATATAAAAGGTGCAATAAAACAAACAATAGTAGGTACAATATATACAGGATAGCAGCATTAATATAATGACAGTAAGAATAGCAGCATAATAATTGACGGTGACAGTATGGAGTAGCTAAGCAGTTTCAATTGTTTTTGTGCTTATTTACTATGGTGATAGCTCTGGGAAAGAAGCTATCCCTGAATCTGTTTGTCCTGGTTTTATGTGACCTGTACCGTCGGCCTGATGGTAATAGTTCAAACACTTGGTTGCTGGGGTGAGAATGGTCCTTGATGATATTGCCAGCTCTGCTGAGGTACCGAGAGTTTGCAATGACCTCCAGGCTGGGCAGAGAGCAGCCGGTGATCTTCTGGGCTGTGTTGATGACCCTCTGCAGTGCTTTCCTGTCTGCAGCTGAGCACCCTGCATACCATGTTGTTATGCTGTACGTTAGGATGCTCTCTATGGTGGCTCTGTAGAATGTCACCAGCAGCCTCTCCTCCAGGGTTAACTGTCTTGTCCAAGGATAGTTTGACATGCAGACAAGAGAAGCTGGGGATCGAACCACCAACCTTCTGATTAGTAGATGAGCAACTCTACCCCTGAGCTATAGCCGTCTCCTCAGTCTTTGTGGAAATATTTTATTCATTTGAATCAATCAGAAAAAAGCAAAAAATTTCCTCAGTTTTAGGCTTTTACTGTCTTGTATATTTAATAAGTAGCAGAATATTTTGCTGCCTTTTCATCTTTACTGGTTAACTTATACACTAAATGCGTGAAATGATTCAATTCAGTGCCGTGTGGAGGCAACAATCTAGCTGCACTTTTAAGGTGGAACGCTTTCATCCATCCTACTCATGCTGACTGAACAGAATCTATGAACAGATCTCATTTTAACCGTGTTTTTACTGGCTGCCTTGTATTAAATATGCTTGAGTGGGGTTTTAAATGTAACTGTACTATGCAAGAATCAGTTTGAGTTATTAAAAAAACACTCATAGTGTGTTGGATTGGTGTGTTTTATGCATTGCATGTTGAATATCTGTTCCCTGTGTCTCAACAGTATCTGGTTCTTTCATCAGTATCACTCTCCCATGATTTATGAGGATGAAGTTAAACTATTTCTCAGTCCATGCTGAAACTCCCAAAGCCCTAAAAAGAAATCCTTTAACTTTTCTTCTGATAGAAGAATAAAATCAAACATGACTCCATTACATGAGAAAGATTTGATCTCTACAGCACAATGCTCTGCTCTGCTTTGTCACTTCTTGCCACACAGTTCATGTGTCCTGACATGATTTTAAAAAAAGTTCACCAGGTGATCATAATAATTATAAAGTGCATAATTTTCTCTTGTGTAAAATACCAGTTTACAGGGAAGGAAAGAAGGAAAGTACATTATCAGTGTTGATTAAAGGTCTCCGTCCGCCTCAAAAACAGCCTTTTTCCCCTGTGATGATGATCACGATGATGATGCAGCGATTCGTCAGAACTGACAGTCTGCATCTGCTCCAAAACGGTATTTTACACACAGTGAACAAGATCCTACAAGACCAGAGCAGACTGAATCCAACTCCGACTCAGGCGCTTTGTTATCAGCGGCCTTGTTGTGCCATATGGAAGTGTTTGGAGGTGTGTGTTTGTCTGTAAAAGGCAGGAAGACATTAAGAGGGCTGAGTTTTTAGCCTCGAGGCTTTTGCATGAACAAGGACCTCATCAGCTTCACACGGTCTCGCTGTTCTTTGTGTGCAATGAAATCCTCAGTGAAGTTTCAATGAAGATAAAAAGGTTCAGGTGGCTTTTTTGAAGTAGTTGCCATAAAGGAGCACTTTTTTTGGTGGGGTAGTCTCTGGAAGTTTGCAGAATTGCTAAAAAGTGGTCGTATTGCGTCTTATCTCATCTGTGTGCAGAAAACAAGTTCTCTAGAAGCAAATACTCAGAGACGCACTCAGAAGGGGAGATGAGTAAAAATACATTAATTATAGCTTAATAATATTGACTTGATTAACATGATAGGAGTAATGTAACCCAACTTTTCACTTAAAGAAAAGCAATCGCATGTCTCCGACCACATGTAAGCACACTTCATTTTTATCATAGCAGTCCCAATCATTCCTTGGGATCAATCTAAACAAATATTGATTAGACTGAATGAACTGAAATAACAGCTGGAGCTCTCTGAATGTTGATTGATTGTGCCTAGCAGTTTTGAAAGAAATAAAACAGGAGAACCAGCTCTAACTTTATCCCTCAGGTCCTTTCAGCTGGGCATGAATGTAGGATGGCTGGATTAAGATTCAGCCTACTGGACCATCACACAAGCAGCTGTGATTATTGTGGCATCCAGGCCTGGCAGTGGGCTGGTAGTCTCTGGGTGCTGCTTAGAGCTTTGGAGATCCACATCTGCATGTTGTAGTTACCTGAGGGCAGTGTCAAAGACATGTAGAGGCTTTTCACATTTCCTGTAAGCTACTCCTGTTTATGTTTGTGGTTTTGCTGCTCCCTTAGCATTGACTTAGAAGTTATAATAGACAAAGAACTTTATTTTATTTTCAGTGAAGTGAAACCAAGTGTTGAAGATAAATACAGCTTTAATGTGCTGAAGAGCTTAGTCTCATGTTTTATTTGTATTTATTTGTTTTTAATTACCACGAGCCCGGAAAAACTATTCGGTGATCAATTTCGGCCTGCTCAGCTTTTTATTAGCGCTGTCCATGTGTAGCATATCTAATGTGTATATTATCCTAACCGTTAGTTAGCCCATCATTACATGTGAAGTTCAAAGTTACAGTTGTGCTGTATGATTTTTAGAAATACTTAGTACATGGAAGAACAGCAACACTGAAAGAGTTTGGACTGTTTTTAACTCTCCGTGGTGATTGCTTTTGCCCAGTGTTTGTTTGCTTTTGGGAATTCAAGGACCATTTTAATACGGAAATACCCAATGACGACAGAGTTAGCAAGCAGATAAAGATAAGATAACATAAATGCCTGTATGAAGAATGGTTGCTAACCAGGTTTTAACCCCCCTTTTGTTGAGCATGTTACACCCTAGTAGAGCATATGGACAAAACTGGAGGGAAGTCTGAACATTTGGACCTGAGCTGCCTGAACTGCAGCTTGATGGACATTTATGAATTCTGGAAGAAGTGGAAACAATGTTGTCTAAACCCAAGTAGCTGCACATGAGCTTAAATGGAACTGCTTTTTAAAATCTGTGACTTAAATCTGAAAATATCTGAGAAACAAGTGAGCAGCATCATAAGTGATGGTGCCTGACAGACGCTCTGCTCTGCAGGCACTTCAGCTCATCGTGCAGCTCTAATCTTCCTCTAATCTTCCTCCCCTGAACGGAACTTTTGTTTATGCTTCAGCCCAGGAGGAGTATGTTGATTAGAGGTCAGCTGGGAGCTTGTCCCCACATCTGGAACTGGTCTGGCTGGCCCAAACAAAACGAAGCAGAGGAGAAGTCTGCTAAGTGAACCTTAAAAGCTGTAATTGAAGAAGTTCCTGTTTAATCAGATCCCTCCTTCTCTTCTTTCCTCCTTCCTTCCTTCCCTTTTTCCTTCCCTGCAGGCTCGGTTATTACTTCTCCCATCATCCTTTACTCCCCCATTCCTCTCCTGTGTCCTTAGATCCTTTCCTCCCTTGTGTGCGCTGATTAATTACTGTTTCAACTAACTGAGCCTGCAATTAGCTGTCTGATTACCACAGGAACTGATTGTGTGTGTGTGTGTGTGTGTGTGTGTGTGTGTGTGTGTGTGTGTGTGTGTGTGTGTGTGTGTGTGTGTGTGTGTGTGTGTGTGTGTGAGAGAGAGAGAGAGAGATGTTTGGGGATTCCCAAGGGAAATTCAGTGTTTCTTCAAAAGTTTTTATGTTGTTTAAAGAGTTTTGTTCTTCTTGTCTGAAAAAGTGAAAAAAATTTTTTGACTGGTTTGTTTATGTGTCTGCGGACAGGATGTCAAACAGCTGCTCCTCCGGTCATTTATTGTGAGTGATAATGAACTACTTGTATTTTCAGTTGTTTACTGATGTGGATTCATGTCTGCTCGGGCCTCAGGGGGTGTGCGTATTTGTGTGTGTGTGTGGATATTTGCAGGGGAGAAGCATAATGATTATTACTAGTGAGAAACACCTGGCAACAGGAGAAAAGAAAGCTTTTTGTGTGTGTGTCTGCTGTAAAGTATTAAAGTTTGACTCACAGCGGTGGGCGGTTTAACTGGTGGTGAAGAGGGGTAGAAATAGTTCGTTAATTCTGAATTATCTAAGTATGCAAGTTAGTAAAAAGTCCAGGTGTTTTTACACAGCTGGTTAACTTTAGGATAGCTTAGAGTTGCCATTAGTTGGAGTGTGAAATGAACAAGACACCTTTTACTAAACACTGAGATTTAGCCCCTTAGAATCAGGGCTGGCTGGGGAAAGCACTTAATGAATGTACGGTTAAATCTACCTTGTAGTCTCAAGTAAGTTGAGTCTTCAGTAAGACTAGAAAAGTGCTACACAAATACCAGTGAATTTCCAATTCTTGTTTTATAAATTAGGTGCACCCCTTTCCTTTCCTGTGTACCTTTGTCTCTTGCTGTTTTGTTCACCTTGACCCAAAATGGCTAAAAAAAAAAAAGAGCCTTTAGTCAACAGGATCTCAGTAAATGTCACAACATTTTTTCTGTAGGTGAACCAGTCGATGCTTTTTCCCTTCAGATCAACAGAGGTCTGCTAGCTGTTCTGCTTTTCATGGTACACAGTCAAGGTGTTGGTTGGATGCCTGCTTTGGCCCTTCCTTGCTCTTCCTGTAGCTAAGCTTGTCGCATGGGCCTCACTTTTCTCTTAGTGCCACTGCAGATTTTCTGCCCTTGGACCAATATAGTCACCAATATGGCCAATATAGTCAGTCTGGGCCTGACCCCGAATTGGATGGCTTTTACTTATTTGTTAATTAATGAAGACACAATGTTTATACAGTGTTAAATGATCAACCTTAAATTTGCTTACCAAAATAACATTTGCTTTGGATTGGAAACAAATGAATTCATAATGGGCTGTCAGACGGTGAAGATCAGAGCCAAGTCAAGTGTTTCTGTCCTGTAAGATGCTGGAGTGTTTGAAGAGATACAGGAAATGTTGTAATGCAAAACCCAAAACAGAGTAGGAGCAGATCAAAAGTACTGTCTTAATTATAATTTATGTATTAAGACATCACTATTGAATAGACTATTACTTAGAAAAAGATTAAAAAATTAGAATGACTAAAGTCTGATATCTTGAATAGTCAAGTTAATTAAACATTGGTGATTTTAAGAAGTGCTAGCAGCGGCGTCACGGCTTAAAATGTGACTGCTGCACATTTATTTTTCCGCATTTTAGAAACCATAAGTTTGGTTATTTGATTTTTTTAAAAAAAGCATTTTTTCCCTTTTCTTAGACAACGTGTGATTCTCATGAGTTATTTTATTTAATCATAATAAAACCACTGATGCTTGTCAGTTTTTCCACTGCAGCACAGCAAAATAATAACTGTTGACAAGCGAATTTAGCAAACTTCAGTTTTCCAAATTGTAAGCACAGTTTAAAACAGTGCTTACTGCTACAGTGTGACACGAGAAACTGAACCTGTCAATCACAGAGGCTGTGGTGACACTGCTGTTAAAACTTGACAAACTTGTAACTTCTAACTGATTCGTACCAGAATGAACGATCTAATGTGAGACATTTTAATGCGTGTTCGCAATGAGTACTTGCACCTGTGACGTGAAGTTATTTACTTGTTAATATGTTTTATCTTGTATGCCATTTTTGGCAAAAATGTAGTTCCATGCAAAACCAGGTTTTTTGTTGGTCAGTGCAAGAAACCAGGAAGTCTGGGTTTTTTTTGTTGTTGTTGTTTTTTTTGTTTGTTTGTTTTTTTTCTTTTTCCCCCTGTGCTGTCGGTGGAAAAAACGTCCCCCTTGATTTTTAATTAGCCTTTTAGTTCATGCTGCCAGCGGGACATGTGCACACACCACAGCATATAAACTTCAAAAGGTCAAAGTTCACACAGCAGAGGCCAACTTAAAGCACAGCGTATGATTAATGCAAACATGATTAGATGAAACGTTGTGTGTGTCTGTGCGGACTTTTTTTTTTTTCATCATTGTTGTGTTGCCTTTAGGTGTTTTGCAATCTGGACAATGAGGGACTTCACAAGTATGTCATTAAATGTGTGTGCGTGTCTTTTTGTATGGATGGGTTGTATTTGTGAGGTACAGTGGCTGTTAATAAACAGCACACCGTCAGTAACACTCGCACACACTCAGCTGGGTGTCTCTTTGATTGGTTTCAGGTGTGTGAGACCAGTCTGACACCTCTGTAATAAGCCTGAGGGTGGGGGTGTGTGTGTGTGTGCGTGTGTGTGTGTGTGTGTGTGTGTGTGTGTGTGTGTGTGTGTGTGTGTGAGTGAACATAAAAGAGGGTCAAAGCCATAAAACTGCTGAAACAGTCGAGGCTGAAACATGCGTAAAGAAAGTCCTCATCTTTGTGTGGGAACATGGAGAATGGGCTTCTGGGTAATTGTAGCTCACAAGGGAGCTGATGTCTCGTCTTATCTTGCTGCTCATCATGTGTTACTCTATCTTCTGTTCTTTGTATTAAATAGACCTCATGGGTGAGGTTGCAAGGATAGCCCAGTCCCGTCTATTAAATGGAGATTTGGTGACCTTTCTCAGGCGCCAGCTATTATCTTACAAAAATGTAATTATTGCTAAAATTTCCACTGCTAACACCATCTTAAGACCAAGTCATGGCTTTTACGTCTGCATGGCTAGAAAGCAAGTAGACTTAATGTCATTTTGTTAAAAAGAAGTGAAACAGCCATGCTTTGACATGCTAGGTGACTGGTTTGCATAATCTTCTGCTAAAAGTTTAACTTTTTCACGCCTGTCATCAGGACTGGTTACTTTCATATGTCTCATATATCTCTGTTTTCTCCCTCAGGTGCCTTCAGGTGCAGATGGAGGCCGCAGGCTGGCCGTCACCTTCAGAGCCGACAGTGAGTTTCTCTTAAACATCGTAAATCTGCACAAAGTGGCTGACTGAATGTAGCAAAAATTGTAGCACACATGGTACATTTTCTCTGGTTTGCACATTGCATTGTCTGCATCAGGTGTACTCTCTTAATTCTTTACCCATTAAAAGCATACTAGCAGTAAGTAGCATCGAAGCTCTGCTGGTGTCCGTCACATTTCAGGCCTGCTTATAGAACAAAGTGATTGGGTGTTCATCGGAGGTTTGCAAGAAGATGTCCTGTAAACTATTCTAATGATCATGAAACCACCTTTATTGATACATACTTAGGTGTCAAAACTTGTCACTATGGGTACAAGAGAGGTCATCAGATGTTGTCTGAAAGCGGGGGGGTTGAGGTTGACTCCATGTGTTGCTGTTCAATTATAATCCTTGTTTATCTTACATTGGGTCGTAGTGAGTCCATGTATAAAAGAAGCTGTTTCATCTCTTCACCCCTCAAAGTCAGCTTCTTTCTGATTGGCTTCCCCTTGTAAACATGAGCTTTGAACTTAATGAGCTGAGCTGTGATCCTGAGATGGCAAAAAACAGTCCAAAGTGTTAAGAGCAGTTGAAAGCTAAGCTTTCAATTCGCAGACCTCATTACTGGACTCTCTGGCCATGTTTAACATCAGCCACTAGAATATTAGCTATATAACAAAAAATAATCTAATCTAGTTCTGATTATGTTTGCTCTACCTAACTTGAATTTCAAGGTATTTATTAGTTAATCCAAATAAAATCACATTATAATATCAAATTTGAAGTGTTACAGACTAGAAGAGAGCTTTCATGCAGGCATTTTATGGAGATCGTTTTGTATTTGACACTTAAAATCCTCCACAGGTGTGACTCGTTCCTCTGAGGGTAAACCTAAAATCTTTCACAAAGATCAATTTGATCATAAAATAGTTTATTTTCTGTCATATTTGATATGAAAATCTGCAAGCCCTCCTTACCCTCGCCCACATCATCTTCTCTGTCCTCCTCCTCCACCTTTTTCACCACCACCCTGCGCCTCCTCTTCTTCTTTTGTTCTTTTCTGTGTAAAAGTCAAGTTCCTGAACCGTGGCCGATCCCTGCCTCCCCTCTTTGTCTGTGACCATGAGCAAGGAAACGCTTTCAGATCCCTCAGAAAGTGTGTGTGTGTGTGTCTGTGTGTGTGTTGTCTGCAGTGTTATTGCAACCCCTGCAGCTAACAACTACATGCGGTTTAACTATTTTATGGAGTTTGCTCGTGTTGATTGAGGAGTTTAAAAAAAAAAAAATTGTTATATTTGTGCGATAGGGAAAAATATTGTCACAAATACAGATTAAATTTAAATAAGAAAACCTGTATTTGGATCTAGGGACTTGATACATGGATGGAGTGGACAACAACTTCAACCTTGGTGGAGATTATTCCGTGTTTCATCTAATAAATGTAAAAAGTCCTCCTTCCTCCATCTGTAAGGTCCAAGATGCTTTGTATATTTTCAAAGTTAGTTTAAAATTGTGTATGAGGGAAAAGTGCAGCAGCAGATTTAATTTATTAACTGTTTTTGCCGTAACTGCAGTTCCTGTGTTCAGTGATTCTGAGTTGATTCACAGTTTTAGTTTTTAAAAAATTAAAGTGAGTCTGTTTTCTTAAAGATTTCCTCCCCTGTGTTTGGACATAGTCAGGTCACCGCTTTCCTTGTATCTCCAGCACTTATGCTACGCTAACATTATGTAGGTTTGTATTTGCTGACATTAAACTGCATTTTAAACCAAATCACCCCGTATTACCCAAAATGTCAAACTGCATTATTAACAGGATGTGATTCTTTCCTCTGAGGGTCATCTTGTGAGTTTCTTCCATTTCTCTGATTTTCATTTAATCTAGTTTTAACACGTATTATGTAAGCAATGACGTGTGGGTCAGAGGTCAGAAGATCATGTGAATTCTGAAGATCAGATGAAATGAAAACACGCTTGGAGCTAAAGTGAAGCGCTGAGGTGTTTTAGCATGACAATCAGTGTGTGTGTGTGTGTGTGTGTGTGTGTGTACGGGTTCGTACTATCCTGGTGGGGACCAAAATCTGACTTTTACTATCCTGGTGGGGACTTTCTGCACCGTGGGGACCAAAATCCAGGTCCCCTCGGGGTTGAAAGCAATTTTCACACTCAAAATGCGGTTTTACTGTCAGGGTTACAATTAGGTTATGGTTAGGTTTAGGGTAAGGGTCAGGGTTAGGCATTCATTTTTAATGGTTAGGGTTAGGGTAAGGGGCTAGGGAAAGCATTATGTCAATGGGATGTCCCCACGAGGATAGCAAACCAGACATGTGTGTGTGTGTGTGTGTGTGTGTGTGTGTGTGTGTGTGTGTGTGTGTGTCACACCTCAGTAGTTTGAGGATCAAGGAGAGCCAGAGGCTTCCTCTCTCACACTCTCTCTGCTGGAATGATGTCATGGGGATTATAAAGCAGGGTGACCTTTGACCTCCAGTAGGTTCCCTAGAAAGGATTGTAGGATCAGCGATACTTTGAGGATAGATTATTTATTTATTTATTTATGTATGTATGTATTTGGTCATGCGTTTACCATCTTTGCTGCAAACACACCATCCTGCTGTGGGAAATTCTCACCAGTGATCAAAATGTTTTTTTTAATCAACACATTCAAACAAATCCACATTTAAAAACTGTGATGTCCAGGATTTTTAAAAATTCCTGGATATTTTGTCAAATTAAAACTGTACATTTGTAAGCTCTGTTAGATACCTGTCCAGTGTCGTGTTTGGGATATTTTCTGTAGCTCTAAGTTACAGACGCACCATAAACTGCTCACGTCCCAGCCGTCATTAATCGTGCAAGTTGTGAAAACATTTTTGCCACAATATTAGACCTCCTCTTTCAGATGATTTCAAACCTGACATCACACTTCCTTGTGTAACCGAGGCTGAAATATGAAGCTAGCGAGCTTCATATAGCAGTGAACAGGTGCCTTATACCTGTACAAATCCATGTCTCCTCTGGTCATGACAAGAAAGAAGTGTGACTGCATCGAAGTCCATCCTTCAGCCCCTTCGATAACCTTAGGAAACACTTTCCTGATGAGAGGAAAGATTTAAGGTCTTTGTTGCTGGTTTCAGCACTTACTTAATGCACCAGTTTCAGGGGACCGAAACTGGAGCCTAGTTTTAAAAAGCAAAGCTAGTCAAAACATTTATTTGAGTTTTATTCTCCATGGGTGATGTCAACACAGCTATGTCCACGGATTTTGCTCCAGCTGGGATAGGTTCCAGCACTCCCTAGCTGACAAAAGTGTTCAGAAAATTAACTGAATGGTAACTAATTGTTGGCTTTGGTCTTCGTCTGCTGACAGTATGTCCAGGATTTGAGCATCCAGTCTGAGTGCCTCAAACTGTGTCACATGCTCCAGAGGATTTAACCAAAACTAAAGATTATGCATTTTAGAAATCTGACAGCGCCTCACTGTCAGTGAATTATTTTAAATTCTTTACTCAGACTGAAATCTGCTTCAGAAGAACGTCAGCTGAAGCTGATACTTTAAAAACAGTAGGTTCAAGTTGTCATAATTCTACTTTGACGGATGAAGCGTTGAAAGGAGATGAGGATGCACAAATAAATGGAGCAACTGTGATGGTCTCCTTCAGCCTCCTCTTCTTTCCGTGCTTTGTGTGAGCGCGTCCTCCTATGCTTCTTAAATTGGAAAGCGAACAGGAAGAAAAAAGGGGACGGCTAAAGAAAACGTTTGCAGTGAACTTTAGCCCTCTTTTCGTTCTTCTGTCTTTACACTGCTTTGTTTTATAAACGCTGAAACCAAAGATTAGGGAAGGAGGAAGAAGAGTAAAAAGAACTGCAGCCTTCCTCTCCTCCATACATCCTACGGAAGATGGAGGAAGAGGGGCAATCAGCTGTGACCTTCTCTTTAGCCCTGAACATGACCCTGCTTTGAGGAGGATGATGAGGCGAGAGGAAGAGGAGCAGTGACTCGTGTCCGCTGCTCTTCTAACGTTCTCTCATCCGTTTCCATCTTTTATAAGCTCTTCTCTCCCAGCTTCTTCCTCCTCTTCCTCACTTCTGTCAATAGATGGTTAGCAGAGGAAAGGGGAGCAGTCAGTCGTGTCTGAGTTCACGCCTCTTTTCTTTCTACATCCTAAGTCCATCTTTTTTCCTCCGATCCCTCTCGGTTCATGGCTGGCTGCTCCTCCTCCTCCGCCCCTCCAACTTCGTGTTTCTCAAGATAAAACAAGAGAAATGTTGGAGACGAGAGGAGGTGAACGACAAACAACCCAGAGCGATTGAATTAATGAAGGTGCGGTTAATAAAATATGGATGACAGATCGGACAGCTGTGGAATCTGCTAATAATGCATTTCTTAATTTAACTCAAAGTATCTCCTTAGAGGGTTATCTAAGGATAATGACACACACACACAAAAGATGTCAGTCGTATGACTTTTAAAAAAGTAGACCTGTTATGTTCAGTCGTTCTGGACTCTTATTAGAGTAGCTTTAAACAACTCACAGTTCAAATTAAGCCTTCTTTAACTTAGTTCAAACAAGCTGTTTTAGCTCTGCCCTTTAAGGTCTAACTTTCTCCTGATTGGCTGCAGAAACTTTAACCAGCAGGTTTATGGAGCTGTTGAAATGAAAAGACGACATATGGACCTAAGAATAGAAACAAATGTCTGAAGCTGAGTGTTAATATTCGTCTGAAGTCTGAGTTTAAGCCTGACCATTAAGGAAAGGTCAGTAGAGCAGAGCATCTCCCACCAGAGCTCTGGACCATAAACTGTCTTATATTTTAAATTCAGAATTGCATATCCTTCATTTTAGCATGGTTTTGGTCTATTGTTACCTCAATCAGTTTTTATAGTTTTGTGGTTTTATTTGTTTATTTTCCCATTATTTTTATATATATCTATATCGATCGATCTATCGATATAGATATAGATATCTATATCGATATCTATATCTCAAATTTCAAGTTATTCTCTCAGTTTTGTGTTGTTTTCTCAGATGTTTGAGCTGCTAAGTAGAAATTTCAAGATACTTAATTTTAAATTTTAACTTATGGATGGTAACAAGCTGGAAACTATAATAAAAGAATTGGCAGAGTTGACAAAAGTCCATAACCTTCCTGCAAGAATCTGGAATTGAGCCTGAATGGTCCTTAAATGGCTGTGAAGATGTTAACTGCAGTCTTTAATCTTTACTCTGTCCATCAGGCTCAGATTTCTGTTTCAAGAACCATTAAATCTTTTGTTAAAGTGCGGCTCTCTGTGCTGTTGTTAATCTGTTCATATCTCTCTGTTTCTCTCTGCAGACTGCTCATTAAACTACCCACTGGGGAAGCACATGATCCGTGAGGTCACCAACGTCTCCTTCAGTCATCTAGCCTGCGACGATCAGGCCGCCGTGGTTGTCCACTGGTCTGCGAGCCCACTAGGTCTGTTTACCTGTCAGCCTGCCTGTTTGCACGATCATCCGGAGAGACAGTTTTAGAGAGAGAACAGGGAAAGTTGAGGGAAGAGCAAGAAAGTTCAAAGTGCTCAAATCCGTAAGATTACCCAGCTCTGTGTGTCCCTTTGATCGGGGCCGGAAAGAGAGGGAAAGAGGATCGCATCTCACACAACAATGCCGCGATTTGACCGTGAAGGAATGTGTGTGCGCACAGTGTAAGGTGAACCTCTGCTGCCTCTCCCTCTCTGTGACAAAACGGCCTGTTGTTTTCTCACACAGAGAGGGAGAGGCAGAAATCTCCCTGAAATTCTCCATGTCATACTCACATGTTGCCAGATTTCCTCTTTGAGATCTGCACAGCTTAAAGTTTCTGCTGTAACACAGCCAAGACTTTACTGACAAACCCAGAATTTATCTGAAACAAGGCTGAAGGCTGTGGCACACCAGATGAGTAAAATTAGGGAGTTGAACAGGAAGACTTTTTTTTTTTTTTTTTTTTTTTGTGGTCACCCGAAATAAGGTCTGTGACTAATTGTTGTTAACTGCAGTGAGAGCTTGTTTTGCATTGCCAGCATTAAGTTGGACTCATTCTCGGTAGAAGTTGGTTCACGGATCCCATTCAGAACTTTCATGGACAGAATTCTTAAAGGGGTGGAGGTTGTCGGATTCAGAGGTCTCAGGATCTTGTGTGAGTCTGTCGGCTTCCTTGAGCCATGACCTCCACCGTGTGCTGAGTCACAAGTCTGAGGCCATGGTTCTTAGCCAGCAAAGAGTGGATTGCCCACTCTGGTTTGGGAACAAGCTGCTTCCCCTGGGTAGGAGTAGTAGGAGTCTTGCGGTCTTGGTCACGAGTGATTGGTGTGGTGTCTGCAGTGATGCTGTACAGGTTTGTTGTGGTGAAGAGAGAACTAAGCATGAAAGCTGTCAACTGGCCGATCTACGTTCCCACCCTCAGCTGTGGCCACGAGCTGTAGGAAGGGTGGCTGGACTCAGCCTTAGAGACCCTTGGGTTGAGCAGCTCGGTCACTGGGGCCAGGCCAAGGACAATCTGGAGAGATCATCGCTCTCTGGCTTGGGGACACTTCAGTGTCCATCCAGAAGAGCTGGAGGAGGGTCTGGGTATCTCTGCATAATTAAGCTGCTGCCCAAACGCCACATGATAAGTGGCAAATAACAGATGAATGGATAGCTGGTTAGTTATTTCCACTGTGTTTTTCCCAGAGAAGGCAAAGCTTCTACATGTTACGTACCAGAGATAAATACGACTAGTCGTTGGAGACATTTAGCATCATCACATTGAACTGAGCCTAGTCATAGCGTTTAACTTCTTGCAGCTGCATTTAATCTTCAAAAATAATGTCAGGGAACATGAGAGAGAGATGCAGTAGAGCATCTACTGCTGATCACTCAAAGCAACTCAACTACAAGCTACTTTTACTCATACTTTCACTCTTTTTTTCTATAGATTTTAATCCCTTGCTCACATGCGGAGCCCATATAGAATCACAGATTAACTTTAACTTGTATTTGGGGGGTGGGAGGAAACCGGAGTACCTGTAGGAAATCCTCACAGAAAGGCCCCGGGTGAGCAGGAGATTGACGCAAGAAACTCTTTCCTGTGAGGCAACATAGCCATTCATGCCACAATTCAGACTACTCGATCGACTTGCAAAAAAACTCGTCCACCACAAACAATAAACTCTTTACATGTGTCCGATCTTATAAAAGAGGTGAAAAGGGGTCGTTTTAGATTTGTATTTGTGATGAACAGACACTCGTGGTTCTTGTTTGATTGCTATTGAGTTTGAATAAAGATTGTCCAAATTTATACTGAAGAGAAGGAGAGAAAGAAAAACAGATCAAATCTGACCTCAGGCTGCTTCTGCTGTTAAAATGCAAAACAGCGACGACTCACAAAGAGGGAGCGAGAGAGAGGTGTTCAGAAATATGCCTCAGGACAGAAAAACCTGCTCTGCTGCATCTCTCTCTCATGTTCCCTGTCTTTCTCTTGGAGAGCTGATATGAAAAACATGTCCGGTCGATGTATAGGTATAATTAAAAGACAGGTGTGCTTTCAAAGAGGAGGGACGAGGGTGTAAGGAGTGGAGGATTGTAGGAGAAGTGAAGAGGACTGAAAATAATAAGGAGGGTGGAGACGAGAGGAGATGCATGCAAATGAAGGAACAGAGTGGAGGGGGGAGAAAAATGAGAACGGGGGATAGGCGGAGATATGAGGAGGCACAGGAAAGAAGGAAACAAGGGTAGGTTTGAGGCCTTGTTTATCACTGTGTGAATTAGCTCTACACACTATTTGGTTTTTAATTGTAGCCATCTGTCGTGACTGGTTGCTGTTTAGCTGGAATGATTCCCAGCTACACTGACTGGTTACTATCTGCAATGTAAAATAAGGTGTAGAAACGTACCAGGTATCAAAACCAGTTAGACCTTTTATGGTCTGAAAAGAAGAGTTGAGGAAAGGGCACAAAAAAGATTAGCTGAAGGAAGCATCCTGAAAGAGTTGGCAAGACTGTAAAGAAGAAAATTAGGCCATTAGCTGCTATGTGCCCATTTATATTCACTGATTAAGGTATCATCAGTCTTTGCCCTACTGCTTATTAGTGCTACTTTCCTTTCTCTACATCAAATATAATTTTTCATAACTAAATGCAAGATTTTATAGTACTGTTTAGAGTTAATGTTGACACTGCAAATCGCAAGATATTTAGTGGTCTTTAATCTCCCAGCTCCAAAGTGAGAATACCACAAGTAATAGTCCACTGAGTTCACAGTAAGCAAGCGGTTGACCTGTGGCCTCGATTCAGGCAACACTTGCACCAAAAACAACATGGAGTGTTTCTGGCAGTGAGAATACGTCTGCAGATGACTCATGCTTCTGAGTCTCCTGCTGTGTGTTACGTATCAGAAAGGATAACAGAAGAAAGTCCCCAAACTATATTATCCCCATGATGTCCGGAGTTCATGCACAAAAGTGGCACAACACATCAGATTCCCACCTTTTCAGTCTTTTGCCTTTTTCTGACAGTAAGTTTGTCGAGTAGCTGTGACAAGGTATTACATTAAAAATATTTCTCCTGTGTTTATATCAAGGGATTTTCATGCAACTCTACCATGACCACCTAAAAATCCCACCTCAAATCAAAGGGGTACTAATACAGTAGAAAATTTACTTAACTGTGCAATAGAAATGAGTGCAGCAGAGAAAAGGGGAAAGATGGATGAAGAGGAGGGAACAAGGAAAGGCAGAAAGGAGAGTAAGAAGAAGGTAGGAATGAAACTAGATCTGGTTAGGAGTGGAGTGTAGAGAGTGAATGAGGTTTACAAAAAAATAAAAAAAGGGAACGAAAGGAATTAGGTGAAGAGGCAAAAAGCAAGTGTGTTGGTAAAAGGCAAGGAGAAAAGACTGGTGAGGACAGAGGAAGAGAAAAGATGGATGCAGACGTGGTGAGACTGAACTTGCTGTTGCATCTCTGCAGGGATTGAACACATTAAAGGCTTCAGAGTTTACCTGGAGGACAAGAATCCAGAAGGGAAACAGTGTCAACACCTCATCCTCAAAGACCCACGACAGCTCAACTTCTCCTACAAGAACACGGTAGGGCCATTTCCACAAAACACTTTGAACTGCTGGCTTTTCACATTTCCCGCAGTAGCACATCGCTCAAAGGATAAGATGCTTCTTCCAAATGTAAGCATGTTAGAGGTGGCTATCGAGGGCGCTGGAACTGGGGGACAAGGAGCCCTGAAGAAAATGTTGATTTGAGGGATAAGCATGTTAATCCCTGCCCACTTTTTGTAAAATGAAGCAGACATGCATAAACAGGCAGAACACTCCTAATTCTTTCTATTTTTCAAAATAGGGATTTGTAATTGACACCATTCTGGGTTTGCTTGGGAGTGGACAGAGAGCTTGGATCTCCATAAGGCATACCTCTGGATCTGCATCTGCAGTTTCTTGGGTTGTTAATGCATCTTAGGCTTAACATCAGCAGTTTGAGTCATTGTGCAGACCTCTCAGAATATAGTTTTGTGTATTTGTTTTACTTTATTCTTTTGTTTTTTGTTGCTTTTTGGCCCTCGATCGATATGAAATTACTTCAGCTCCCTTGGTGGTTTCAATCAATCCTTTCCGCTGCAGGCTAGCTGTGTAATAATCTCCTCCTAAGCTGACGGTAATGTACTGTAAGAGATCAGGAACACAATCTGCAGTCTTCATTCTTCCAAAATATCGTCATTATAGGACACTGACAATAAACTCGCACATGACTGCCTGAACAAAGATAAACACTTGAATCCTTGAAACATCTGTGGCCCTGAAGCCTTGAAATAATTACCACACAGTGTAAGCTGGCTCACTGAGTCACTCTTCTGTTGAGATGTTGTATTTAATAAGTCCACATGTACATGCTCATTAGAGTCTGCTTTTATCTTTTTTACTGCTTTTAATCAATGCATGTCTGCAGCCCACAGATAAAAAAATATTGGCACAATGACCTCAATTAATGTGCACTGTTCCCGATGAATGGATGAAGCAAACATGTTTGTGCTTTATTAACTCGGATATTTACTCTTGCTGCTAAACTGTATTATTATTTAGATTTACTTCATTTCCTCTGAAGACTGTCGCTCATCATTTCCTTCTAATTTCACTGTTGAACGTTTGTGTTTGTTAATGTTTTCCTGTACAGAAGCTGAGCAGTCAGCCGTTCAGCGGTTTGAACTTTGACACTGACTACATGGTTCGTGTGGTTCCCTTTCCATCTCAGATGAACGAGAGTTTCTTCCCTCCGTCTTTCCTCAAAACTAACTGTGAGTCCTACATGCCTCACAAATGTATGGGACTGAGTTTTTAGCCGATCAGCTGATTCACTGATTGTTTAGAAAAGCCTTTTCAGGCACCTCTTACATCATCTTACTGTTCCAAATCACAAAAAGCCACCTCGAGGCACTTTACACTGGTAAAGACTTAACCAGACTCAGGGAGGGGCAGCCATCTGCCACGACTGGTTAGAGGTGAGCATAGTTTTACGTTTTCTTTGTTATAATATAATTGTTCCATTTAGGCTTCGAAGGGACGATAAAACAGAGTATGATTTAGGGTGTGGCTACCTCAGCATGCACAAGCCTCTACCATGTGAGTGTTTATATATACAGCCGGTATGTAATACATGTGACGACATAAACAAAAACAAGATACAAGATGCTTTGTTTTTATTTTTTTATTTTTCTATTTAAATCAGTTCAATTCAGTTTTATTTATAAAGTTAAAGTATAAAGACTAAATCACAACAACAGTTGCCTTAAGGCGTTTTATATTGTAAGGTGAAGACCCTACACTAATACAGATAAGCAATCAGATAAGCAAGCACTTGGCAACAGTCGGAAGGAAAAACTCCTTTTTAACAGGAAGAAACCTCTGTCAGAACTGCAGTGACTGGTTGGGGCTGAGGGGAGGAAGACAGGACAAAAAAGAGCCAGGAGATTAATAATAACTCATGATTAAATGCAAAGAGGTGTAAACATGCAGTGAGTGAAAACAGATGTGAAAAGAAACACTCAGTGGATCATGGGAAGCCCCAGCAGTCTAGACCTATTGCAGCATAACTTAAGGGAGGATTCAAGGTCATCTGATCCAGCTAAAACTGTAAGCTTTATCAAAGAGGAATCTTTTAAGCTTGGTCTTAAAAGTAGAGGGGGTGTCTGTCTCCTGAATCCAAACTGGGAGCTGGTTCCACAGAAAAGGGGCCTGGAGAGACTGCCTCCCATTCTACTTTTGAATACTCTAGGAACCACAAGTAAGCCTGCAGTCTGAGACCAAAGTGCTCTAATGGGGTGATATGGTACTATCAGGTCATTAAGATAATATGGGGACTGATTATCAAGGCCTTGTATATGAGAAGAATTTTAAGTTTGGTCCTGGATTTAACAGGGAGCCAATGAAGAAACGTGACATCAGTGTCCTCACCTCTTGAGACACCTAAAAATTACAGTTCTGAAGAAAACAGTGTTTACTTTCATGTTGGAGTCAGATGGAGACGTGTTCATTAAATACTGGAAGCAAGATAAAAACAAAATGCTGCTAGACTGACAGATTTACTGCACTGCTCCGAGATGCATGCACCATCTTGGAAGCGAGTTTAAATGGATCACAAGACAGAACATGCATAAAGCTTAGGAGTTGCTGTGAGGTTGTGTGTTTCACTATGTGCCAAGCCAGACTAGTTTTCCCAAAACATCCCCTTTTTTTAATAAGCTGAGACAAAACTGAGGCTATAGAATGAGAACAATAAAACAAACTTTGTAACCATCTCTCTGTCTGTGTGTTTTGTTTTTTTTGTTGTTTCCCTACAGCGTGCGAAATGCTCCTCGGATCAGACAACCTGGTCTGCAAACCATGTAAGTTCCTCAGTATCGTCGTCATAACCAGAGCCACATGTAGGCCGACTTAGTCGGGAGCTGGTTACACTGCCAAAGCTGGACCCAGCCCCGCCTCGCTCTTAGATCAGTTTATTGTGAATTAGTTTTTGCACAAACGATTCAAGTTTTCCTGTGTAGGTGAAATGGTGAGAAATAGGGGAGGCTACGGTGACCTTAAGCGGAAAAAGACAACAATGTGTTCCTACATTTCTGAAATGTTGCTGTATTGTTTGAAAGGTTCTTCTTGTACTTGTTTTATTGCAATATCTAAGAGGTCGTGGGAGTTTAGAGTTCTTATTTTTTGGTGTTTGCAGTCTGGACACCAAAGACGCTGAACGTGTCTCAGCTCGGATCGAGCCTTCATGTGGCCTTTGATCAGGCTCCGCCCTCCTTTGGTTTCCATTTCTACTACCTGTACTACAAACTGCGACCGGACGGAACCTCCAAACTGCAGCGCTGCAAACCGGTAAGATCAGTTGTGTTTAATACATTTTGACATTGATCGTCAGTTAATTTCAGATTTATGAAAGTTTTCTAAAACCCGCCATGTTCGAGCAGGTACTCAGTGACCTCTAATGAGAAACGTGACAGTTTTTGTAATAAATACCCTAATAAATCTCCGTAAACAGATTCAAATGCAAAGGACTGTGTAGGCGAATGAAAATGTACTGGGTAGCAGGAGATGACAGAACTTGAGGAACTGGTATCATATTTAACCCTTTGTAATCACCATTTGCATGTCTAGACCAAATAAATTACAGCAATAATTCTTTCTGCATGCAACCGCACTTAAATATCACGAGATCAGCTGTCCCAGAGCGCTGTTTCCTTTGGTACTCTATCGATCTGACCAGCTGTTAACAACACTTCTTAAGTTGGAATATACGTCATCCAGTGGCGTGTCTAGAAAATTTTTGTTGGGGGGGCCAGGTAGGGGCACAGATTTGGAGAAGGGTGGCAGATGTAATTGGCAGATAATGTTAAAAAAAAATATCTACCAACCGTTAACTATAATTCAATAACCCTATAAACCTAATAACCGAATGCGCTTTTAACTCTTATTAGAATGAGATTTTAACCACTACGGTGCAAAGTTTTTAGATACTGCGTTGATAAAGTACAAGAGATACAATCAGTGCTTTGTCAGTGTTTATTCAGCATTCAAGGACAGCAATATTTGCATAGTCTTATTTTCTGCAGTTGACAGGCTAACAAACCCTCCTGTGTCAGTGGCAGCTGAACTTCATTCGACCATGGCCTGCAATGACTTTGCCAAATTCTTCACAGACAAAATCCAAAAGATTAGACAAGCAATTGGTACATCAACAGCAGATTCAGGATATGTACTGTTTACTGAAAAACTGTTTAAACACTATGAAATAGTTTCACCCTATTAACAGCAAAGACCTGGAGGACATCTTAGGTCAACTGAACTCAAAGACTCAAAGGTCTCAAAGACTTTAGAGTCAGACCTGTTACAGATCATGAACTTTTCTTTAATGTCAGGTGTGTTTCCAGAACCACTAAAAACTGTTGTAATAAAACCTATACTGAAAAAGGACAATCTTGACAAGACACAAATGAACAACTACAGGCCGATCTCAAATCTCCCATTTTTAAGTAAGATCATTGAAAAAGCAGTTTCTCAGCAGCTCAATTACTTCTTAAAACAGAATAACTGCTATGATGCCTTCCAGTCAGGTTTTAGACAGAACCACAGCACTGAAACTGCTCTGACCAAAGTATTTAATGACATATGTCTGAATACAGACAGTGGAAAAATGTCAGTCTTAGTTTTACTGGATCTCAGTGCAGCATTTGATACAGTTGACCACAACATATTACTCAAACGACTGGAGAACTGGGCAGGTCTTTCAGGAACTGTACTAAACTGGTTCAAAACATATTTAGAAAACAGGAAATACTTTGTATCAATAGGTAACTTCACATCTGAGCAGACAAGTATCACATGTGGAGTTCCCCAAGGTTCCATCTTGGGACCCCTTCTGTTTAACATCTACATGCTCCCACTGGCACAGATTATAAAGAACAACAAAATAAACTATCATAGCTATGCAGATGACACACAAATATATATCACAATGTCACCAGGAGACCGAGGCCCTGTACAGGCTCTTGGTAAATGCATTGAGGAAATTAATGACTGGTTGTGCCACAATTTTTTCCAGCTAAACAAAAACAAAACTGAAGTAATAGTCTTTGGAGCCAAAGAAAAACGATTACAGGTCACCAGAGAACTTCAATCTATACACCTAAAAACCACAAACCAGGCGAGAAATTTGGGTGTAGTGATGGATGCAGACCTAAACTTAGAAAAACACATTAAGACATTAACAAAATCAGCTTACTATCACCTCAAGAATATTTCAAGGATAAAAGATCTGATGTCTCAACAGGACCTGGAAAAACTAGTTCATGCATTCATCTTTAGCAGGCTTGATTACTGTAACAGCATCTTTACAGGTCTACCTAAAAATCAGTCAGACAACTACAGCTCATTCACAACTCTGCTGCTCGAGTCCTCACTAAGACCAAAAAAGTGGACCACATCAGTCCAGCTCTGAGGTCTTTACACTGGCTGCCTGTCCGTCAGAGGATAGACTTTAAAGTTCTGATGCTGGTCTATAAAGCTCTGAATGGTTTAGGACCAAAATACATCAGTGACCTCCTGACCCAGTATGAACCTTCCAGATCCCTCAGGTCATCTGGATCCGGTCTTTTATCAGTTCCCAGAGTCAGAACCAGACACGGAGAAGCTGCATTCAGCTTTTATGCTCCTTATATCTGGAACAAACTCCCAGAAAGCCTCAGATCAGCTGAAACACTCAGTTTATTTAAATCCAGGTTGAAGACTCACTTATTCTCAGCTGCATTTGAATAAAACACCAAATCCACACTTTGACACTGCCAGTATTAACCTGCAGGGCTGGACTGGGAGAAAAACTTGGGCATTTTGACTAGAGACTGGCCCACCAGGTATTAAAGCCATAAAGCCTTTGAATGAAAACAAACGCTGTTGTGACAGTGATGTACAGTCTTTTTGGTATATGTATGATTTCTATACATTTTACATCAGATAAAAACTTTTTTCGCAAGATTCAGATAATTATTTAATAAAAGCTATATATTTTTTAATGAGAATAAGAAAGAAAAGTATTTCTTTCTGCCCCCTTTCCCTGTTAATGCCCTACCTGGCCCCCTGGCAAAACTTTGCTAGACCCGCCCCTGCACAGTTACCAGCTGTCAGCTACATAGAAAAGGATCCTGGTGTTATTTGTCTCTCAGAAACAGTTCATAACTTCCCTTCAACTCATTCATGTCACCTAAAAGGTAAACCTGTTTCTCCATCACCTGTTCAGCTCTGATGATTCAGTAAGGACATCTCCTGGTTTCATCTTCATGTTTCCCTCTCACCACATTTCCAAACCGACATCATGACCAGCAGCTTTTACAGCTGTGGCTCCAGCAAACATCAGCTGATACTAGAAATTAATATTAAACAAATCAGGGCTCTAGACTAACTTTTTGACATGGGCGCACCGGTACGCCTAACTTAAAAAATTTAGGCGTACCGGCACAAAAGTTAGGCGCACTCAAATTTTTCAACCGCTTCGCTTAACACCGCAGTTTTACATGTGCACCTTCTTTGGGGGGAAGTCCATACAGACAATATTCATTTCTAAATTATTAACTAACAATCTTGTGCTTAAAGTGCTTTGTCAATATTGTAGAAAATGTTAAACTTAATCATCAGCTTGGCCTCCTCTGATGACCTGTTTGCCACTGCCTGCTGCTGAAAGGCAGTGGGGAGAGGGGACACTTGGGCAGTGCATTTATTGCAGCATGAAGTGTGTTTTCTGGATACACTGTGCTTTTTCAGCATTCAAAGATTGATGGCTCCGTGTCAGAGCTGGCTATGAATTTCAGACAGATCAGGCCTTAACTTAACACAAAAGTTATCAATAGTTCTTTTCATCTTTTCTTATTACCCACAGCTACATCCACTTCTGTCAGGCCTAGGCTGCTCACTAGAGCTGGGTATCATCACTGATTTCTATAATCCATTCAATTCCGGTTCTCAAAGTCCTGATTCGATTCAATTTAGCCTCAGACAGTCAGAAATATTATAATTCTGATCATTTATCAGTACTGATACATGTGAGACTTCATCAGAATTGTGAACATCACAGTAGATGCCTTTGTGTCAAAGTAACTGACAATAAAACACAGAAAAACATGAAGGAGATTTTCCTGGTCTGGCTTTTTATAACAGATAACCTTAAAAATATTCTGCAATATTCTGCAATTTTGCATAATTTTAAGAAGTTTAAATTTCTTCAGTATTGAACAGCAGAAATTAGGCTTTCTTGTCGGACGTCATTTACATGAAAAAAGAAAAAGACAGCGCTGTAAACAACGGTAGACTGGTGGGTAATAAGCGAATGAATAATCCAGAAAACAGATTTGAGACGGGAAACTGTTCTTGAAGTACACACAGGGAGCTGTGTAGGAAGTAGGGCTGCACGATTTTGCATAAAATGAGAATCACGATTTTTTTGCTTAGAATTGAGATCACGATTCTCTCACGATTTTCTTTTCCAATATAAATATTTATTGCACTTATTAACTGCACATCAACTTCGTAACATAAAAACAATAAATAAACATAAAAACAATAAATAAACATAAAAACAATAAATGCCTCACATTTTGTCGTTGCCGCAAAATGTTGTACTGCTTGAAATTCTCAGTGTCTCCACCGTTGCTCGACACTGCGTGTATAGAGCAGGTAGTGCAACAATAGAAAAATAGTTGCGGGATGGCACTGTGTAGCGTTTGTCTAGGGTGTTGATCATTTTCCTAAATCCCTCGTTTTGCACAGTGTTGATGGGAGCCATATCTTTAGCCAGGTGATAAGTAATAGCCTCCGTAATTTCTTTGTGCCTGCAGGAGTTCGAAGTGTATAGGGAAGCGCTGTATAAGGTTCCCGTTATTGATGTTTGGGTGGTTGACCCAGACGGATTTTCTCCTGTCACTTCCTCGTCATCCCTGACGTGTTCTCCGTTGTTTTTCCCTGCCAATTTGAGCATCACCGGCACAGCTTCTGTATCACGTGGTATAAGGCTCCGCCCTTGTCATTTGTTGAGCAGGAAGAGTGAGCGCTTGTTTTCATGCAGATTACGTCCCGGATCAAAATGCGGTACAATCGTCGTCGTCTTTTTTTTTTTTTTTTTTTTTTAATCGTTGTCATTTGGAAATGAGATCGCACATAAGTATGAATCGAGATCGCGATTTTCTAACGATTAATCGTGCAGCCCTAGTAGGAAGTGTAATTTTTATCGTGGGGAAGCAAAACAGCAAAAGTCAGAGGGAATTCATGACGACATTGATCAAATGTGAAGCGTAGTTTGCTGCTTCTTTTGCTGCTGGCTCGGCGAATTTTGGTTGGAGAGACAAAACCTGCAGCTCAGAATCAGCGCAAAAAGACGTAAACACAGAGCGACCCGACGCATCAGAATCGCTAAGCTCCGACAGCGTGTCCGTCTGCGGGCCGTCCGGTGAGAAAGCCGAGAAAGACAAAGCTGATTCTGATGCGTCGGGTCGCTCTGTGTTTACGTCTTTGTGTGGAATCCGTTAATTAAATCCGTTATTAAAGCTACTCACCTCCCTCTTCTACCTGCACTTTCCACTGGACCACGGCCAATCAGAGAGGTCCCGCCCCTGACTATCTCTGATTGGTTTAGTCCACGATAGGGGCATAATGTGTGTCTGTTGTTGACCACACGGAGTTGCAGAGATTTTTTTTTTGTTACCCAAACAGGTACGACCAAGTGTTGGTAACAGTTGGTCGCACCGGTGCGACCAAATGTTTTTCTTTAGTCGCACCACGGAAAAATTTGGTCGCATTTGCGACCAAATTGGTCGCACTCTAGAGCCCTGCAAATTCTAACAACAGCTGATCAAGCTTAAAGGTGCTGCTGTTGTTTAGCGCAACATCCGCTGGTTTCCTCTTTCTGGCGCAAAGTGGGCGATAAACAAACAAGAGAGAAAAGCTGATCAGCTGATCACTGATCAGTTTCATGATTGAAGTAGGAACAGGAGAGGGAGGGGGGAGAATGAGAGAAGAAGAGGCAGCTGCAGCGTAAAGACAGAATAAATCCAGCTTTGTGTCTTTTTTCATTATAGCTAAAGTACGGGACAAACTATGACTCTTCTCAGCTCAATACCAAACGCATATTTTCTCTGAATGAGGGACCATTCCATTTTTTTAAGGAGCCGTTGGCAACTCTACTAACGAACCTTGTGAATAAAATAAAGTTCAACATCAGTAACATCATAGCACCCGCCCAGCTTTATAGAAACACCGTCATGCTAGCTAGCACGCAGTACGAAAAAGTCAGCATAATGAAAATAAACCACATCTGAACTTGGTTTATATCTGACCCAGATAGACTGCAGGTCATAACTTCTTACCTGAAGTTCAGTTCACCTGACGCTCGGACTGGCGGCTGCCTCGGGTCTCTCCTCCTCCTGCCTCCCCTCTCCCTCATCCACCTGCTGGCCTCTGTAGAAGCTCCGCCACAGCCACCACCAAACAACTGAGTTATTTTTACACATCGGCCAGCATCTGGCCAATCCACCACTTCTCATTGTTCATGCCGTTACAAAAAAAATTAAATAAATAAGTCATCAGCCCACCGGGCAAATGCCCGGTATGCCCGGTGGCCAGTCCAGCTATGTTAACCTGTTAATCTTTCACCGAAGAATTGTTTTCTGCGGTGCCGTCTTTCGTGCTTGGCTCTCCTACCTTTGCTAACATGATGCTCATTTGCAGAAGCCCATGCTGCATTCACTTAGACTCGGATATCTGAGCTTCACTGTGAAAACATAATCGTACATTTGATATTTCATTGAATTTTATTGTTTTAGCTTCGGGGTGGTACCTGGGGTGGCCAGTCTGGTTGGAGGGGTGGCCTGTGCCCCCCCCAGGCCACCCCGCTGGACACGCCACTGACGTCATCACGTTGTCAGCGTGAACTACCACGTGGTTTTCTGCAACAGCGGAGAAATGATGTCATTTTCCAAGGAGCTGTAGTATTTTCTTTCTCCAAGGCCTATCACAGATCCACTGTGGCTGCTGAAAACTGTTTAACTTTGTGCCTTTGCGCATATAAGCTGGGCACGTAGAACTTTGAGTGCACTACTGGAAATAGTTAATTTTGCTGTACATGCTGTGTTTCTTCAAACTGCATATGCATTTTATTTTATTTTTAATACAGTTTATAAAAATGAGTGCATCACAAAACTTTATGAACACACTCAAGCTAAATTTCCTGTTTACAGTTTTGAGGGACACACCCATGACAACTCTGTATCTAGAAAAATGTGTAAAAAAAAATAAATAAATAAAAATAATTTTATTTCACTTTTAGTAATGTATTTGGTTACTATGGACTTATTACATACACATTATTAAAATTTGGGCTCTGTCAATATACAGCAAGTTGAATTTCTCCCAAAAAAAAGTCAGTACAGCATGTAAAAATATGAAGATAAGCTTGGGTGGACTTGTTCTATGATAGTTAAATTGGAAGAGGTTATATTGGTGCCTATTGAGTACCTGTAGACCACCAGAGATTTTCTCATGAAAGATCTTAAGTTTTGTTTGGAAAGAGGGTTTAATCGTTTGAGGGGAAAAAGCTGAATTAAACTGTATGGAAAATTACCAAAGAATGTTTTTTTTTTCTTCTTTGTTTTGGAAAGCGGATCAGCTTGTGGGTAAAAAGTGAATGCTGTTGTTTCCAGAGATGTATTTATTTAGATTACAGAAGAGGGTTTACTCTGTCCTTTTTTTTTTTTTTTTTTTGTTTTTTTTTTTTTTTGTTTGCCACCACAAAAAGAACTGAACTGCTTTTGTTGGTCGCTGCTGAAACCCTGTAAAGAGGTGTTTTTATTGAATTATTTCCTTTCAATAAATACATTTGTTTGGACTTGCCTGAAAAGAACATTTGAGATTGCTGGGCATTAGAGTCCTATCTGAATCTAACAGACAAAGGCATCATTGGACCTTATTTTGCTTCGCTTGGTGCTTTACAGTTGAGGGGTTCGTGGTAGAGTGTGTGATGCTCTAAAACATGTGCTCTTGTGGCAGATTCACCCTGAAATAGCAAGTTAGCAGTCTGTTACAAACATGCGATTGTCTCTGATTCTCTAAACTATTCTCATAGTTTCTTCTAATATTTTCTGTGAAAATGTGTGTTGTCCCTCCCCCTTCCCAGCTCTATATAATGGTCTTATTTTTCACTTCGCCTTCACGTGTGGCCACTGTGGAGCAGCTGTAAACACATTTTATTTGCGATGAATTTGATGTGGAAGCCTATAATTCGCCCCTAAATCTCATCCAACCACATCAAGAGTTTCTACCTGATCATGTCCGGACTGGAAGGTGGCGTGAAAAGCTTTTGTTCCAGCCTCGTCCTAACTGCATCCTCCTTGATCTCGCTCCAGCAGCTCTTTTCTTTTGTCTGTCTTCGCAGTATCAACACCATCAGGAGACATACAAACTGCACACAGACACACACACGCACACACAGGGGAGTTTCTGTCCTTTAAGGGGTTGTGAGGACTGAAAGAAGCAGTTTTGTGAAGAATGAAAAAAGGCACACCTGTCCCGTCACTATATCAGGGTTGATATTAAGGCTGCACCAACTCCCCACTGATACCGACACCACTGTTTAATATTTGTACAGTAAACTGATGAATATACTGTTTCTCATATGCTTTGAAAACATTTTTAAAACTTCTTTGGCCTTCAGTTGTACCTCCTCTCCTCCTGAGCAGGCTTTCGTTGAAATGTGTGCGTTGTCAGAAGGAGTTTGGGATTGAATCTGGAAGCTAAAATTTAATTGCAGATGTTAGTCTTTATTGAAAACTAAAGTGTCGTGTTTTACCGTTTCCAGGATGTGAATCAGCCCAGAACGACATGTATCCTCCAGGACGTCACTCCAGGGACCTACACTATAGAGGTACATGAATGTAGCACAGAGCTGAGCTTCATTTAGAGCATTCACAGCTGGTTAAACTGGTTTCTGCTGGATCCTAGTCCTCACCGAAGATGATTTATAGACCAAAAATGATCAGTTTTAAACAGTACAGTCTTCTCTTCTCTCAGTTGAAAGATGACAGCAACACCACCAGGATGCACACTCAGCACCACGTCAGCCAGGGTGAGACGCGCACAACCACACAGTACGCTGTATATAAAAGATGGCCACAGACAGCTTGACATCCCACCATTTCATCTTTAGTATTGTTGGGTCTTTAGTTTGATTTAAAAATACCCCATTAAATAAATATTCCTACGATGACTGCACTAAAAATAATTGAGCTGAATCCACTGTGAACAGCCCACCTGTGCAACACTGCTGTTCCTGATTTACTGAAAGTTTTAATCTATTTTTTTTAAAAAGCCACTGAGGGGCTGTCATAGTGAGACATTAATGACATGTTTTCAGTGAATACTCTGGTCTGTCCATGACTCATCTTACCACATGCTGAGCACAAGGCATTGTCCACATTGAGGCAATAGACTACAATAAAATACAATGGCATGTTGGCAGCCAGAAAGGAGTTTGCCTCTTCACTAATTTGTCAGTTCATTAAGGATCTCTGACTTTTCTGATTTCTTTACCTTATAATAAAAAATTAGCACCACCTAGTGGCTGGAGGTGTAACTATAAACCAAAATTGATTCTACACAACAAAGGGGTCCAAGGTGAATTTTAGTAAAATAAAGTTCAGCATCCTGCTTCTCCCCCCGAGTTGAAAAAAGTCTGTTGGACATTAGGATGCCTCCTGGTAGCCTCCCTGTAGAAGTTTTCCTGGCACGCTCAACTAAGACGAAACCCCGACATAGATCCAGAACCCACTGGAGAGATTATGTATCCACTGGGTCTAGAAACGAGTCAGGATTACTCCAGGAATCAGTTCTCATTGTGTGCACACAATGAAACATCAACTTCAGTTCAGACCTAGTTAGCTCAGTCGTTGACTCTGCCCTGCCCGCTACTATCATTTTTTTTGTGGGAAAGAAATACTGAAATAACAGTCTGATCTAATTTCCTCACAAATGGGTATGTTTGTTTCCATCCTCCAGTCCACTCCCCCTGGGCGGGACCTATCCGTGCCATGGCCATCACGGTGCCGCTGGTTGTCATGTCAGCATTTGCCACCCTCTTCACAGTCATGTGTCGCAAGAAGCAGCAAGGTGAGGGGAACCATGATTCATATTTTAAGGGGCTCAGTTTCTTCCCATTTTAACGTTGTTAGTAATGATTAGTGATAGTGATCATCTGCTGTGTAAATGAGTTTCTTTCTTTTAGACAGCAATTGGCCCCAGATTTACTATCTTGAGAGGTGTACACAGTATAAAATGGTAAATAAATGGTAAATGGCCTGTATTTATATAGCGCCTTCCTAGTCCCTAAGGACCCCAAAGCGCTTTACATATCCAGTCATTCACCCATTCACGCACACATTCACACACTGGTGATGGCAAGCTACGTTGTAGCCACAGCCACCCTGGGGCGCACTGACAGAGGCGAGGCTGCCGGACACTGGCGCCACCGGGCCCTCTGACCACCACCAGTAGGCAATGGGTGAAGTGTCTTGCCCAAGGACACAACGACCGAGACTGTCCGAGCCGGGGCTAGAACCGGCAACCTTCCGATTACAAGGCGAACTCCCAACTCTTGAGCCACGATCGCCCCTATAAAGCAATTACCCTTGTAAACCTTTGCATTACAAAAGGGTGAGAATATATAAGTGTTACTTCTTTCCACTTGTTGTACTAGAAGACAGTATTAGCTGTATTCATGCTCGGAATAGGTCAATCAATCAATGTGACTGCACGACATCCCCGTTATCTTAATGTTTTTGTCATTTGTCATTCAAATGCAGTTGCCGAATTTCTGTCACTACACTTTAAATTTATGGCTGCATTTTAAAACAATCCTCTCTTCCCTCTTTTAGAAAACATCTACAGTCAGCTGGATGAGGAGAGCAGCGAGTCGTCCAATCACAGCGCAGCACTGACCACTGAGCGGCCGTGGCCCCGCCCCAAAGTCTTCATCTGCTACTCGAACAGAGACTGTCCCAAACACACCAGTGTCATCCAGAGCTTCGCCTTCTTCCTGCAGGACTTCTGCTGCTGTGAGGTGAGACGATCATGAAGAAGAAACTGAGGACCACTAAAAGACTTAGAGGAAAAATATATAGAAAACATGAAAAAAATCAAACTGATTATTTTCACTCATGTTCAGGTTGTGTTGGACCTGTGGGAACACCTGGAGATGTGCAAAGAGGGTCAGATGTCATGGCTCAGCAGACAGCTGGATGAAGCAAACTTCATCATCACCGTCTGTTCCAAAGGCCTGCGGTACTCACCTTACCCTCCTGTTTCTATAGAAAAATAAGCAGACAATCACATTTATTAGAATTTAGATTTCATTAGTTTGATTTGGTTTGATTTATTTTTTATGCTTAATTTTTATGTGTACAGTATAATTTTAATTAGTCTTTGTTTCTGAAGTCTCATTCTTCTTTTTTAAATTTAGCCAGGGAGACTTCTCCTCCCTGGCTGAGAGTGAATGTTTTCTTCATATTTAATTGTATTTTTTTGTGAATATTACAGTTGAGGCGCTGAAAGTGCCTTCAGCTGCAGTTCCTCAAATGGCCACTAGATGCCTCTAACACTTTTTATCAAAAGTAAACATCAGAATTTGAACTAACAAATAAGTCAGGTGTTCAGTAGTTACTTTATAGTAAAATCTTTTAAAATTGTTGAATTAAAACACAAAATGTGTTAAAGACGCTGATGCATATATGATTTAATTTATGGTAGGCTCACAGGTTTCTAAACCTAATTGACGAGTGTGTCACCCCTCTGCCCCACCTCTTTTTACAGGTGTCATGTTTTCTTCATTGTGTTTTCACTTGTTTCAGTCTTTCCTTTTGTCTCTCTTGTCTTCTTTGCCATACCCACGTGCCTTTTCCTCTTCAAGAACATTGCAGGTTTCTAAAATAGAAATGTTAAGTAATGAGTCAACTAAAAATGTACTTTAATTCTTTTCCTTACCAGATTTTTTTCAACCCCTTTTGTCATAACTGTTGTTTTTTTGCAGCTATTACGTGGAAAAGAAGAGCCGTCGAGGGAAGACGCCAGTGAGCCGCCGTAGTAATGGGAGCAGCTCTTCGATTACTGCGGTTGGTGGGGACCTGTTCATTGTGGCGGTTGCCATGATTGCTGAGAAGCTGCGGCAGGCGAAGCAAAGCGAAGACAGCGGGGCACAGGAGATGAACCGATACATGGCGGTTTACTTTGACTATTCTACAGAAAGCGACATCCCCACCATGCTGAGTCTGGCTACCAGGTAAAGACAGGAACCATGAAATACAAACTTTAATGAAAATGATAAATACTTGCCGCCTGATAAATAATTTCATTTCCTGTTTAGGTTCAAGTTGATGGACCAGCTGCCTCAGCTCTTCAGTCGGTTCCATTCGAGTCATTCCAGTCTGACTGATCGTGAGCAGCAGCCTCTTAACATTTCCCGGAGGAACTATTTCAGAAGCAAGTCCGGGCGCTCGCTCTACGTTTCCATCTGCAACATGCACCAGCACATCAGCCAGAACCCCGACTGGTTCGAAAAGCAGCTCGCTCCTGCAGGAGCATCCTCTACCTCTCCTGACTCCTCCTCCAAACATCTGTCTCTCGCTGCTGTCCAGGCTCCAAGCCTTCCGCCCAAACCTTCCTGCTCCTTGTCATCTCAGGCTGAGCAGAGGTTTGACTCTGGCTTGGTGCTGAATGAGGTGGTGGTGCGAATGCCATCACTGGAGAGTGGGGAGGGCGTGACGGGGAGGAACGTACTCCAGCTGGCCCATGGTTCCAGCCCTGATCCCAACCTTGGCCCGAGTCCCAGTTCCAGCCCTGACCCCTGTCCCAGTCCTGGTGTCTGTCCCAGTCCAGACCTACCACACTCTTCTCTGTTCATGCTAGATCCCAATTCAAGGTAAAGGAAAGTGTGTTACACCTCATTTTTGTTTTCTTTTAATTTCACTGATATAACAGCAGGTAACATAGAACTACTATTATTATTATTATTATTATTGTTATTATTATTCTGACTGCAGATGCTTTTTATCTGTTACAGGTCTGCTTCTGGAATATCTGGACTGTTATCCGAAGACTCTTCATCCTCCTTGTCCTCCTCTGGTCCTTCCATCCTCCAGGATGGCATTTCCCCTGGTCAGGGACAGGCTGATGAAGGCCGCCCCACTGTTCCAGAGGTCCCCCCTCCTCGTGATTCAGGCATCTATGATTCATCTGTTCCTTCGTCAGAGCTTTCTATTCCCTTAATGGACGGACTGTCACATGACCAGGCAGACTCCTCCTCCCTGGCTGAGAGTGAATCATCTTTCTATGGTTTGAGTAAGGCCTCAACCTCAACAGATGTTTTATAAAATCAAACTTTGCTGTTTGTTCTGTAGAAAAAGCAACATTTTAAATAACATGCATGTGCCAAATTTCCCTGACTTATGTCCTCATGTGACTTTTGCACAAAGGTAAATGATTCTTAAAGACTGAAGGTGATCATGGTGCTCACACTTGGCTATGTGTCTTTCAGGTGATGAAGAGGCACCCGCTGCCACATCGCTCAGCTGCAGCGCTGCCACGGTGTGCAAAGCTGAGCTGCACCACCATCATCACCTCGAGCAAAATGACGCTGTTCTCACACCTGTGGCATCATTGTAGGGGTATGCCTTCAGCCAATCAAAAGAAGGCTAGCCCGGTGATGTCATCTTGTAAATCAATGTGCCAACTTGGACCAAAAAGTTGTCTTTGTGAAGAAGGCGAAGCTGGAAAAACCGGAGTGGGAAACAGTTATGACAGATCAGCATTCCAGAACTCAGTTTCTGTGTTAACCACTGAGTTCTAGAACACTATTCCATGGTAACTGTGGTAACCACTATGTTGTAAAACACTTGACCATAGTGACCATGGTAACCTTTGAATTCTAGAATGTTGATAAATAGCTATGATAACTATGGAACCACTGAATTCTATAACAGTATTCTTTTGTAACTGTGGTACCACTGTGTTCTAGAACAGTAATGACTGTGATTGCTATATTAGCCACTGTGTTCTAGAGCAGTATTTCCTGGTAATTGTGCTAATCACTGATTACGAGAAAACTTTGGTAATTGCAGTTCTTTTTTCTTTTCTTTTTTTGTCCACTGGAGGATTTTTGAAGGACTGGAACTCCAGATGTTGGCAGAGGTGACCATTTCAAACCAAAGATGGCCTCAGGCCACAGTGTCCTGATTGGCAGACAGAAATGTATGACTTGATGTCAGGTACCAAAACGTGATGCTGTAACAAACCAGCTGTTCCAGTACTGTTTTGATGTGAAAATGCAAGATAAAGCAGAACCTGATCAAAGAGTTTACTTGCTGCCCAGGACTGTCAAAGGAGTTCTTACTTAAAGCTGCTGAATGTATAAACACCCTAAAGACATCAGTCAGCACTTTTGGACCAAACACTTCTGGGAAACTCCCTCAGAGTAACTGCTCCACAGAAGTGCATACCATCAAGGACACACTTTTTTTTTCTTTTTCTGTTTGCATTCACACCTTCGGTAAAAATGCTAGCATGAAGTTTGACCCACCTGGCTGCTGGCATAGCAACAGCTATCACAATTACATAATGGAGAACACGGTGGTTGGAGCCGTATGTTTGTTGTGTGACTTTTTTTCATAACAGCGATGGCATTAGAAAGGGGACAGATATAGACTTTCTAGAGGGAAGCACCAATTCTGGGCTTTTCCAGTGACCACAGCTGTTATTGCTGCAGATAACCAAACAAATCTTCCCTATTCTCTGACCAAACATGTTATCAAGTAAACCAAAACAGTTCAGATCTGCTTTGGTTGTGGTGATTCTTGTAACTCAGTTTCAGTCTCTTTGTTTTCTCTCTGTTTTGCTTATCGGTGTAGCAAGTCGAGAGGAAAATCTAGCAAAGATTTCACATTTCTTCTGCCACATACAGGCTGGACTTAACAGATGCTTTATTTGTCTACTGTCTTTCATTTTTAGTAATCTCTGGCTTACATAGGTAATGTTTACTATTCCTATTTTATCATGGCGATTGCATTACTCAAAAGGTTCCTCTTGTGCTTTACTTAGAGTGAAAAAAGGTCCTTTGCACTTTTAGTTCTTGCATTATGCAAAACTACAAAAAAGGGGGGACTGTTATGATGTAATATTATTTTGTATTATCATGATTTAAGACCAAATACTGAAAAAAGAATCAGATGAAGCTTGTTTAAGAGGTGCCTTTTTTATTTAAATGTGCCCACTTGTTTCTTGAAAGACATTTACATCATAAAGAGAAACCTTCTTTAAAAGCACATCTTGTTTTGAAATACTTCCAACATACTCATGCCTTATATTTGTTGACAAAGATTTATTGTTGGTGTAACAAAGTAACATGACCACTATTATCCGATCATAAAATCGAATATTTTGTTTAAAGACGTGACATAAATGTTAGTAAAGCTGGCTAACGTGATGTACAATGATGGAAGACTGTCATTTACGTGAACTCAAATTATTTTGCTTTTTGAGTTTTTCTTTTTAAAAATTGTTTTCTAGCTCAAGAGAGTGAGTTGCTGCTGAATGCGTGAGTGAGGATTTCTGGTTCATCTGCAGGTTTGAGTTGGCTGGAAGGGACGATGTAACATTTCCTACTTGTAAATATAACTTTTATTTTTCTCTGGAAATGTCTGATATAATTTTGTATAGTTAGACTTTTATTTTAGTAAGCTACTTGTTTTTAGAAATTGTACTGTTTTATAGTACCTTTTATATAGAAAATAAAAAAAATCCATATTAAAAAAAGTTATTTCTATTTCCTTTCTTTTCATGACTTCCTGCTGGGGATGATTTGGATATGAGCAAGCTTTTATTGTTGCAAAATATAATTTGGATCAAAATATCCTTTATGGCTGATAGTACTCTGTGACATGCTTCAAGCTGACTAACAGGTTTTAGCTTCTTGTGGTGAAACAAACACTCTTCCCTGATATAAAGGCCACTGGACAGCTCTATAGTTTGTGAGCTGTGAGGCATCAAGGCCTAAATAAACAGAAGCTACTAAAACTCAGATGTTCTACAAACAGCCTGCTTTTATTTTCAGAATAAAAGCTTAAACCCTGGAATGGTTTAGAGATGATTATCAATTAATTTAAAAAATATTTGACAATTCAGTAGGCTACATATACTTAGCTTGGAGGAAACAAAGTATCAACTCTATTGCACTAATATCAGTCCGATAACAATACCAACTTTGCTATCGATAATATAAACATTTGGATTGTTCTGCCCACGTCTAGTTTGAACTCTTGGATATGTATGAGGTCATAGAGAGCAGATATAATCTGGTCGTCTTTGGCACAGAAGCTCCACCCACCTGCTGCTCAAACCTCTGTTTTTATGAGTGAGTATCATCCGGTCAAGAGAAAATTGGTGCAAAGGTGGAGGAACTAATACAGCTTGTTTGAGAGGATTTGTGGTGCTGCAACCAAGGAGCAGAGCTTTTTTTTTTTTTTTTTTTTTTTTTTTTTTTGAATGAATCATGCAAAGCTACTGTAGAATAAAAATAAGCCCGATCTGGAAATGCATAATACAACCCTATGTTAAACTATTTGTTCTTGACGGTCTCTGTTTTTTAATTTTTCCTCAATGCATTCTAAAACGCATTTAATATGTTAATGTACTCATTGTTGTAATATCTCATTTTATCTTCAAAGTCAACCCATGCTTTTATTTTGAAGGCGAGGTTCAAAGGAAGGCGCTGCTCAGACTCGGCTGTACAGAAAAGGGAAGGATTTATCGCTCTCAGGTTGTTTTCCGGCACAAATCTTCGCACTGAAGCTGGACTTTCATTTATTTTAAGAAGAAACTTTTGTTTTCACTCACTGGAAGAGCTAAACTCACTGAAACAGCTGATCCGACTGCTGTTTGCTGTTTTTGTGTTTAATCAGTTTTAGTTTTTTGTTTTTTTCTAAAGAGGGTTTGTTTTCGGCTCGTTGGGAGGAGCTGCAGTCCGATGCAGGCAGGTGATGGATGTCAGCGGGGTTCGAGGTGAGGGGACGCTCCTCTGTGAAGCTTGAGACGTTTGTACTGAAGTTTTTTGGTAAAGAAAATGTATTAAAAGTTTCGGGGAAAGACATGCGATTCTAAGATTAACCCTATCACTGCTGGTGTGTGTTTAATTATAAGGCGTTATTATACATGTGGAAGATTTAAAGTCAAGAGACTCTGAAGAGGCAGTCAGTCTACCAAAGAGAGAAAAAACTGAAAGAAAGAGGTTTTTATTGCTGCTTCATGAGTCACAAGTTTGCATGAGAGGGTGACTTATAGCTTGTGCACACACACACACACACACACACGGCTCCAAGTCTATCTCTGTGAGGACCCCGAGCTTTACCCCTGAACTTCACCTGGACCTCATTCACCTCATTCAATTCTGAGCCATAAAAGAAAGCTTTCAAGCACCAAAAGACAGGATCTCTCTTTTCCCAAGCTGTAAAACTCAAGCTGGTGCTCGCAAAAAGGAATACATACACACACACACACACACACACACAGTGGGTACTTCTGTCCTTGTGAGGGCCTTGCTATGATTTTAACCTGTACCACACAGTACATTTCAGATAAACAGCCTTCTGCAGACAGTTTGCCTCTCTGACAGTTTGGTGTGAGCTGATGTTTGTTTGCTGTTTAAGTCACAGTTTTCTGATACTGTTGAATTAGCAGCTGAAGCTCTGGAGTGATGTGATGCTATGCTAGTTCGTGTTAGTTTTGGTTACTTAAATGCAAAATAGCATTTGTTGAAGCTGGTGTTTACCCACGCTGCTCCAGGATGATCTCATAAAGAACTTCCTCAGTCTTCATAAATGTTCAGTGAGGTTGAGATCATGTGATTGCAGGGAAATTCATGTTTGCTGGGACGCCTACTTTGGTTTTTAAGTAGTTCTTCAAGGCTTTGATGTGTGTTTGGGGCTCATTATCCCACTGCTGTGTGAATCCCACTCCACAAATATCAAACCAGAAGGTGGAGCGAGTCTCTGAAGGATGGAGAGCTGCTTCTCTTCGGATTCAGTGTGGCGGTGTGGATTCATAGTCCTTCTAGAAGCAAGCCTCTCTATTTGGACAGTTATTTTTTTATAAGCATCAGCTGAACTAACTTCTAATTTAGCTGTTCATTGGGAGCTCAAATCAGAAGTTGCTCTGAAACAAGGTTTTAAAAAAAATCTCACAATGCTCACAAAATTATACTTCCATAACCATATTTGGTGCAGGTGTCCTACTCTGTGAGGCAGGCAGTAAATACAGCTTAGAAGTCAGCGTCTGAGTTTTAACCTCATTTGCCGTCCTGTGCCCTCATACAGATGTGTTATATTTGGAATTTGGTGCTTCATAGAGACTTTAAACATTTGAAATGGTAGAAGTATTTACGTCCAATGTTCCCTCTAATTTTTCATGTGTCTGAGCGAACACACAGACTCCCTGAGCGATCCCTTGGACCACTGTGAGCGACATCAGACATGTGCACTGTGGTCACGCCAGCATCTAATCCATCCAAGTTACATGGTGTATTAAAATAATCAAATTACAGCATTTACATTTATGTTAGACTACTTTTAATTAACTGCTTTAGCCCACTTACAATGAAAATGTAAAAAAAATCTAGTCTTTGACCTGTGCAGTATGTTAACACTATTGGAAGTAAAAATAACTTGAACTCCAATTTTGAAAACACAACTTTCTTTCTTTTTTAAAAAAAGCTCTGACTTGTATTATGAGTCTGTGGTCTGGGAGAGAGTCCTGTAACTCTCTGTCTGCAAAATATAGTATATAATGACCAATGCTGGGCAATTAATTATATAGTTCTTCAAAAAAGTAACTCAGTTTGGCAAACAACAAAGATTTTTGCAGCTATTTTTTTAAATGCAGCCAAGGCGTTTTTAAATAAACATTTCAAACTATTTACAGAACAATCAGCTGTTCTGCATCAAATTTGATGCCACACAAATTATTTGTGCCACTCCAAAAAATAATTTCTGTCCACTATGAGATAAAGGAGAACAACAGCCTGATACCTGCAGGCCTGACAACAGGAGATGTATCACTCCTGTAACACCTGTAACATTCAGCAGTCGCCTCATTGTTCTGACACACACAACAAAACTATTGACTACACTACACACTAACTACACAAGATTTGCGCTAAACGTCTCAAATCTCTCACATCTCAAAGCACCGCCGTCACTTCTAAAACTTCCCCCCGTTTCTTAACAACTAGATGCCACGTTGCCATATCATTTTTTGATTGGTCGACATGGTACATATTTGGACGAATAGGAAAGGGAGAGGGGGATGGAGTTTGTTTTTGCTCACAGGCTTTCGAGCCTTTTTTTTCTTATAAAACGCCGTTTTTACCGTTTCTTCCCGCAGTAAATATAAACAACGATAGTATTCAGGAAGAAAACCAAACATTGCAGATATTTTTATCATAACTCTGGTTTTACGTGGCCTATCAACACAATTTAAAAACTGGTATAAAGTCCACACTTTTCCCGTCAATTGTTCCGTCTGTCCTGCTCACATCTCCAATGGTTGTACACGTTGTCATTAACGTGGCTTCACTCCACATCAGCCACGCCGCTTTGCTAGCTAAAAGTGTCGGCACAGAAGGACGCTGTCATAGCCCATCAACGACGTTGATTAGCTGCATATATACGAATGTAAATCGCATTATTGGCTGGACTATGGGATAAAGTGGCATCGTTCTAATACAATATGGGAGCAGCCAGTCACTTACTGACTAACACTGCAAAACAGAATTGTTAAAGTATTAATTTTAATTTCAATTCAGGTTAATTTTTTTGTGCGCAACGCAGATTTTCTGTGCGCAGAGACCGTACCAGCAGTGCGCAATTGCGCACGTGCGCAGCTTAGAGGGAACATTGTTTACGTCATTTATGTAAAGTACAAACATTATATATAAATTAAAATTACTGAGTATGAGGATCGTAGCATAATCACTTATTAAAAAATGTCACTTTATTGCTGCAGTGAGAGATTATTTTAATATCCTGGATGCTACTTCATCTATATAAATACAGGATAATTTATCACCTTTCAGTAACTTCAAAATTATAACTAGCTAAAGGTTTTAGATAAAAGTTATAGAGTACAAACTAAAATATTAGTGTAGCATAGAAATATTTAAATAAACAAAAAGTACTTGAGATATGTTCCACCACAGTCATTTCCATGCTCTCATCCATTGGGAATTTTAAAATTAAGACAGTATACCATTGGAAAATTTTACCCACTGGTGATCTCTAACTGGCATTCATCATAGACTGTAGTTTTTCTTCTTCTTTTGGGTGCTCCTTTTATAGGTAGTCACAGCAGATCATCTGCCTTTGTCCCACCTTATCCCTAGCATCCCCTTCTTCACTACATCAATGAGTCTTCTCTTGGTCTTCCTCTTCTTCCTCTGACTGGTAGCTCTGTCTTCAACATTTCTTGAGTAGTATATCCACTATCCCTCCTCTGCACATGTAGAAAACTCATTTCACTCACTCGGTTCACCCTGAGTGGTGCCTCTGATGTTCTCATTTCTAACCTTGTCCAATCTAGTCACTGCCAGTGAAAATCTTAACATCTTCAGCTCGGCGTCCTATCTTTTGGTCATTGTCACTGTGTCCAAACCATACATCATAGCAGGCCTCACTCACTTGTCTTGTAAACCTTCCCTTTCTTTCTTGCTGCCATCATTCTGTCACCGCTGCTCCACACTGCCTCCACTCTCTTCTACATCTCTCTTGTGCTCTGTCCATTGCTTTGGATGGTTGATCTCAGGTGTTTATTCCTCACAGCTTCACTGTTACTTCACTGTTTCATCTGCCTCCCACTCATTTGTGCACATGTATTATGCTATGTTTCTGCTGAATTTCAGTCCCTTTCTTATTTCCAGAGCAAGCCTCTGTCCAGAGGATACATCAGATACCTTTCTGGAAGTTTCTCTCAGCACTACAGCTGTACTTTCACACTCTTCTTGTAACTCTTAACTACCACTTAAAGCCTGTGTCAACTCCCCCCGAACTCTGTGCAGCCATTTTCCTTCTTCCTTCTTCAGCCTCTGTCTTCACTCACTTCCTCTTTTTGATTTCCAAAGTAATCCTACAGACTGTTATCCAGTGCTGTTTTGCTACATTCTCCCCTGACACCATCTCTCAGTCTCCTGTGTCTTTAAATGGCACCTTCTGCATAAGCTGTTGTCCACCTGCCCGCACCTTCCTCCATTCTTTTTTGTCACTCGATGTTCCTCCCTCTTCTTGAAGCGGATATTTGCCACAGCCATTTCCATCCTTTTTCAAAATCCACCACCATTTGTGTTTTTCTGCCTTTTTCTATTTAACGCCATACCTAACCTACCTTCTCATGACCTCCTCATCACCTATGGTCCCTTTGCTTTTATGTCAGTTGAAGTCTACTTTAATCAACAGTCTTTCTCTGCTGACATCCAGCCTGGGGCTCATATTCACTGACAGCATTCAACATCGCCCCTACTATTTAAAAGGTTAAAAGGGAGTTTTCCCTTCCCACTGTCGCCAAAGTGCTTGCTCATAGGGGGTCATATGATTGTTGGGTTTTTCTCTGTATGTGTCGTTGTAGGGTCTACCTTACAATATAAAGCACCTTGAGGAGACTGGTGTTGTGATTTGGCGCTGTATAAATAAAATTGAATTGAAATTGAACTGAATATTTCAAGCCTCATACTTGTGATCCTGTCTGGCATTCTCTTCACCCCCACAGCACCGTCATATACATTTCCTTCAACATTGCCTCTGCTGCATTCCTCTTCCTATCTACACCATAATAGAACAGCTTAAATCTGCCTTCAGTGCTCCTGACCTTGCTTCCCCTCCACCTAGTCTCCTGTACACACAATATATCCATATATATCAGCCTACTCTCATCTCCACACTCATTCCTTTCCTTCTCTCTCACTGTCTCCTAACATGCCTTCCCCCTCTCCTGTTGCTTTGTCTTCAGCCAACAGTACCACAGTTTCCACAAGCTCCTTGTTGGCGAACAGCACCAGAGGCAGTCATTGTTAACCCGACTAATCCAATATGGAAATGCCATTTTTTTTTATGAGCCACATGTTCAATTTGGCAAAGATTTTGGGCCGGATGCCTTTCCTGATGCAACCCTTTCCATTTATCTGAGCTTGGGACCGGCAGTAGGAGTACACAGGCTTGTGGCCCCCTCGTTGCTGGGTTCATCATATACTGTATTTAAAAGATGGATGCTACCATGATCATTTGTAAATAACGGCATAAACAATATTTGCCGTGTTACAAACATCACACCTGGAAGTCTCGTCCTGTTTAATAAAAAGACACTGAAAGACCTTCCATACACAAGTTTTTAGATGTAACGCCACCTCCACACACAAAGTTTTAGTAACAAAGCATGCAGTAAATACAACCTGCATTTCTTCTGTGGGATAGGCAAATCTTTCTTGTATGCAGGAATTCTGCCTTCGGGGCTTCAGTAATATTATGAATCATACGCAAATGTGTTCTGTAGTTACTTGTACATGTAGTAACTCAAGTTTTTCCACATTTCAGGGGTCCATAAAAGGCTGACTGTCAAATGATTAACTGCTGCTTTGATACTTGTTTTCACTACATTGGTGATTGGTATGTGATAATAGTCACAGTTCTCCTGTGTGGTTTGAATACCACTAACTTCTACTCCTCGCGTGAAACTTTCAATTATTTCTCCGAAGCTGATACAGACCGAAAACTTTCTGTCCGTATACAAAGACACATGCAATGCTGCTGCATTTGTATGGCGAAAGTTGAACATTTAGACAATGACTGATTACTCCCATTAAGCTGCTAATTATGCAGCTCATGGGATGTACCTCTGCTGATGTAATTTAGAAATAAATTCTGTAGCTAGAATTAACATTTGATAATGATACAATGGGCACCTGGGCACCCGTGAGAGCCTTCCCATTCCAGAAGTTGGACTCACAAATCAAAAGAGATGTTAAAAAGAATGTGTAGATGTGGTTTATGTGACTTTGCAGTTTGCATTTTTTCTTTTTAGTGCTTGAAATTCTGATAATTTTGCATCTTTTTTAAAACATTTTTTCCTAGCTTTTCCTTTTAATGGTCTATTTGTTCATTTCTGTATTCATGGTTCCCATACAAGATTTTACTTGTAGGTAGGTAAAAGCTAAATTTGGTCAACTTTTTAAAATTCATTTAATCATTTATTTATTTATTTAAGATTTTTTGTACTTTTTCTAAGTAATGAAAAGGGGATGAATGATATGAACTCAGTGCAGTCCTATTTGTGCAGTCCTTTCAGCTCTGGTTCAGTCCAACAGAGAGAAATTTCTCACTCGTTATATAGAAATATAGAAAAGTTTGGCAGATTGGTGTTAGCAGGTACTTTACAATGAGTTTAGCAGCTGTCTAACTAAAACAGGTTGACACTGTGTAATTTATTTTAACCACTTTTGCTATGTCTGAAATGCTTCTCAAGAGTCATAAAACAGATGATGAACTGGGTGTGGGGAGTTAATCTCTGGAGGAATGTGGTTCTGCTGCTTTCAAGGGACAATGCAAGATGTTGTTCAGGTGACATTTTTTTCTGTCATTTAGACATAATTGCTCCTACCCACACTGCACACCGCTCTGCTGGTTTTATGAGACGTTTTTGTGCCTGACGGAAGTGGAAGCAGCACAAAGAATGAAAGATTTCCTTAATGGTGTGACATTTGAGATTGATACCACTTCATGGACCTCTCCTAAATAGTCCACTGATTTGCAGATAGTTTCATATCTGCATGTTTATTAATGATGATAACAACAGAACAGAACAATGTAAAACTCCAAAATGACTCCCACAGTTAGTCTCACTACAGCTAGCCTCTCCTTGAGCATAGTGCCTCTTTTAGTCTGAAAACTGAATGTTTGCTGAGAAAGAGATATTAAAAACAGATGAGGGGGTAAAAGATTTACCAAGAGAACAGGCAGGGAAAGACTGGAGGAGCGTGTAGCCAAACACACCTCTGATCTCCTCTGCAGGAGAGTTCAACCACGTCACCTCCCTCTTGGGGGAAAAAAAGTGAGTTTAAAACATTTTAACGTTTAAGGTTAGAGTAAGGGTTATAGTACATGTATTCAAGTCGGCATAATGTCCTCTGAAGTGATGGAAACAGAACTCTGTGTGCAAGTGTGCGTGCGTGTGCGTGTGCATGTGTGTGAGTTCATCCAGGGTGGGATGGTTTGCACTATTGGAAAAAGCCCTGCAACTCCCAGGAATGAATGAGTCACACATATAAAGGCACAGACACACACACACTTTAGAGCTATGATGAGACAGAAATTGTTTTTTGGTCTATTGATTAAAAAAACAAAACAAATACTGATGCCTGGTAGCATCTGTAACTTCAGATCCATCCATGTCATTGTTAGAAAATTGTCGTAAAACACAATGAAGAAGCAACAGAAAGCTGAGAAAAAGCAGCAATCGCTGAACCATCTCCCACCATACACTGTGTGTGAACACATTCACATCTTATTTTTTTTACAGCTGCTCACTGTTTTCCAATTCAGACCAATTTAAACCCAAACAAGGATCTTCTCCTAACAGTTTTAGTACTTAAATCTAGACGGCGAGTGAAAATCAAAGTAAAAAAAGCAGGTCAAACCAAGTGCAAAAACATTAATGTCCAAGCAGGCTCATAAACCTGATATTTACGCCACCAGCACCCTCCAAAACTTCCTAATGTGGACATTGTGTGAGACACAGTCAGCATCTGACAAGACAGGATTATATGAGACACCCCGATGAAGTTATTTTTCAATAATAAAGTGGACCTGTTATGTTTTTCTTTAGTTTTTCTTTAGGAGTTTCACAGTGATGGCTGTTCATACATACATACATGGCCAAAGTTTCTAATAGTGAGGTCAGCATAACCGAAGTAATTATGCGTTTACGAGGGGGCGCAAACTAGAGGAAAGTTAGTTTACAGCAGCTTATTTCAGACCAAAGCCTTTTAAGAATGATTATTATACTGATCTGTGAGTCATACAAAGCTGCTCTTGTTTTCTCAAACCAGTCTGTATTTTTTAGTGTGAAACAAGAACTTCTGGAGCAACTTTGTTTGGATATAACTTCATTTATTGTCATAGTTGTTTATCAGTGAGCCACACATGACTTACATAAGCCTCATTCTTAAGGTAGAACTGACTAAAGTACCTTAAGTAAGAAACATCCAATCAGAGAACTCCTGAGCAGTTACCGTGCCACTGACAGCAGAGGGAAGGTAGATACTGAAGTCACAGACACAGGAGCTTCCTGGGGTGAGAGGCCAGGAAACAGAGCAGGACTGCTGTCACTCTCTGTGTCACACAGACAAGAGGGAGAGGCTCTAATGATGTAACATGTTTGTCTCTGGCTGTCTGTGTCCTCTCTGTCTGCTCGTTCTTCTGCAGCTTCACCAGCGTTCATAAGCCTTTTGTTCAGATTAGAAATGATGAATGTGATATTAACAGTAAATAAAAGTGGATGCCTCTGGGAGATGCTGAAGTTGGCCTTTGCTACAATTTGTCTGTTACTTTGTTGACTCTCTATTGTGTCTCTAATTTTTGCACAGTCAGTTGCAGGACTTGGAGAAGCTCAGGTTGGAGGGAAGCTGTCAGGTTATTAGGACAGGAAACACACTTGCAGTTTCACACCAGTTATTTCCACATACATATGCTAATATACACCATATTTCACTTTTTTGTCAGTTTAGCGGAGCTGCTTTATAGTTTACAGTCTACAAACTAAATGTGACACAAAGAGTTTGTGTAGGTTACAGTTGTTACTGTTGCTGAAAGTCTGACTACTTAAACAAATAATCTGCTTACCTTAAAAGTTTGATATCCATAATAAAAACAAATGAAGTACAAATATCCCGTATTTTCTTTAAAAGTGGCGATGTCAGCTTCTCATACACATAAATGGAAGCCAAGGTTTGTTAACTCTGATGGATGCTAAGCCATGCCAGAGTGCCTTCGTCCACTCATCTGTTCAAAATTCATAAGATTTGAATATCAGTAAAGAATTTAATCGAACTTACACAAAATTATCACCTAAAAGATCTTCACACAAATTTTGCACTGGGTAAAAGGTCGTGGGTGCAGTGACCTTGAGAAACCACCTGGTGGAGCTCTGAACACTTCATATTTTACACACTTTTGAAGGCTTGCCTCCTTTACTCATCGTGACAATCTGCAAAGTTAAAAAGTCAAACCTTAAAAAAAAATTAACTTAATTTTTAATCAAATATGAAGATTAGTTTGCACTTAATCTTCTGTTGCTAACTGTGCAATGAAATAATTCAGCTTTCAAAACTGCTCACATTTTAATGAGTTTTTTAAATCCTACTGAAGTTATTCAAAAAATAAAATGAAGTTTTAAAATATGTGTAAGACGTCTTTTTTCAGTCATTTTTATTTTGATTACTTTTCTCATTTATGCAAAAGTCAAAACTGTTAACTCAGAGGCCATGCTTAGAACTTAAAATAAATAAAACGGTAATTGAAAAGCAAATTGAAAATCTTTTTTTCTTCTTTTAGTTATTGTTTGAGGTAACAGCATGCTATCATGTTCCTTTCATCCTTTATTGCTTCTCTCCTCTCCTCATCGGTCTCTCTTCCTTCCTCCTTTTCTTCCTTCAGGTCGAAGCGGCAGAGGAAAACATCCTCCTTCTCTCTCCTCTCTCCTGATGGCTGGACCCTCAGAGGGGTAAGAACAATTCCCACACATGAACTTAGTCATGTTATTCCCTGTGTTACAGTAACTGTGCTGTGACTCCATTATTATATAACACAGGATGTGCCAAAGTCCATAATAAAAAAACTAAACAAATGCAGCAAAAAAAAAAAAAAAAAACGCAGCAAGCTGTGTCTCAGCTAAGTTATGTGATTTTACCTTTTCTTTATTTGATTTTTATGTTTTGAGGTTTGGCGATAAGGACATTATTTTAAACATCACACAAAAGTCCCATTTTGAAGCCCCACATTTGCACATTTAGGCTATTTGGTTCAGTTCAGCTTAATTCAGTAATTTGTTATTGTCCCTACTGGGGAAACCTGGTATACAATACACAAGAACCACAATCCTCTAGTAATAATCACTAAATTAATTTTAAAAAACACTAAAGCAAGCCACTTTGCCTTGGGAAACACGACCAGCTTCAGATTCATTGTGCGTGTCTGGGTTTAGCTTTGGACATTTCGCCACATTAACGTTACTGAGGCATCTGACCCAGATGGCTCCTGGAGGTCTCCTAGATAAGAAGTTTCAACCATGTCCAACTGGTATGACACACCCAGGAGAAGACGCAGGACAGGCTGTACAGTTTCTGTCTCTCAGCTGGATCAGAAATGTCTCAGTTTGTCTTTCTAGACGAGGTGGAGGTCTGGGCCTCTCTGCCTAGACTGCTGACTCCTGCAAAGAGGCAGAAAACAGGTGATTACATCCGTTTTTAATGTTAAAGGAGACCTATTATGGTCATTTCCAGCTTTATATTTTTGCTCTCTGGCTCTACTAGAGTGGCTTTGCATGACTCACAGTTCAAGCTGGTCTGTAGAAGTGTTTGTGTGTTAGTGCCAGCAACATGAATGCCAGGACCCAGGGTTTCCCAGCAGAACACAATGCACTGTAATGTGATGATTAATGTGATTCACTTAAAGCCATCAGGGGTTTATTGGTAATATTGTGGCTGAATTCTCATTAATAATATGTATATTGTAATAAACACAAGAACTGTGCAGAATGTGTAACCAGTGAATCTAGAGCTGTTTCACCTTTAATAATTAGGTAAAAAAATTGCTGATCGGCACAGCTGAAAATGAATTTCTCTCTGTCAGTTCATAAGTTAATAGTTTTAGCCCCACTCTGCTTGATTTTTTTGTGATTCACACTTTTTAAATCGTTTACTCTAAATTATATGCTTTAAGAAAAGAGAATATCTGTGTTGCAAAATGAAGAATTTCCTTTAATATAATTTGATGAAAAGGCAAGAAAGAAAGAAAATTCATAATTACTTTTTAATTTTGTGTGAAAATAATGTGTAATAGATGTAAGTGATCAGTCTTTGTGTGTAAGTGTTTGTCCTGCTGCTGTCACCGTGCTCCTTCAGCTCCTAATTATAGACGTCTTGTCTTCCCCCCCCGACATCCGTCATTTCCTGTTTGTCCAGTGGGAACCGAGGGGACAGACAAACACACATATACACACACACACACACACATACATTGTAAAGGGTTCCTGTTCCTGAGGGTCTGTAGATCCACTCAGGAAGGTGGTGAGGCGGAGGAGGCTCAGACTGTGGCTGAGGTGGTGAAGCAGGAGAACGCAGGCAGAGAGAAGCAGCGGGCAAAAGAAGGTCAGAAAAGAGAAGAGGAGGTGCAGAAGAAGAGGCTTTTGGATCAAGAACCTGGAGAACTTTAACAGAACTAAAAGAGGTGGAATAAAATGTGACTGTGAAGGAGGTGATTCACAGGAGGTGGGAGGAACAAAGGAGAAATTATTTCAAGTGCTGTCCAGCATGTGAAGAGGAGAAAAGAAAAGAGGGCGAATGTGACTTTGGGGTTAAAAGAAAGGGACCTGGAGGAAGAGGAGAGGAAGAAAGAGGAGGATAAGGAGCTGCAGAGTTGATTACTTTTCAAGTGTGTTTGAGGAGCAGATCTGATCCTGATGATGGGCTGCTGTTTGTTTGTTTACTATCGGGTGAGTGTGAAGAATCAGAACCGCTTTAATAAAAGCACAAACCTGCAGTACCGATGTCGTCCTGAAGGGGGACGTGTTTCTGGATTTGTTTTTTGTGTGCATGTTTCTGTATTTATTAAGTACAAGTTTGAGATATGTTTATTTCACTGGGCTGGTTCCCTTTCTACTTCCAGCACTTTTGGGAAAAAACAAGTGGGGGCTCGCTCTCAGAATGGGTGAAGCTGGACCTGGTCCCCACCTCTAGGTGGGGCCATCCATGTCTTTAATGCATGACTGGCAACAAGCCAAGTTAACCTTTGACCTTAAAAATGAACAATACAGCCTGAGCACCCGTTGTTGATTGTATGTTTGCACCTAGTGGTCAGTGGCTAAAGATGTGAAAACAACCGAAAAGTGCTACAAATTAGAAATCAGATTGTACTGAGGATAGGAACCTGTAGTAGACTGTATATAGAAGATGGTATCAGGTTTTAGGCCTAAAAATGCAGAAGTGCATGCATTTCTAATTACAATTCTATTGAATAACCATGGGGGGGGGGGGCTGTTGTGGCTGCAAAAAGAGCTCCGGTCCTAAAGCTTCCTTGATCACTAAATGCTTTTTATGATGGGTTTATCATCTCTATTTAGAATTCTTATTTGATATGACAAGATGCTCAAGCACGGTGTGCTTTTCTTTGTTATAAACAAGTCAGGTTCACAGTCAGGTCCCCATCACGTGTGGGGGATTTTGTGATTTACAAAGTCAAAGGCTACAAATAAAATGTGACAGCAAACGCGCTCTAGTGTGAACCCTCAAAGTGGCCCGCATGCGCAAAAGAAGACGTCACACACAACGCGCTCTGTTCAGACCCAGACCAAACAATATTGTTGGCCGATATTGTTGTTATTTTGTTATTTAGATTTGGCCTAATAATTATCCTTATTGCTGTTTTAGAGGAGCGGTGCTTCAAAGGATAGTTGCAGATTTCTGTCAGAATCTGCAGATTATACAGTACAAATAAAATGTTCACGTTTCTCCAACGTTGTCTTCCCAACAGTTTCACTAACATCTACACTGGATGGCCAGGAAGCTTCGCGATGTCTTATCGGACGCTTCTCCGGCGCTGATAATTGGCATCTGTCTTGTGTCAGTGACATAAAAGACGGATTAAATGCGACATGACCATTCAAACAGCAGTCGCTTTCTAAAACATCAGATATGTATCGAATTCAGTACCACATACGAAAGTGACCCAGATCGGATTTGAAAATATCGGATTTGCGCCGTTCACACTGTCATACCATGATCGTATATGGGTCGCATAGGGTCAAAAAAGTCGGATTTGATGCGCTTTCGCCTGCAGTGTGAACGTAGCCTAAGATGTCAAAAGTGCTTATCTGAGATGTTACTGGACCTTACAAGCCATTGGTTGACCACGTCCATCTTTGTAGTTTTTGTAGCCCCCACTATCTGGTCACAAGATCACAACCCTTGGTCGGTTATTACTCTAACCTTAGTAGGCCGTTTTCATGACACACATTAAGGCTTCCTGTCCCACTTTTTAAGGAGTCTAACTCCATCTGGAATCATTTTTCCATCACCTGGACATACTCTCCTTTCTCCAACAGAAGCAGGAACACCCAATCAGGATCCACAGAGATTTGAGTTAAGATTGTGTCCATTGTTTAATGGAAAAAGCATCTACTCCATTTAAATCTCATTCAGACTGAACTACTCTCAAAGGAAAGGAAACAAGGGACTTCTTGTTGTATTTACACCTCTTAACACCACTTAAACTGCTTAGCTTTGAAATTAGAGCACTTCCCTCCTCTTGTCTGGTGACCCCCCCCCCATGACTGAGCCTTAACCTGTACAAATGCGGAAAAAAGATATAACACAATATTTTGTTAAGGGTTGAAATGTTTTTGCATGTTATTTTCATTCATTGTAATCTGGGTAAATTAAACTCAGAGTTTATCTGATGAGTAACAACTTATTGAAATGTCGATATCTGAGCAGACTTGAGCAGACAAATTTCTTATAAGTATTCTTGCTCATTTGCCATAAGTTTTTCCTCTCAGGATACTTACAGGTTACTGTTCGACTCTGTGTTGAGTTAGAGGTTAGCCTGAAAAGTTCTTCAGACACTATTTAGTGATGAAAAATGCTAAAATCTCCTCTCCAGATTGATCGAAACAAGACAAAAACAATTTGAACAATTAAACTGAACAGATTCTTTTTTTTTTTGCCTGCTTGCTTTTTTTGTATTAAAATTTTTAATTTATAGTATTTTATTGAAAAAGAACTCACAAGTTATTGCAAGCTGAAACCAGAACAGTGAGCTAAAAAACTGCATGGAGCTGTGGTTGGGATCCACCACAAAAACTCGACTTTCACATTTCTGAATGTAATCTGATTTAATAAAAATAAAAACAAATTTAAAGCACACTTCTTAAAATCAACACCTGCTCTCTCTCTGATGCATTTTATTCTGTTTATTGTGTTTTGCAGAAGAAGAGGAAGCAGGCCAACAGAGATGCCGACTCCCTCAGTCTCTGCAGTCTGGAAATCAATGTGAGTTCAGCTCCTCTTCAAGTGTGTGTCAAACTCTACTCTCGTTTAAAAAATGATGACGTGTTTGTGAAAAGCTCTGCCTTCCTCATTGTGTGGGCAGCGTTTTCACACATTTAAAATATGACCTAAAAAAAACCCTTAAGCTAACAAGATGATGATGTCCTACCACTCAGGAAGTGTTCAGCTGTATTTGTCTCTATTATCCTCATATGCAGAACACAAAGGAGGCGGTACATGTGACCTTCTAATCAGGAAGCTGTTGCATGGCCTGTATATGAGAGACCTCACTTTTGTCATTTCATTTAAAATACCAACTGATTTCAGTTTCTAACTTGAGGACAGAAGTCTTTTAACCACACTTTATTGATCCTGTGCGTTGGGTTTTAAGTTTCAATGCATCAAAATGGGGGGAAATCACAAAAAATAATATGCACTAAAAGCTTATATGGTAGTCAAAACTTAACAGAAGGCATTTTAATGGTTTTATCCACAGAATCAGATAAAAAATGTCCATATTTTCCTACAATTGTCAGATTTTTCTCTGATGTTAACCCTCTCAGGCTCAAATTAAGTTTTTGTTGCTAATGCACAACCAAGTCCTGCAGTGGTACTTCTGAGTAAAAAAAACTCATAAAATATGTATGTGGGGTAATCAGGTTGTTAGTTTTTAACTGTTGCAAATCGGCAACGCCTGCCTCGAGAGGGTTAAACTGATTTCTTTGCTGTTATGCCGTCATGCACTTGTGCACAATCAAAAACGGAGACATTGTTCTTCCTTCAGGGTTGAACCTTAATTAAAAAAGAGACTAGCTGTAGTGAAACTGTGACAAGTGTGACACAGGCCAGAAACTGGCAATGTTTGCCTTCAAAGTTCAAGCTGTGCCTTTTGAAATACGTTGACTGCAGAGATTACCTTTTTTGAGTTTCACTGCCACTTGGCCTGGAGTTTGCTCGTGTTTGTAGAAAAACATCAGCATCTTAACCTCTAAGCCTACCTGATCTCCTGCTGTTTGCCCCCGTATCAGGGGGCGTTGGGGCTTAAGTGGTTAATAATAATGCATTTATAAAGCACTTTTAGGCACTTTTATAAAGCACTTTTCTAGGCACCCAAAGCGCTTTACAATTTCACTATTCATTCACTCTCACATTCACACACTGGTGCAGGCAAACCATAGTTGTAGCCACAGCTGCCCTGGGGCAGACTGACAGAAGCGAGGCTGCCATATCACGCCATCGGCCCCTCTGGCCAACACCGGTAGACGGTAGGGTAAAGTGTCTTGCCCAAGGACACAACGACCAGGACAGAAAGAGCTGGGGGATCGAACCGGCAACCGTCCGGTTACAGATGAGCTTCCCAACCCCCTGAACCACGGTCGCCCACGGATCTTCCATGAAAACTACATAACAGCCACAATCTGCTAGCGACTGAAGTATTCACAAGAACTACTTACTTGGTTTAAATCTGGGACTCTCGGCCATTTGAACTTAGAACTGAAGAAGCTTCTCGGATGAGAGGTGAAACGTCTTCAAGCAACTTAAAGAAGTCCAGACGCTTTTCTTTGCAAACTCCTTTGACTACAATGACCTGGATGACTGAGAACCTTCACAGACATATTCACAAGAACGTTTTTGATGCAGCACCATCTTTGTAGCTGATTTCAGTGGCTGCCAGAAACCACTGGCCACCGGTTGGTGAGTAGTTTCTGGCAGTCATTGAAATCAGCCGCAGTCTCTGAGACAAAGAGTATCTCATACATTTTATCTCACATTCTACCAGAGTAGCTTGGCTTGTTTACGGTTTGAAAATAATCCTCATTTATCTTACATTGGGCTCAATTCATTAACTGTCTGCAACAGTGACAGTTTAGCTCCTCCTCTTTACACTAACTTTCTTCTTATTGGTCACCCCTCTTAAGCTGATTACTTAATTAAAATAGAACGTTTAATGCCTCTGTAAAATTATAGGAGTTCTATGACATGCATCCCTATATAAGAGAATAAAATAGAATAGAATAGAATAGAATAATCCTTTAATTGTCCCACAAGGGGGAAATTTGGTTGTAACAGCAGCAAAAAGACACATATACAAACAAACAGTACACAGGACACAGAACAGAAACATACACAATTTTTCTTAAATATTTACATTAAGGACAATGGTTACTATATACAGAGTATTGTACAGTTATTAAATTAAATAAAAATAACTACAGATAAGAGGCAAACCAGGTTGTAGTGGAACTCGGTTAATTAACTTATTGCAGTTACAGTGCTGATGTAAACATCTATGTTTGTTGGGAGCAGTTCTGATTGTACAGTCTGACAGCTGCAGGGAGGAAGGACCTGCGGAAACGCTCCTTCATGCATCTAGGATGCAGCAGTCTGTCACTGAAGGAGCTCTGCAGTTCAGCAACATTTACATTCATGGGGTGGGAGACTCTGTCCATCAGAGATGTTATTTTGGCCAGAGTCCTTCTGTCTCCCACCACCTGCACTGGGTCCAGGGTGCATCCCAGAACAGAGCTGGCCTTCCTGATGAGTTTATTCAACCTCTTCCTTTCAGCTGCCGACAAACCGCTGCTCCAACATACAACACTGTAAAAAATGACAGATGCCACCACAGAGTCATAGAAGGTCTTTAAAAGCGCTCCCTGGACTCCAAATGACCTCAGCCGCCTCAGCAGGTAGAGTCTGCTCTGACCCTTCCTGTAAAGAGCATCAGTGTTGTGGCTCCAGTCCAGTTTATTATTCAGGTGAACACCCAGGTACCTATACGAGTCCACTATCTCAATGTCCACTCCCTGGATGTTCACCGGTGTCAGTGTGGTGGGTCTGCGTCTCCGGAAGTCCACCACCAACTCCTTGGTTTTCCCGGCGTTGATCAGCAGCTGGTTCTGCTGACACCAGTCCACAAAGTCCAGAGTCCACTGTCTGTACTCTGAGTCGTCCTCACCTGTGATGAGGCCGACTATGGCAGAGTCGTCAGAGAACTTCTGTAGGTGGCAGCGTGGGGAGTTGATGGAGAAGTCTGCAGTGTAGAGGGTGAAGAGGAATGGTGCCAACACAGTTCCCTGTGGGGCCCCCGTACTGCAGACCAGCGTGTCAGAGACACAGCCCTGTGACCTCACATACTGTGGACGTTCTGTGAGGTAGTCCAGTATCCACTGGGACATGTGGTGGTCCACTCCCGATAGCTCCAGCTTGTCCCTCAGAAGTCGTGGCTGGATGGTGTTGAAAGCACTGGAGAAATCAAAGAACATGATCCTCACAGTGCTTCCAGGCTTCTCCAGGTGAGTCAGAGCTCGGTGCAGGAGGTAGATGATGGCGTCCTCCACCCCAATGCCAGGCTGGTAAGCAAACTGCAGCGGATCCAATGAAGACCTCACCAGGGGGCGCAGATGGTTTAGAACCAACCTCTCAAGGGTCTTCATCAGATGCGATGTGAGGGCTACCGGCCTGTAGCTGCTGAGGTCCTTGGGATGGGAGGTCTTTGGTACCGGTACCACACAGGAGGTCTTCCACAGCTGTGGTACTTTCCCCAGTGACAGGCTCAGGTTGAACAGATAACCTAGGATGCCACACAGTTCATCTGCGCAGCACCTCAGGAGCCTGGAGCTGACGCCATCTGGACCTGCAGCCTTCCGCACCTTGATCTTGTGAAGCTCGTTCCTCACTTGAAGTGCTGAGATAGAGAGAGGGGGTTTTGGGGGAGGGGTGTGTATGTTGGAGTCCACAGAAGCCGGGGGTGGGTGTAATGACTGGGAGCTGGGAGGTGTGAAACTGAGAGGTGTGAAGTCCTGAGATGAAGGACAGGCAGTCCCTGAAGATGAAGGAGATTGCAGCAGGGGGGACGATGCTGTGGGAGGGGTGGGTGGTTGATCAAACCTATTAAAATATTTATTTAGGTAATATTTATTTAGGTAATATAAGAAATACAGCTGGAAATCTGTATCTGTAAGTATTAAACCACAAAACCTTCAGTACACACTGTGGGAAAGTAATTATATCTATAAAAACGTAATATTCAATTAAGTTTCTTAAAACCAAATCACAACAGCAGTCACCTCAACGCCCTTAAGATTGTAAGTTAGAGACCCAACAATTATATAGAGAAAACTCAAACAATCAAATGACCACCTTTGAGCACGCACTTGGTGACAGTGGGAAGGAAAAACTCCCTTTTAATAGGACGAAACCTCAGGCTCAGGCTTTCTGCCACAACCAGTTGGAGATGATATGGTGATACAGTGTTTATTCCAGAGACCACAGAAAAACAGAAATTAAAAATATTTTCCTGCTTTTAACATATATTTTTCTCATCAGAAATTTTATTGCACTTGTATAAACTCTGAAAAGAAAAATGTTCCTCTTAGAGCATCCCCTCTGTCCAATTCAGGTTTGCTGGGGGGCTGATAGGTAACCTAAAAACTAAATTCATTTACAGAGGAGAAGACAAATTAACGGGGTTTCTTGAGCAGATTTTTATTTGTATTTGAGTAATAATTATGACGGTGAAAGAAATATTGCAGGGAAAGTACAGAACTTTGTACACTGACTGCAGGCCCTTGGGGGCCCCCGGCCCTTATGTTGGGCCCCTCCTCCTGTATTTTTAGCCTTCTGCCAGGAGCCTGTTCCTTCCTGGGCGTTTCCTCCTCTGCTCGGTCTAACACAGGATGTCCAGCCTGTTCAGCACACTCCAGCGGCTCCAGGGGGACAAACAGACCCAAACACACCATCAGTCTTACTTTGTTCAAACCGGCGCTGGCAGATACTGAAGCTGGAATGAATTACACTCTATTGTTTCTGTGCTGTCGCTCAGTGAATCACACACACTTGTATTGTTTTCTTACTCAAACTCCAGGACCCAGAGACCACTTTATCTGATTTAAAAGACACGTGTAAGGACCACCGGAAAACGTGCTTTACATCAATAATTTAACCCTCCTGAGCAACTGTCTGTTTTCAGAGTGGAGATCAGTAAAGATTTGTTAACTGGGAATTATTATATTTTATCGGTTCATCCGTTTAGGAAACATTTACTGCAGATTAATAACTTTATAACATCTATTTATTTTAGGACAGTTTTTAAATATTTTTACCTGAATTGATTGGTACAGCCCACATACTCACAAATGCATTTAAAACTTTTAAGATTTAATAAAATTTGACTACTTCTGACTGCATAATTACAAAATAAAATAAAAACTTAAATAAACTTAAATAAAAAATATGCAGACCTTTTTTTTTTTAATACAAAAGGTAAGTACTGTGAAAAATTCACAAAAAGTAAAAAATATTTTTTTAAAAACCCCAAACAGGATTAAAAGCACTGAAGTGTAATTGATGTAAACAGACATTAAAGTAAATATTTATTCCTTTATTAATAATTAATGTGGCACTATATTTTGATTATTAATAATAATAATAATAATAATAATAATAATAATTTAACCATGACTAATCAGATTTTCCCTCTCAGAGACATTGAATATCTTTGTTTAAACCTAAAATATTCAACTGGAATTATTTGCTATTGCCATTAATTTTATTTTATTTGTGAAAAACGCTGCTCTAGATGTAAATTAGTTGTTAAAGGGGTGATGCTGTCATTTATAGTTATAATACATTTACTGTGGAAGTTTCTGTTTGGCATTGGATTTTCTTATAGATTTTTTTTTAACTTGTTAATTAAAACAGGCATTCACTATTGAGCAGTTATTGATGTGGTATAGTAACTGTGGATTAAAAATGTGAGGGACGTTTATCTGTTTACATTTTATACACATCGTCTTTCTGACTACAATAAAACAGCATCCCAAGCTTTCCGTCAAAGATATTTTTAGTCGTAATTACAAATAATGGTTAAAAAAAGACCCCTCATCAGTACATGACACCCCATCCTCAGCATGACTGGATGAAAGCATGGATGGACCAATATTGGAATACTGGAAAGTTTTAATGTACTGGTACTTTTTTCATGTTGTGCTTCTTCCTACTTTTATGTATTGAATGTAAATGTTGTACTATATGTTGTGTTCCTTAAATGCTGTTTTAAAATTTTAAATATTCATTATTTTGCTGTGAGACGGCGCAGTGCGTAATAGTAATAGATAAATGTTTGAAAAGAAAAAGTAGGGTCCTGGAGAACATTCTGACCCAGATGAAGGCCCTAGCATGAGCAGTGCTAGTACTAGTAGTGCATGGGTAGTGGTCAGAAGAAAGCAAAAAAGGTATACTAGGGACAAACTGAACCAAATTCCGCTATGCCATGTGTACAGGGAAAAATTATCAATTTGCTTTTTGTGACATTTTTGTTTGGTGGTGTGCCGTGTGATTTTTCTAATGTGAAATATGTGCCGTGGCTCCAAAAGGTTGGGAAACACTGGTTTAGATATACGTGTTTCACCACTTAAATTCTTGTACAGCCACTTTTCAGGTAATAGGTTTCCGGAACTGGACAATGGAAAAAATCTGTGGAAATCTGTGGGGTTTTTAACATTATAGGTTTCCCACTTTAAATCACTACATTGTAAGGTTTGTGATAAACAGAAACAGGACCGTTAGTATTCCCCAGTCTGTCATTTATCTTGGAGGTTTGAGGGTTAAATCTGATGGGTTTCTACTGCAGAAACAGGAAAGAAAGTTGCACAAGATTGTAATGTTTCCTTGTCCAAATGTGCATGTTGATTGAAATATGCACATACGTGGAGTACCATCTACTGTATTCTTCATGTTTTTTTTATTAGTTTTAGGAGATGTTAATAATTGATCGATGTTTTCAAATCTTTATCATTCAAAAAGAGTGTGCGTTTCCATCTGTAAATGCTTCACCACATCCCTGTAAGGTTTAAAGACGCAGTCGATGTGTCACAGTACAGATCGAATGAGGCTGATTTGAGTTCCTCCCTAGGCGTCTACGAACGAAGCCTCCCAATAACAGACAATAGGACTTAGTCACAGGGAGCAGCTTTTGTTAGCAGACTGTGAGGTGTCGGAGGCCAACGCTGCTGCTCTGACTCTGATACCGGTCATAGCTTTTAAAGGAAACAATGAAAACACTTCTGTGAATGATGCAATCTTTTTCTGATATCTTGTTGCTTTCAGCTGAGACAGGAAAAAGCTACTTTTTTTTTGGAATTTCAATGTACCGTGATTATAACAAGGGTCCTAATGTACCCAAATCTGGTCAAATCAGGTCAGCCAAGCTGATGTATAAACATATATAGCTCATTAACATGCTTTAGTAAACGATGGATGTCCCAGCTCTTCATTAAGTACTGGAAAAGCTTGATGAAGATCCTCTTTGTAACATCAAGTGAAGCAGTACAATTAAAAGAGACTTTTTCATAAAAGTGAGAGTGGAGTAGAGGAGGAGATGGACTGATGTGTTGACCCCAGTGCAGTGTCTTCATCAGCAGTGATGAAGACACTGCACTGATCTGTTGTGGCGACGAAAGAGCTGATTGTGAAGGTTAAGCTGTTGATTTACTGGATGATTTACTATATTCCTATCCGCATGTATGGTATGGTGATGAGATGTAGGTAGAGACTAAAAGAATAATGTCACAGACACAAGCGTCAGAAAGAATAAGCTTCCTCTGAACAGAGTTCAGCCTTAGAGACAGGAGGAGCTCTTTGTTTTAGGAGGGGCTCAGAGTAGAGCTGCTACTCCTCCACATTAAAAAGAGCCAGATATGGTGGTTTGAGAATCAGATGGATTCTTTCAGGATGCCTCCTCAGTGAGGTGTTTTAGGCATGTCCACACAGGACACACAAGACACTCTGGAGAGATTATGTATCTGCTCAGTACCCATCTTTCAGATGGGTACTGAGCAGATACACAGTGGGTACACAGTGGGGCTGAATAAACACATTGACTCAGAATTTAAAACCAGGACACAGCTTTGGCTGCAGGCCTCTCTGTTTATTAATTATACTTCGGACTGGCATTGACTGATGAGGACTTCCCAGAACCACCAGCAGTTCCAGTCAGGGATTTCATAATTTACGTTTGTCCAGATTATCGAAATACATAATAATAAACTGAGTAAAGATAATGTGAGTAATAATATAAATATTAACCTTATACAATTTACATTATCATTTCTTTCACATTAAAGGTAGATTTACTTTTTATTTCTGGCATAAAACATTTTCAGGGAATGACACATTTTAAATACACACAAGAAAAACAATATACATTTTCTTAAGTGCATTTACAAAATGTCTTATCTGTAGGATTCATATTATATGTTTTCATATTTTTAAATCTTCTACCAGCTCTTTTAACTTTATTTCTGATTGCCTAATGTGTCTGTGGCACTGAGACAATTGGTTCAATATCCGAATATCTAGAGTTTAATTTTTAAGGAAGAAATGGGGTATTAGTTTGGGTTTTTCTTTAAATAACTGTGTACAAATGTGGCCTATTAATACGTTCTAGTTTCTGGGCCACAGTAGAGCTCTATGACACAAAGGAATCAGATATATCAGGGTGTGGATGCACACAGTACTTATGAGGATGACTTCATCATTGTTGTTGTTGGTCATTTCTTGGGATTTGTTGACAATGGAAACTGTATACATATATATAACAGTACAGGAAAGGGACAGGCAGAGAAATGAAAAAGTACAGAATAAAGAAAGGAAGGAAGTAAAGTTTTAAGTGACTGGGTGAGAGCGCCACTGAATAAGTGAGCCAGTGACAGAGAGAGAGAAAGAGAGAGCATTAGCTGCAGAGAGAGTGAGAAGGCGGACGAGTGAACAGCTACCGCTGAGAGGATTACACGATTCAGAGCTCTACACGGTCTAAACTGCAGACTAAACTTTTCCTGTATGATTTTCTGGGAACAGAACTAAATCCAGCCTCTTTTTGAACTCTTTTGTTTGGGGTCTGATGGTTCGGCTCTCAACCTCAAGCCCTCCCGGAGCGGTGTGTTTAAAAGCTCTGGTCAAAGCCAACTTGTCTTTATGAACACTGCCAGCACCGAGTCTGACTGGATATTTTGCCTCTGGCAGTACTCTTGTGGCACCAGGCCTTTTTAGAGCTGTTACGTCAACTCTTTGAGGCTACTTTACAGCTATTAGGCTTTTAGTTGAACGGCTACTATTACCAGGGGTTTTAAGGGGACTATCCTTGTCTTTCTGTACCTGTGCCACCACCAGAATTGTGCTTGGAACTCCACTGATAGCACTTTCTTTCTGGTTTCCCAGCTTGTATCAGTCATTGCTTCAGTGCTAGAACAGCAAGCTGAATTGTTCCTGGACTTTGTGTCTATACTAGAAAACAGTACCAAACTCTCTTTAGTGTCACTCTGGACCCTCTGCTGTTTTCTACCAGTCTGAAAATCTTTATGGACGCTCTCTTGGTACTGGGAATAGTCCAGATTGTGTGCTTGGCTTTGGGGTGAGCAGTATGGTGGCGGGGCAGGGGCCCCTTAGCCTGCTGGTACAGCGGTTTAACTCTGGATGCTCAGTGGCAAACAGCAGCATGGGAAAAGAGGTTGAGGTAAGATGAAACATTTACTCTTCTGTGCAGCCTGATTGGATTCAGTTGTGTTAATTTTGTGAGATAAATTAGATTCTTTTGTTTGTGTGTGTTTTGTTTTCATCAGTCAAATGTATTAATTTTTTCTTGATTTGGTAGCATTTAGCATTTGTAATTTTCACAAATGAAAAAAATCTTGGCAATGAAGCTGGTGACAAAACTGCAGTTCCTCTATTGGCCACTTGAGGCTGACTTCAAACTGAGTTAATCCCCATAGACTGTCATATTAGAGTCCCAACGTTACAGCAGAAATAAACATAAAGAAAATAAGCCCAGCATAAAAGACATTTTACGTCATTTCCACCTTCACGCACTGCACAGGGGGTTAATTTTTTAAACTAGACCATTTACGTTTTTCTAATGGTATTAAGTTACCATAGCTCGCTGCTAGGCCTCATCTCCTCTAACCGAAGTCAATGAACAGGGCGCTTTAACCTTGTTTGAGCTGTTGCTTATTTGAGTGCATTGAATATCTGATGGTACAATAATGATAAAATAATAGGGTTTGATGTGGAGTTGATTGCATTAACACAGTGTTTTATTCATGTGTTACTTTGCGGTAGTTACCAGGTGTCTGTGTTTTTGAAACACCTTCACTTTCATACTAACCAGTCTAATTTATTACCAGACATGCTCACATATAGTCTCTCCCCCCCCCCCCTCCCCCTCCCCCCAACCAATAGGTGACATCAGTTTTCTTATCAACACAGTATATGTTAAATATGATGTATTTATCACTTTATTTATATTCACATATGTACTTATCTGTACAGTAATTAATTAGAAATATACAGAATCTGATCTAGTAACTTGTATTCTGGTTTTATATGATGTAATCTGATTGGGCCTACTTTACTCTATTACATGACTGATGTGAATCAATCAAATGTGATCTAATCTGATGTTATATGGTCTAATTCAACAAACTAATATCAAAATCAGCACAACTAGTTACATTTAATGTCATTTACTTTAAACTAAAAAGACTGAACAAGAAACGAGAAGTGAAACTATGATGACCAACACCTCAAAAATGTTCTTTTTAGTAATTTTAATTTCCTGAAAGTCTGGGGCCATGCTAGGTATCACTAAAGACCTATAAAAATGCAATTTGAATCCCTGAACTGCAACGTTTGTTTAGTCGTTTAATTTACAATGGACTTTATATCAAACGACTGAACAAACGTTGCAGTTCAATGATTCAAACTGCAGACCGGAGTCAACCTGCTGTGAACTTGCTGTAATTAAATAACCAGCCAGTTGCTGACGAGCTGTATTGAATTGATTGCTGTCAGTTCGAATCAGCTGAAGCACCATCATCCACAGAAAACCCATTACAGTTTGTCCAATGGAAAGTTCTTGAGCATGAAGCAAATAAGCAGATAGTTTATGATCCAAACTGAACCCGAAATCTGTAACAAAACAAAACAAAACAAAACAAACAAACAAAAAAAACAGCTGCAATGCATCTACGCTGATAACTTTCACCAGGAAATGACACTGACTTTATTTCCATGTGATTTGACTGTGTATTTTAGAGACTCATCACTGACTCATCATTTTTTGAGAAGTTGCTGAAAACTGTGGAAATTCTATTTCCAGATTTGGGGGGTGAACTTAAATCGAAAGGTGAAGGAAAAAAGAAAATTATCTCAGAAGTTGGTTTATTTTTAGGCAGCTGGTTCCTGACTGTGAGAGCTGATGGTTCCTGTGTTCCAGTAGGTCAGCTGACAGTGAGCTGCCGGGCAGAGCTGCACACACACAGACACACAAACACGCTGATTTACTGTAAGTCTCCATTCAGTGCAGATAACCCAGAGGCAGTTTCACACTAAGAGATGTACCCTTTCCACTGCAGAAACTCCAGGTGCACACCAGGTGTCCCTATTGTTTACAAGATACCGTCCTAATCAGGGCTTTGAGTCTGTCTGTTTACAGACTCAGATCCATCAGACTCACTACTACGACTACAAATAACCAACTGAAATAGTACCTAGTCTTTAACAAGCCTTTTTAGGCTTAAATGTATTTTTAATTAAACAATCAGCTACCACTTGCAACATATTAAATCTTATTTTCGAGATCCAGCTTGGGTCAAGCTGCTGCTTCTGACAAAAACTGAAAATGGAGCGGTTGCATCTCAATGCATGTGCCATAGAAAAATATTTTTGGGAGATTTAACATGTTGAAATACATTAAATCTGATATTTTCCACACTTAAAACATTAAGCATAAAGTATGAATGCTGGGGTGACATCCCTATGTAGATAACTTTGCTTATTATTATTAACTGTGTGGATTGTTATTAAACGAGCTGTGATGCTGATTCTGCTTTACACTCAACTTTCGGCAGTTTGTTGTAACAAAATACAGCCACAAAGATGACTTTTTCCAGTTAATTTGCAGTAAATATAAACATTAAATAACCATTATGTTCATCAAAACTTAAAATTAAGCAAAAGCATTTTGACCGTAAAGTTTATTCTGAGCATATAAAACACTGTTTGGGATGAATGAGACTAAAAACTCTCCAACAATTGAAGGACTCGACATGGTTGTTGTTTGTTTTGTGTCCCTGTATCACAGATATTGCATTGCTGATTTGGATTGGTGTTTTTTTGTCAGCATCTAGCCCTCTCCAGCAGTTTTCCAATGCATTTAAGTACCTGTAGGAGTACTTTTTTCAGCCAATAAAGAGAACAAATGCAGTTGAATTTTAAATAATTTCACTCCACGCGGTGTCGAAATTTGGAGGCATCATGACAAGAAAAGCAGCCCATCACATTTTATTTTAAACCATTTTAATTCCATTTTTTTACCACCTCGAAAGAGGTTGGGTTGGGTTTTGAAGGGAAAGGGAAGAGATGGATAAAGGGAAAAAGATAATAATAAGATTTAAACACAAGGGGAGTGAAAAGAGGAAGGTAGAGGAAAAAAGGTCAGTGAATCATGGGAACTTCCCCAGAAATCTGAGCCAATAACCTAATAAAGGGATGGTTATAATGCGGTTTTTGGTAGTCCTGCAGCGCCTTTTCACTTTGCTCACATATGAAAACACATACATGTTTGTTCATTTATCATTATGAAGTGATAATTTTACTCTTTTTATCTTCATTATGTCACTGCATATAACGAGATTGCAAAAACGGCTGTTTGTAAACACCAAATAATTGAATAATAAATACATATATTCGTCTTTGTCTTAATCAACGAATATACAGCTTGCAAAGTAATCAATAACAGGCACTATTAGTGTCATTCTTCAATGAAAATTTATTTAAAGATATGTATGAAAACCTATTCCATTGATTCCAAAGTGTCACTGCACTAAAAATTGTTTTTCATTTTTTTTATTTACAAACAACAATCTACATGTAATCTCAATAATGTAGACCTAACATGGATGTAATGTCCACATTCGCTTTGAGATCAGCTGCTACACGTAATAATTGAATTTGAATTTGTAGGGATTTCAGTGTGATAAAAATAATTGGCTAAAGCAAAATCCATGTAAAATTTAAGTTTTACATGAAACCACAACAGCCTCTTGTCTCCATGATCATCCAGTCTCACACAGTGACCATAACAACAGTCCTGTTTAGTGTGTGCGTGACATAAGTTAGTGAAACATGACTGCGTGTGTGATAAAGTCTGGTACTGAGGGAAAGACTTTGAGTCATGCTATTGTTTAATATGTCAACAAACCAGAGTCGGCTTTCCCACAATCAACTAGAACATTTGCACACAAAGAAACCTCTGACTGGCTGATATAAAACAAGAAAAATGTCTGCTGGTATTGATGTTTGGTTGATTAATTGATGTCCTTGTTAACCCTTTGAGTCGTTTGTATCCCAGGTGTGTTGATTTTGTGAGATAATGTAACTATGTGGCTCTGCTCACCCCTTCCAGGAGCCCAGCACCAAGCGCAGTAAGCCTCTATCCCGGGTAACGTCTCTGGCCAGCCTGCTGCCCCCCGTCAAGACAACGCCGCTGAAGAGGATTGGCCAGACACTGCAGGTAGACCAACAATCACGTCTTCAGTTTTTTTTAGTATTAGGTTATTTAAGATGGGAAATGAGAGTGGCTCTTATCCTGCTTCCCATTTTAATTATTAGGACATTGTCAGGTTTGATGAAATTAGATCAGAGATCTCGTGCGGGGGCAGCTATGAATACTACAGTTTAGAGTAGAAAATAGCAGTGAAGTGAGTGTGGAAGTGCCTTAAAACTGCATTCTTTCTAATGGCAAAAAGACGTCTGGTTATACAGAAATCTCTGAAGATATCGCCGCCTTATGAATGTGCAGCCAGATCCTGTCCGATTTCAAAACACAAAAATGGCAACACCCAAAACACTCAGCTTGACTTCAATAGCAGGTGACATTACAGTATACTGGCACCTATGCTGAGGGAGTGGAGGGAGGTCATAATTCAAAAAACTGTTTTATAGTCAAATAATATTATTTAATAATATCATTTATGGGGAAAATTGATGATTGATGAGTTTTTACTTCCAGAATCAGGGATGGCAACAAAAGTTTTAGGGTACAGAATAGTACAATTTAACAAACAGAAATAAGTTCTAATATATATTTAAACCATCTTCTGTTTCTGCAGCGCACCATCAGTCTTCGTAATGAGGGCCGTGCAGAGAGAGCTGCTCCTCCTCCTCCTTCCTCCTCGACAACAAAGACACGTGTTATCTCAGCGACACTCTCAAACCCTTCGTCCTCCATGACTGCCCCGAGGGTTTCAACTGCAGCTGCTCCGGCCTCCAAGCGTCGGGACAGCAAGCTGTGGAGCGAGACATTTGACGTCCGACTGGGAGCGGCACAACCTCTGAGCCCCAAAGAGATAAAACGACAAGAGGTGAAAATCAGTGAATTTTTATCAGTTTATTTCTTATTTCAAAGTATTCAGGTACATTATTTCATTTCATTATTATAATTTAAATACTAGAATATAGTCTCAAGAATGATCAGCAGAATAGAATAGCTCCTTTTTGTCACTGTACATGTACAACAAAATTGTGGAAACACTGCCAAACAACAATGATGAATGAACTTTTTTGGCCTGATAATAGACTGTATGTATAAAAAATGGAAGTAGCCAATGTTGCCACCCATTTGTTTTTGGACTCCACATTTAATCACCTCCTGACACAGAGAGCTGCTAATTAGTGATAAAACTAGAAAAAGAAAAAAGAGAATGTCACCCATCAAAATGAAGCACAGCATCGTGGACCAGCTGTACAGGCACCAACACCAGAAATGAGTCCAGTTTGACTCAAAAAGCGGCTGACTGCAGCTGTGTTGGCATTCCTGTCAATTAAAGGGCCTCATACCTAACCTCACCATAGAGCCGTTATAAAGGGGGAAATATCCATAGATTCTAAAGCTGTTTATATACCACACTGTAAACATGTTTGTTTCTGCTGTAAATTGGGCATTTTAACATGGGAGTCAATGGGGCTGACTCACTTTCTAAGTCAGCCTCAAGTGGCCACTCCAGGAACTGCATGTTCATTTTTCAGCCACTGAACCAAACTAACACTAAAGTCAATCTGTAGCATTGAGTTCTCAGAGTAATTGTTCTTCCTTTGCAGGCTATATTTGAGCTGGCTCAGGGCGAGCAAGATTTGGTGGAGGATCTGAAGTTGGCCAAGAAGGTGAAGTAACTTGTTTATTTATATTTCAATGAAGAACTTGCCTTCAGTGTCAGTATAGTCACCTGTGTTTTTTTTATGTGTGTGCTGTAGGCCTACCACGACCCAATGCTCAAGCTATCCATCATGACCGAGCAAGAACTGAACCAGATCTTTGGTACTCTGGAATCACTTATACCTCTGCATGAAGGTAGGAAAATATTTTAATTACTATTATTTACATTATCGTTTCACAAGAATCTTTTGCAGTCATTTGCATGATCTTTATGTAGCCATACAGATGAATGACATATATGTAACAACCTTAATGCTCTGTGTATAAAAACAATCTATAATGGATGTTTGATAATTCATTGCTTTCTTAACTAAAATTAAACCGAGCCTCATTAGCGTTCAGGTGGAGGAGTCGTGGCAGTTAAAGTAAAACAATTAGTGATTTAGGCTGGCCACGTTTTTCTTTTTTTCTTTTTTTTTTCTTTTCGGTCAATAAATCTTTATATACATTTACATATTGTCATGTTAGGCTGTGTGCAGGCAGGCAGGAAAAAAGGACCCAAAATGCAGGACTCTCAAAGACAGGACTGGAACTCAAAACGCAGCTTTATTGCCAGAAAAAACTCTTAATAAATTAAACTCACCAAAACAAAACTCTGAATGGAGAAACTAGGGACTGACATGGAACAGGCGCTTGAGCCAGAACACACAGCTTACAGAGGGTACGACATGACAAAGGCAAACACAGGGCTTAAATACACAGTGGAGTAATCAGGAAATGGAAAACAGGAGGGAGACACAGCTGGGAGAAATTAAGGCTAACGAGACAGGGGGAAGTAAAAGTGAATACACTGACATAGGACTGGGACTATCAAAATAAAACAGGAAACAAGAAACAATTTACAAAGACGCGGACTTGACAAAGAGAGACAGCCTGAAAGAATATAACCCTTAATACAAACCAAAACATAACTCAAAGAGCTGGGTCAAAATGACCCAGACCCGTGACACATATTTACACTTCTACAATATTAGAGTTTAAGTCTAAATTTCATTTTGTGGAGTTTTCCTTTCTCGGTATTACTTGATGCCCTTAAAGCATCCATTATTCTCACTCTGACGTCTCTTTTCATAAATTTTAACTTTTCTGTCTTACCTCAGATTTGCTGAGTCACCTCCGAGATGCCAGAAAACCTGACGGGTCCACAGAACATGTAGGAGATATTTTAACTGATTGGGTGAGTGTTTTTCTAACCAACAGGCAGCAGAATCCATATATTAGCGCTTAACCAAGTATTTATCAGAGTGTTTGTCTTTGTGTCGCTGTAGCTGCCCTGCCTCTCTGCCTACACGCCATACTGCAGTAACCAGGTCAAAGCCAAGGCTTTGTTGGACCAGAAGAAGCAAGATCGGCGAGTCCAGGACTTCTTGCAGCGTTGTCTCCAGTCACCTTTTAGCAGGAAGCTGGACCTGTGGAACTTCCTGGACATCCCCCGCAGCCGGCTGGTGAAATACCCGCTGCTGCTCAGAGAGATCCTCAAGCACACAGCCAACGACCACCCGGATCGACAGCACCTGGACGAAGCGGTGAGGAAAACTAAGATTGCAATACTTTATCAGTTTGGGTCACCAGATAAAGCCTTTAAAAAGACTAATACTCATGACTGTTACATAAACTTGCTTAGTGCAGACATGTCTCAAGACGCACCTTCATCCCAAAGACAGTCGAGGGACAGTAAGGCAATAGACAAAGATGCAGACAGAGAAAATCCTGGCTGCCTCTTCAATGTTGGCAGAAGATTGAGAGCTGTAGAAGTCCATGACTGCCCAACCATCCATCAAATCAGCTGACCACAAATGTCAGATGAGATAACAGTGTGTTTGTGTGTCTGCCCCACAGATGCTGATGGTTCAAAGCGTGGTGGCGGACATCAACAGGCAGACAGGAGAGTCGGAGTGTCAATATTACAAAGATCGTCTGGTGTACACAGAGGACGGACAAAGGGACGAACTCATCGACCGCTCCAAGACCCTCAGTTGCCATGGAGAGCTGAAGAACAACAGAGGACTCGTCAGTACAATTCTACAACTTTATCATCCTCCCTTCCCCATTTATCCATTCATTAATTTATCCAAAGGTCAAAATGGACCTCAAAGTTTTAGATATTTAAATCGTTGTATGTAAAAGTAATCCTTGTGAATGGGAAGCTCAGGCTTCAGGCTGCTCTGCTGTTTAATTGCACCTGATGAGGTGTTGATGAAGACATGCCTGAAGCCTATTGTAGTCCCACTGCAAGGTATACAGCAGGGGGGTTCAGAGGGGCGTAACATAGTTTCAGATGGGTTTTTTAGTCTTGGGTCTTTATGATGTCATAGAGAGGATTGTTGCCATGGCTAAAATATTCACAACAACACTGATTAAATCCAATCAATAAAACATGTTTATTTTCAACTTACTCTTGAAATCAGTGATATGCATTATATGAATTTTCATGACATATGTGAGGTTTTTAAAGGTGATTCCTTAATTTGATTAATTTTAATGCTATACAGAAATGCTTCTAATACTTTCATAACATTACCATTTTATGACCAAAATCACTCATAAATATCATCCAAATATTTTATTGGTATCTCTAGAGGAAAAAATTAAAACCTGTACTCTGTCTGATTCTCTCTTTCTAGAAGCTCCACGTGTTCCTTTTCCAGGACGTCCTGGTCATCGCCAGATCCATGTCGTCAAACGACCAGCCAGTCAGCTATCAGCTCTGCCGCCAGCCAATCCCCATTCGTCAGCTGGACTTGGAAGACCTATCAGATGGAGAGATAAGAGTAGGCGGATCCATCAGAGGGGCCTTCAGCAACAATGAACGAAGTCAGTACTGGACAAAATCTCACAGACTACAAACACAGATATTTAAATCAGTGTCAGGTGTGCTGCATGCTGAGGATGTCTTTGTGACCAAAGTTAAGGTTACAAAAGTGTTTTTTGTAGTTCTGTGTGGTAGAAACGAAATGCGTCATATTCCGCACTCACCACATGAACTAGTATGCTGATTGTAAGCAAGTATTTAATGTTGGACCTCAATGATCTTGTCCTGAACACAGTGGACGTCCCTGTAGCCAAAAGACTGAATGTCTAGTGTAGTGACTGAAACCAGAGGAGCCTGTTGTAGCACTAGATTTATATGAGTGATTCCAAGATTTTTTAAACTGCCCATTCTGGGAAGGTGTGGTCCAGGTTATTTTTTGTAGCTACACTTTATGGGTGTCCCTGAATGTGCCACATGCAAACAATCGCGAAGTTACAATTTTGATAAGAGGTGTGTCATTTGTCAAATGACTCCAGAGACAGAAAAATGCATTAAATTATATTAAAACATGCTGGTAGAGCTGTCCATGTGATAATCAGTGGGTGTATAAAATCAGAGTGATTAAATTTTGTATTATGTTGGATTTTTTGACCTGCGTTACCGTTTCGCCTGCTTTTAAAGGGCTGTTTAGGAGTTAAGTCCAATTTTTAGGTTTAAAGTTATTGTTAGGGTTCTGAACTTAGTAGTGACGATAAAAATGATAGATGCATTGACGTACCATCAAACCATGATGTTCAGGTTGTGATCTAATGATATGGTATATCAAGGAAAACTAAGAGACTTTGTGCTGTGCTATAAAGGTTGTGCACAGCTCACTTTTGCTTTAGTAAATATACACCTTTATTGGTCATTTGTTTGATTTTGTTTTTATTTCTGATAATAATTTAGCAACAATGTTTACATATCAGTTTATTCTGTTTATTATAGGATTTTTATCAAATTCCAGCTTATGTTCACCACCTCTGTCTCCTGTTTCTTCTTCCTCATTTTCTCCTCCACACAGCAAAGAACTTCTTCCGGGTTTCATACCGTACTGGAGGCCAACTGCAGAGCCACTGCTTTCAGGCTAGTGACGCCTTCAACAAACAGCAGTGGATCAACTGCATTAGACAAGCCAAAGAAGCTGCAGCACTGACTGGAGACCAGCTGCCACAGACGGGACAACGTCCAGAGACGGGGGTCAATGAACAACCAGGGCCACCTGTTGAAACAGGGCAGAGTTTGTGCAATGACTCGGAGCCTGGGAATGAAAAAGGGCTGTGGGGGGTGAAAGGACAGGGCTTGGAGGGAGAGGCAGGTCTGCATGGACAGCAAGAGCTTGGACTGAGGGATGGAGATGGGCTGGGTTTAACTCAAGAGACAATGACGGGGAAGGAGATGGAGGCAGATTTGGGTTTGCATGGCAAGTCAGAGATGGACAGAGCACTACAGCTTGTGATCAGTGAAGCGAAGACAGGTGTGGAGATGGAGGGAAATCAGGGTGTTGGTGTGGAGATGGGAGCTGAACCAGGAGCCACTGCAGACTTTAAGGTGGATGAAGAGGGACAGACTCTCAGCAGATGTGAAGATGCAGTCTCCATTTCCCTCCTCTCCTCTTCTATTCCCAAACAAGTGGAGGATGAGGTGATGGAGGAGGAGCGGAGCAGTGCTGCAGAGGAAAGAGAGGATTGTATGGACACTGGCGAGATGGACTCACTGCAGTGCCACAGGTGCTGATAGGACAGCACGTATCAGGACTGGAACTAAACTCAACCAAATGTGGTATTTAGTAATGATGTAACTAACAAAAAGCCAAATGAAACGTATATGAACAAACTTCTTGGGGGAAGACCAACCGGTGCTCACTGCTCACAGACATACTGCTCAGAATTGAGGCTGAAGGTGGTAAATGCTTGTACTGTGATATGTATGTAAGATGTTAAGTCCAGGAGATATGGTGAAGTAACAAAAATGTGCTCCAGATGAAATAAAGACTCAGAAAAGGCCAAATTCAAACAAGATTCAAACAACATTAAATAAAGAAGACAACTGGCCACTGTATCTGATGAGAACAGAGATAAGATGACAGCAAACATTACACATTTAGAAATAAGCATATCTCAAGGATATGAGTCAGGAGGATACACACTTATTCTCCACATCGGAGTAAACAGTCACTCCCTAGCAATGTAAAAACACTGTTAGGCAGGCAGTGGGACACTCCTCTCCCTTAGGTTAAGTACTCCCAGGACAGTCTCACTGCTGCACCCACTCTGGTTGACCCACGGATGCAAAATAAAACTCCCTATAAAAACCTTGGTGAATTTAGAGTTTTGACTGTTTAAGGAGAATTGAAAAAGTGAAATAGAGGAAATGATGTTAGCAGTTGCTAAATGGTGTGTGCACAGGTTGGTCATAAGACTGAGGATTGGAAGTAAGCATCTCCCATGCTGCTATCTGCTGTGTCCTAACTGCAGTTAGCCATGGATGTTGTTAAGAGGACTGGATACCACACCCTGTGGAAGTTGCTCACCAGGCACACACTGCTAAAAGACTGCTCAAAGGCCCTCCCTCACGGGCTTCCTTTCCAGCTCCCCCCTGGCTCCATCATAGCTAACATTAACTCACATTTTGTACTGGACCCGCCTTTGAAGAAATAAATCCTGTTCCAACCACCCCTTGCCAGCAGCAGAGCTCAACAGTCTTTATAGTGGTGACGAGGCTGAGAACACTACTTTCACCGAATAACAACAAAACGTATGTCTCCATTCACTGTAGAAATCGTCAGTTATTTGGTCACTCTTATGTTTGGGTTTATGGGGGTTGCTCCTGGACAGGCTTCTCCTGGATAGGCTACTGCTCACCTCACTGGTCCTGTGAGGTGAGCAGTAGTGAAAAACAGGAAACTGGGAAATGTGAAAACACTCTTAATTGTGCCATCATCTCATGTATTTTTGCTCATTATTATATTTTACATACCAATTCTGTTGTATAGATTGGTGGAGACACAGACTGTAGTAAGTAAGTCTGCAGAATGCCATCATTTCAGTCACCAAAACTAAAGCAGAGATGTCTTGGATGGTTTGTACCAAACAGGAAATTACAGTATTCTTAGTTAATTCCTTTAAAAGCAAAGCAACAAATCCCCTACTTTGAGCCCAAAAGTCCCCCCCTCCCCCCGTTGAGTTGTTATGGAGGGCAAGAAACTATTCAATGAAGCCAGAACATTAATTGTACCAGGCTGTAAATATGTGGTTGCTGCAAAGTTGGGCATTTTTGCATGGGGAGTCTATGGGGATTGATTTCCTTTTGGAGCTAGCCCCAAGCGGCCATCAGAGGAACTGCAGTTATTGGCATTTGTACATCGGCTTCATTTTTCAGCTCTGCAGGGCGTCACTTGGTTTTCATCTCCTGTTTTAGTTTTCTTGTCAGATGTGGGATCGCTTCCTCCTCTGCTGCTGTGTTTCAAAAACTTTTTAAAGCATGTCTGAAAACACTGGAGAGAACTCAGCTGTACATTCACTTTTAATGAGTTAGCAGATTTTATTTATCTTCTGTGTTCTGTAGATTTACAGTTTTTATCATGTATCCCAACAATATTTTGTTAAACTGAAGTAGCAGCTGAAGCTGCTGCTAAGTGAAATGCTCTGTGTTCAACTCTGTATTAAAGAAGGAGCCTGTTGTACATGTACTGTATGTATATAAAGAATGTATATGAAGTATTTGTGTAATATGAATGAAGGAAAAAAAACAAACAAGTGCTACTGTTTGTTATATACGTGCTTACATATTACACACAGAATGATTGCTGTCAGCTCCGTCAATGTTAGCAAGGCTGAAGATGCTAATAATGACATTTACACTAAATTAAGGCTGCCATTTTTAAAAATGAATTACAGTACTGTGTAAAAGCTTTGAACCACCCTTCATTTTTCTATATATCTTGCTAGGGAAATAGGAAATAGGTGCAGCACTTTATTCAAACATGTAGAAGCGTACATGGAAATATAAGGCAAAAAAAAAAAAAACCCTGGAAAGTCAATATTTGGTATGAACACCTTTATTTTTTCTTAGGCAAGCTTTCTAATAATTTCTTTATGCAGTCTTCAGGAATAGTTTTCCATTCCTATTGAATGAAATTCAAAGCTCTCCTTTGGATGTTGGCTGCTTTTTGCTCCATTCTCATATTTTTGTAGATTAAGCCAAAAAAAAAAAAAAGGGACCAAATGGTGTATTTCTGCTTACTTGTTATATGTAGACAACACTGAGTTAGATGCATTTTTAGTGCTTGAATGTTTCATAGGTCAATGTGAAGTGGTTAAATAAACAGAGAAAAACATTCTTCTGAAAATGTTCAGGTACAAGGACTGGACTGAAAATTAGTGAAATAGCAGCAATTGTCCAAAAGGACTAATTTTTCACTTATTGGGAGCACAATGTAAATGAAATGAGAGGTGGCTCAAAACTTTTGCAAAGTCCTTATAAGAGAAGATTTGGACATCTCTGCTCAGAGAACACTAACTATTGTGCAAAAACGAACAAGGTGATTATAAGTTGAAGTATTATTGTGAGGAACAAAGCATCAATAAATTGTTTTAATAGAAAGCCTTTCATTGGATGGATGGTTACTGTTAGTTTAAAAAGAATTCCCTATCGCCTTGCACACACAGAAATGCAATCACTCAAATGCACAAAAGCTACAGTTACAACAAGCTATTCTGATTGCCTTCAAATCTTCCAAACCAGGGGTAAGTTAAAAAAAAAAATTACCTATTGGTAATTTCATTAACACCAAAGCAGCTGAAACTGATGAACAACCCCTCTGCTACTTAAATTATCAGATCAATGTCCAAGAAGTTATATTGACTTGTCACTATACTATGAATAAAAAGTGTTCCTGTCATGTTTTTGAGCAGTGTACATCAAGGAACCCAAACAAGTTCCTCATCAGGTCAAGGCTCCACAGTCTATTTACACCTACAGTCCACTGACCACCTTTTCAGTGATGAGAATGTGCACATCCTGGACAGAGAGGACCGCTGGAGTAAAGAAAGCCATCTATGTAAAAAGTAAAAACCCATCTCTGAACCAGTGAGGGGGGCTTGTACATCTTCCACCACAATGCTGTAATTGCAGCCATTTCCCGGCTTTCTGTGAATGACTGCTCATGGACATTGATCGATGGTCATAGCAATTTGCATATTAACGATCATGAAACTGAGCTCACAGCCTATTGTTAGTCAATGGACATTATGCAAAAGTACTTTTCAAAGGTATAGGAAAGCTGCAGTCAGCTGAGACTGAAAAAGTCACTTAGATGGGAAATATTTCTCTCACAGATGTTAGAACATTGTGGGATTTCCTTCCAGAGCATGCATTAAGACACTCCAGCTTAGTCCACTACTGCGAATTAATGTTAACCGTGCAGTGCTCATTACAACCTCAGAATAGCATGACATCATTTTCGTTCACTTGCTGTAAAAAAATATTCTCAGTATGAAATAATCAGATCATGTACAGATAAAACGACTGCTCAAATAACAATGACGCATTGGACATATTTCAAAACGAAACTCACGTTTTTCCTCTCAGCTCTTTTTCACTATAAAATACGTTTATTATAAATATACATTTATTTCCGACTGGAAAATACAGAAACTGTATCTTTAGAAAGCAAGAGACACCGTGTGCTAAACTACATTTGGTGTGTCTGTTTGTATTTCTTGAACTTGTTTGCATTTCAAATGAACTGCCATACCAGAAACAGTCCCGTTTATGCTCGCCCCCCTGCTGCAGAGCTGCCTCGATGGCTGGAGTACTTGTCCATATCAAAGCATGAACAAGCAGGATGTGCAGGAATAAAGGGTACATTGTGTGCAGGCGGGATCTCACTGCGGGACGATTGGACATTGTGAATGAAGGCGGTCAAGGCATTATCTACCTGCACATAGATAAATCTCCTTTCCTTTGACTCTCCATCAGGGTAACTGATGTACAGCTTGATGTTGAATCCAGTACAGCCCATAGTAAAATCAGAATTCCAGGAAATTACAGCAGGTTCTCCTTTAAAGCAGGACTATGTCCCTATGTGCGGCTGATATGCAGGGACCGTTTACAAAGTGCAACACTGAACAAATATTCGACATACAAATTCATGACTTTCCTGTCACTGCTCCCAAAATCACTTCATACTTTAATCACTGTACTAACATGCTGCCGTATAATTTAGTGTATTTTTTTTAAATATCCAGAACTATTCCAGTAACACAGTAAACAGTTACGTAAAATCCCCCTTTAGTCTGTCCACAATTTGCAACATCAGGGGTGGAGGTGGGGGTGGATTAATCGCAATAGATGGCTGAATCATTTTCTGTGAATTTCTTTCCAACCTGAAAGAAAAGAGAAGAAATAGTTTTAATACATTTTTCATTTTTCCTGTGAAGTTGTCATCTTTACCACAAATTGGCAACTTTTTCATAAACATTTTCCCTTAGTATGAAGCACTGTTGCTTCATACTAGTATGAAGCACTGTTGCTTCATACTAGGTCCTGTGTTCGAGAAGTCTGCGTGGGTCCCACAGCTTCCTTCCACACAGTACAAAGAAATGCAATGCTAGGCTAAATGGTGATTCTACATCGTTCATAGGTGTGAATGGCTGTCTCTATGTTTGTCTGCCCTGCGATTGACTGACCTGTCTGTAGAATGCACTCCTTATGGCAGCCCCCCCTCCCCGACCCTGACTTAGATCCGTCAGGGTCGATTAATTTGGACACGTTTTTCCTCATAAACATGCCGGTTTATTTAAGGTTTTTTTTGTCTTTTCTTTTCTTTTTTGTGTAAAATTTCCATTTTTGTATATTTGTTTCTTATAAATGTTTTTATTTATTGCAATAAATTTATTTATTTATTTATTGCAGATATATGACTTTATTCACTCTCCTCTCTGCTCGGCTTCTTATTTTCCCTTTCAGTGGCCCTTTATAGCACCATTTTGTGCTACACCGTGGAAAAACATCGTGGGAACTGTCGCAGTTTTAGGCTCGAGGCTTTGTCCTCTCTGAACCCTGACATGTTTTATTTTACCGTTTATTTACCCATCGCTGTTCTGCGTCCGCTGAAACCGTAATGAAACTGTGGGGATGGGGTTCATTTTCCAGAAGATGGCAGCATTGAGATAACCAGGTGCAGCTAAATCTCAGTGAAGAAGATCTGCGCCCACAGGAAGCATGGTGCGGGTTGAGTGTTGCTCCGACTCCCTCCGCTGCGGGATTAGGAGGTAACATCGGTGTCATCGCGGGACTGCAGCCGAGACGAGGTGCCGGAGTGACGGTTGAGGAGAGACTCGTCCATAATGTCCAAAATACATACAATGGACGACAGCAGCCTGCCCCGGAGGGAAGCAGGTCGTCCGAGGAGGGTGTCTGCTGCTGCGGAGCTTGGAGCTAATGTTAGCCTGCAAGATGGCGAGGTGATCGACCTAACCCCTTCCAGAGAAAGTCAGCCTGGAGCGGACAGACCAGGCGCTGCTGGCGGGAGGATGGAGAGGAGGAACTCGGCACCTCACGTAGTCCATAAGAGGCATATGCCCAAGGAGCCCTACAAGTTCCACATACCGAAGAAAACTGAGGAGAAGAAAGGTGGGCCATTGTGTTTGTATATTAGTAAAATTACACCATAGCATTCAGGACTTCTTTGTGCTAATTTGTTTAGATTCTTTTTACACCTGAAACACTGCCCTGAACCTGAGTTAGCAACGGGGAAGTTCCATTATCGGACGTGCGAGTATCAATTCGAAAACGTTGTTTTCTCTTCTTACATCGCACAACATGACGGTTGTGTACACAAATGTGTATTTCATATGTCCAGCCCTACTGTCACCATCAGTTTTACGTGTATCAAACTCCGTACAAGCTCCAGTGTGTTTGAGGACACGGTTAGGGTGAGTGAGGGATGCTAGGAGTTAGCGTCACCAGCCAGTTAACATTAATTACATGCTTGTAAGTGCAACAGGTGTTTATTTTTTCACTTTATAGATGATTTTAGGCTGTTTGTGAGTGAAAGTAAATATCCACCCATTCATGTACGAAATTTTAAGCTGCATTTCACCTTTATGTTGACATTAGCTTCTCCTAACGAGGGTTAGCTAAAGCGAGGTAACCGCCTCCTTGTTTACATTTCAGTTATAAGTGTCCAAGTGCTCACATGTACTTTGCGCTTTCTGCTCTTGTGTTTATGGCTATTGTTATCGTGTCGACCCTAAAATGTGATATTGAGGACATTTTTGGCGCTTTTTACAATGTCTACTATAAGATTAAGGCTAAAAGTTAAATGAGCTTTGAGATAAAGTTTGGTGTTGTGCTTTTTAGGGATTGTTGGTAGGTCAGAAAGATGTAAGCCTGAGGCTATGGTGATTTTATTTTTGCCATGATTAGCACCAACCAAAACAATGTCATTGCATATATATCCCCCATGTACTCCATGCAACCCCCTATCCTATCCTATCCTATCCTGTCGTACTCAAACTGTTATGTTCCTTGGTACCTTCCAAGCAGTCTTTCCAAGCCTAATAGACCACTCCTACTGAGAAAGCCTCCTTTAGTTCAAGAGAAATCTTAGTTATTTTATTTTTCCTCCTTTGCATGCACCGTTTAACAAACAAAGTTAATAACCACCATGCTGAAGATTATAGGGGTTTTTTGAAGCAGTAAATTCAAAGATAGCCAGGCTATGCTGACATCTTGTTGTATCTTCTTTATGTGTTATAGCTGTCTGAGACCACAATTTGAAACTACCACCACATCTTTTTGGCTTGTGTTTGAATATTTTGTCTCAACCCCGGTGTTGTAGCTGTGGAGCGCACAAATATGTTGTGGGTTACTGGGGGCATTAGCTCTTTTTGTTAAATCACACATTAGTGTTTGATGCTCCAGCTGAGCCCTCTCCACTCTGAGGGAGGCAGCTGCTACAGGTTTTTCCTGTTCTCCTGAGAATCTGGCTAAAACAAGAAAAAAAAAAAAAACAGCATCTGTCCTGTTGTAATTAAGCCAGTCTGTCAAATATTTCTGTGGGCCTCCTCATTAGGAGCCTTGATGCTGAAAGCGGCATAAAGGGTGGGGCATATTGGTGGCGTTATTTCAAATTTTACAATTTTGTCTGACATACGTGATCAGCAGGGTTACTGACAAGCACAGTAATATTCTGTACAAGCTCAAGTTAAAGTCCTGTTATTTGACTTGAGTTTATGGCCCTTCTAGAGGCAAGTGTGTTATTGTCAGTGATGACCAGGACTCACCAGGGAACCTGAAGATAAGGTTGAAAGTGCTCCCCCCCCAGCTCGTTATATGCCTGTTACACATACACAAAGCAAGGCATCAGGTTCAGTTACCTGCAAACTAGGGCTGTCATGATATCAGCTTTTCACGGAATTAATATTGTGGCCCATTGCTTACTAAATCTGGCCCCTGATCTCTTCCTCTGTGGACACCCCATAAGAAGTTACATCATCAACTACTTGTCCAGTGGAAGAAAATGTTATGTTGAACAGAGAACACTGCAAACAGCCAAACACACCTGTTTCTTGCTACGAAATAATGAAACAGTGTAAATGTATATATGTAAAGTATAAAGGTAAAATGGATTCATCATTCTGAGGGATTATTTGTGAAAGTGGTTTTTATTGGCTCTAATCTCTCCTGTCTTTCTTGCAGCTCTGTTCCAGTATGTCTCCACTGAGTCCAGGGAGTATGAAGACATGATGACTATCCTGACCTCCAGCTACATCGACACTAACTCTGCTGGCTGCTTTACGTACTCCATACCTCGGCTTGTCTACAGTGAGCTGCTGGAGAAAGAGGTGAGAGATAAACAAGTCAGAGTTGTGAATTTATTAAACGACTAAATGGGAGGGAGGGGGAAATCAAGATCGCCGTGGGTAACGTGCAGGGCCTACTTTACTTGCAGGTTGTGACCACACGTCTTTGCTGGGATGGTCTGGTCAAGTGGTTTTGTAACAGTTTACTTACATTGTGGGCAACACAGATGATAATACTTAAAACAAAGAAAAATATTGTCTCACCTTTCTTTCCATATAAAGAAGTTTAACTACGCATTTAATCCTTGATATATCTTAAGACAACTAACTGCAATGTAAATCTTACTTTTATAATGCAGAAAAACTGTGTTGTGATGCAGCTGTAGTATTAAAAAAAAGAAAGCCTGATGCCACAGCTCTTTGCGCTTATACTTTAAGAAATGTGTTAAAAGTACTTGCGGCTCACTGCCTGGAATATAAAATAAAAAAACGGAAATCTTTTTAGTCAAAGAAAATGTCTTTTTTAATGCAAACCGCCTCTTAAAAAATCAAATTCTGTAGTAAATATTGAAAAAAAAAAAGAAAAAGGAATTTGTATGTTATTTTAAGGAATGCTGACAGTAGACAGCAGCTCATTTTATGCCCCTTAGTGGTTCATCATTTACTTACAGGCTGTAGGTGATGTCTTTGTCAGAAAGAACATTATAAAACGAACACAAGTTTTAACATTTTCAAAAGCTTTGCCGTGGGTTGGATTGGACGATTTGGTGTGCTGATTTTGGTTTCAGGGCCTTATGTTGAAACCGCTGGTGTACTCTGACATGGCCTATATGTGACTATTCATTTTCTAGATCAAAGTATCACAAAACCACTCTGCTGTCTTCTGTTTTTTTAACACCTTGCTTGGGTAGATAACTTCCTTTCCATGAGAGAGTAAAGAGCAGTCATAAGCAAGCCTCAGCTGGTAGTTGGTGACTTAACTTCTTATGGGGCGTCCACACAGGAAGAGAACAGGGGCCAGATTTAGTAAGCAATGCAAATTAGTGTGATGCCACATAAATTATGCCAGTATTACTTAGCTGTAGATCCTGTTAACACATCTGTCAGCTAGGGCGGTGAATGAACAGACATTGTCACAGTACAGTAAGCAGTATAACTGATTCGATTTTAGGAAGAAAAAAAAAGTAATTTTAATCCTGAACTCTGAAATCATATATTTCAGTATTAAAGGAAGTAAAAGGAGATGTTAAAGGAGATTTATCGACAAGCTAATGTAGAAAGTTAAAACAGAATCAGTTCTTATTTTGTGTATTCTGCTCTGTGTCTTTGTCTTGCACAGTCACGCAAAATAGATTGTTCATTTTTTTTTTTTTTTTTTTTAATTTTCCTGGTTAAATAAATAAAAGAAATTAAATAGAAATATCTCAGATTTATCTCTAATGGTGATTGGGGTACCATGGACATGTGCAAGTGTCAGTGCAGTGCTCAGGAAATGAACAAATTAATATTTCATTCAATAAAAACTACTGTTTATTTACATTGAAATGAGCTGAACACATTTGAATGTATTGCCTGTACAGTGCATGGTAGAGCAGCTATTTCAGAGGCTATGTTTGTGTTGTGAGAAAATTTAGGTCTTGGAGTAAGAATTATGAATTGGATAGGTTTGTCATTAGGAAAAGCTGTTTAGAGAGATGATATTGTTTGTTTAGTGATAATTGTACTGATAGTTTTTGTGTGTGTTTGTGTTTATGATTGATCACATTATTCGTGTGTGTGTGTGTGTTTTTAAGTTTGTGGAAAAAAGGAAGGAGATGAAGGCAGAGGGGAGGACCGATAAGGAGCTGGAGGAGTGCTACTGTTTCCTGTTGACAGACACTCAAAAGGTAGGAGTGACACTGAGCTATTGGTTCGGTTAACAGTGGTTTTGTTTGTTTTGGCCTTTATCCAGAAACATAGTCAATTTACATAGTTGATTTACTTAAGGGAAGTATGTATTTCTTAGAAGATTTCTTCTTAAGAAATGAGTTTACAGGGAAAAGACACTGATTGTAGTTGTTCTTAGAAAACTGAATGACTGTGTTTTCTGTGTAAAATAACTGGGGTCACACCAATAAACCATGTCCTTTAAGACTGAGCTTTCATCATATCTGTGATCTAACTTGTGTTTTGTTTATTGTTTTAGCTTCCCCTGCTCTGTGAGAAGGGACTGTTTGTGGGTCAAAGCTGGATCACAGTGTTGGGAAACCCCAGTAAAGGTAATAGTGCATAAATGATCTACATATTGAGTTATTGCATGCTAAAAGGAGAAGTCGCAACAAGCTGATATTGAATTTATTTTGCTGAATCAGCTTTCCAATAAATATACAGTTGTGCCTTGACTTATGAGTTTAATTCGTTCTGTGACGGAGCTTATAACTCAAATTACTCGTATGCCAAATCAGTTTTCTCCATTGAGATAAATGAAATGCCATTAATCCGTTCCAGGCCCCCCCAAAACGACGCCTCCGGATGGTTGGAAAAACAAAGGTTTGCAAAATAAATGCAAGAACAACACTGATGCTTCCACTGCCAGATAACCGCATAAAGTGAACGAGTGAGACACGATTTGCTCGGCAGATGTTGCGTTGTTCACTGTGGCGTTCGCTATGCCAAATAGTGGTGGGGTATTCAAAAGTGGCTTGTAGCCCAAATTTCAGCTCTCAACTCAAAATCGTACAAGAGACTGGGCGTATCTCGAAAAACTTGTTAGTTGCGGCACTCTAAAGTCAGGGTACCACTTTAATAATAATTCTTTAAGTAGTAATTTTATTACTTTGTGTGTGTGTGTGTGTGTGTCTGCATATGTTCTTAGGAGTGTATCTGTCAAGGTACTCAGACCTGCTACAGATGAGTTCCTTAACACCAGGAACCACGGGGGAGATTGTCATTTTCAAAGTGATGAAGGTAAGTTACAGGGTTCATATGTGTGTGGAAAAGCTGAGAATGGTCAAGGAATTTTACAAACCTCTAAAAATGTTGGAAAGTTCAATAAATCCACAAAGTCTTGGAAAAGTCATGGAAATATGCTTCACAAGTACTTCTGTAATAGAGTATTTTTGATTCAGGTAAAATTGGTCAAATAATTATATTTTGTGTAAAATCTATCACTTTACTCAGCATCATGTTATTCTCTGTTTAGACCCCAGCATGAACTGAAGCCTGCACTTTGAGGACAATTGCACAAATACTAAAATAATGCTTCATTAATGTCTTGCTGCATTTATAAAAGCACAAAGTAAGAGCAGAGAAAAGCAAGGACATGAGACATGCAAATTGTTGATTTTGTAGAAGGGATAGTCATCGTCATTAGTCATCATTTTGAATATTCAAAATATTAAAAAAAAAACCTCAAGCAATTTAAGCTGCTGTTTTTTAAAGTACATAGTTTCTCTTTCATTGACCAACACTTAGAGGATATAACAGAAAACTGCAGTACTGAATCAGTGATGTAAGTCAAGAACAGAGTTTGTGAGGCAAGCTTTCTTGTAATTATCGATTTGATTACTTATTTTATGTTTCTTGTGTTTTATTGATTGCTGACTTGTGACTGTGGACATGTCATTTGTTAGATGGCTCACTCTGTAGACATTTAAATACTACAGCTGTGAAATAAAGAGTAAATTATTTGGGCCACAGCCAGAAACTGGCCCAACTAGAACTGCAGCTCTGAGGTTTGATGATATCAACTAATCCCACCTTCGACTAATCTGCATCGGCGATGCTAATTTAAATTAGAGGTGGGTTTTGATAACCGATTTTCCGATTAAAATCGTTTTTAGCTTGAATAAAGCGATATCGATTCATTAAAATCCTGAATTGATTTTTAAATATAAATGTATTTTTCTGAATCGCCAGAATCTCAGGTTAAACATCACAAAACTATTTTGACAACCACCAAACAGTTAAAACAGCAAATGAACGCAGGTAAACGGATTCCGCAAAAAGACGTAAACACAAAGCGCGGACCTGACGCATTAGAATCTGTGAGCCCTGACGGCGTGTACGCGCCATCGGGTGAGAAAGCCGACAGCACACTGATTCTGATAAATCTGATAAATCTTTGTTGTTAAACTCAATACGTAGCGGTAGAAATGATTGTAATCTGCAGTGGAATTCTTTGTTTGGTGTTTTAGGGAAAAGTCAAGAGCATCTATGAAAACATGAAAAACCTTCTAGATCCAACGCCTCGCTTTGACAGCCATATTTCCAAGAACGCCAGCAAAGTCACCTCGCTGAACTCATACCGCGCATTTGAACTCACACAGGTAAATACACTCAAACACAGAGGAAAAAAAAACTGTGACACTAAGATCCCTGGACACAGAAATGGACAACTTACTCTGGGACAAACATAATGTTGATGCACTTACACATTTTATCTGTTCTACACTGAAAATTGTTTCAGTGCTTTGAGATGTTTTATAGTCAACATGAGTCTTTCAGTTGGTTCTGGCGGTGTTATTGGGGTCCGGTTTGTGTTTGGCAGGAATTGCATGCCTGAATTTAACTTTAAAAACAATATTCAGAGAGGTATGTGTGGAAATGACTCAGCTGTTGAAAAAGCAGACATAAAATTACACGTCTGTCAATATTTTTTTTTTGTTTTAAATTGAACAAAATCACATGAAAATGATCTTTTAGCTTCAGATGGTTTATTCGCTAAAACAGATTTTCTGGTTAAAATGTTTTTGTTTGATGTTCAAATTTTCAGTTTCCATATTTGTATTAGGAGTGACCTGAAAAATAAATTTTCCATGGTTGGGTTAGGGCTCATATTTAATGTGTGTGTGAATTTCATTTCATGGGTCAGTGTTGTCTCAAATGGAACATGTCAGGCTGTACACTCACACAAATGACAGTTGCAGTATTTGACTCTGGTTGTTGTGATTGCCACCTCATTTTGTCAAAAACTTGTTGTCCCATCTATGCACCCATTCATCTGTTTTGGGTGGATCATTGCCAACATGTCTGCACTAACTCTGGATACCTAAACCCTTTGCAAACTGATATAAATGTGCGACCAAAAATCTCACTAAAGACGCTGGAGCCACCTCAACTTGCTCCTTTCAACATGGAGGAGCAGCCATGCTATGCTGAGCAGCTCCCGAAGGAGCATAGAGAGGTGCTCCGTTTGGAGCAGGAGGCTCATATCTGGTATATCCGTGATCCCATTTTGGCCCTCTTTCGAATTTTGTCTTTCTCCCCCACAACATGCCTGGAAAATAAAAATCTGTTCTATCTGCTGGTGAGGATATGTTGTCAGCGCTAATGGTGACATTGTGATCAGTGCATATGACTTTTACTAGCTGGAATTAATTTGACAGCACCAAGATGGTGACCGCTAATCATTGTGTGGATGCTTTATGCATCCACACTATTGTTTTCCTGTTTCTCTTTATTCTTTATACTTTATTCTTGTTGCTTCCGTACACTTTTTGGCACTTAACTACTTCCACAATTTTCAGCCGATTTTCACCGTTCAAATTTTAAACTATTCTGCTAATTTTTCCCTTTCCGGCTATATCTTTTGGTATTTTATACTATTATACTTTTTAAAATATTAAGCTTTTTCCTTTAATTTGTCCCATTGGAAATGAATGGGAAACTTCTGCAATTCTGCTAAAACTTTCTTTTTTTTGAGACTTAACTACTTCCTCATATTTTCACCTAGAACAACCATTCAAACTTTAAAATGTTCTCAAATTATTGGGCTATTCATGTATAAATCAGCTTTTTTAAATCTTTTACCGTTTTAATTTTATCACTTTTAAAGTTTTGAGTTGCAAAATTTTGATTTTTCACAAAATACATGCGTTGTTATGGTTGCTATGGTCTTGGCTTCCAGTGTGACACTGAAGGTTTTGCAGTCTTCTCTTCATGTCCGAACAACTTCTTGCTACTCGCTCAATTTTCACTCAACCCACACAAATTATACATCAAAACGTAGGTATTTTTGCTGGCTTTCAGAAAATGTCACTGTCATTGTTGTGGGATTCATAGAATTTTGCCAAATCCCCTCAGACCAACACAAGCTCGGAAAAGTCTCCATACAAAGTCAATGGAGAGTTTGCTCAAAATCACCGCTTGATTTCTGTCATGAGAGGCATATTCGAATCGTCATATCTCCTTAACGAAGCGAAGTTAAAACATGAGGCTTGTCCCAGTATATCTTCAGACACTCCTGACGCTCACAATTCATGAATTTGTTTCTCACCTATTACCGTTCTGAAATAAGTTAGACTTGTTTGAGGGTAGGAAATTCGTCCTTTGCTCAGTTTTCTTCAGATTTCAAACTCTGGAAATGAACCACTTTTTTCTCTCGTCATAACTTTTTGTTGGATTTCCACAGAGACCTGAAAATTTCCATGACTGTTCACCAAAGCCTGCTGTCTCTTACGGTGAAAGAATGATATCGATACTCCAAATAGATTTAGAGTTACAAAGCTTTGTTCGAGGGCAAGTCAGGGCAGTTTTCTCTTCGCCTCTACTCAGTTATGGTGCATTAGAAGTCAAATAACTTTAATAATTCATATTTTAATGATAAATTGTCAACACTTTAAGATTCCCCCATCTCTTCTGAACAAAACGGTGTAAGAATGACTGTTCTAGCCCCTATGGTTAGGAAATTATGGCCATTTGTTTGAGGGGAGTCCTGACTATGAGAAATAGACTGCAGAAATCCTGTCTCTGTGCTGCGTGTGTGTAAAAAGAGGTGCACCTGTTTTGGCGGGAAAAAGCACACAGCCTCTCTGATTGGTGGATTCAAATTTAGCAGCTCCCAGGCTGCTTGACTGACCTAGAAACTTGGTTTTCTCCCCCTGTGTGTGTGTGTGTGTGTGTGTGTGTGTGTGTGTGTGTGTGTGTGAGAGAGAGAGAGAGAGAGACAGAGAGAGCCTTTTTATGGGAGCATCTTATTGTATGATTTTAATTCAATATATTTAGACTGGTTGACTGAATTTGATCCTGTGTGTCTCTCTGTGCTTGTATGTTTCTATATTTGTCCATCTTTGTGATTGTATTACTGTTATACCTTTTTTACAGATTTTGTTTCATTTAACAATTACATTTGAGGGACCCTTAGCATGTTCAGCATTTGTTCAGCTGTCCATTTTGCTTTTCCAATTTTTGTATTTAACTTATTACTATTGTGCTAAGTCATAGCATTTCTGCTGATTTACAGTATTTGTGCTAAATACAGCATTTCTGCTAAATCATACTATTTCTGCTATTTTATAGGATTTGTACTTAATATAATATTTCTGCTTAATTATAGTATTTCTGCCATTTTATAGTATTTGTGCTAAAACATAGTATTTCTACTAAATGCAGTATTTCTGGGTAATCATTGTATTTCTATATATTTCTGCCAGGTCCCCAGGGAGTCAGTCCTCTGTAAGGACTGTAATATTCAAACTTACCTATCAGGACCTGGACGGCTTCCCAGCCAGCCAATCATATCTGAGCCCTGGCACATTCAAATTTGCATATTGGGGCCTTCATGGCTTCTAAGACAACCAATCATATCTGAGCCCTGGCACATTCAAATTTGCATATTGGGGCCTTCATGGCTTCTAAGACAACCAATCATCTATGTCATATATCTTTAATATTTCATATTTGTATTTTAAATGGTCAACATTTCAAGATTCCCCCATGTCTTCTGAACAAAACGGTGTAAGAATGACTGTTCTAGCCCCTACGGTTAGGAAATTATGGCCATTTGTTTGAGGGGAAACCTGACTATGAAAAATAGACTG